>NW_028270142.1:6156139-6493213 GCF_037043375.1 Chiloscyllium plagiosum
AGATGGACTTCAGATTGGTTCCACAGGACAGTGCAACATTGAGGGCTGAAGGGCCTATACTGCGCTGTCATGTTCTATGTTCTAGGACACTTGTGGTACAGCGGTGGTCCCCTTACCCCTAAACTAGAAGGACTGGGTTAAAGTCCCACCTACTCCAGAGGTGTATCATAACATCTCTGGACAGGTTTATTTCTTAAAAACACACACACACTTGTGGTATTTGTGAGAGAGGGTTTTGGATTACGATCAGCAAGGGGATCTGCAGTTACTTGTTTAATGTACAGAGATCACTTTGACCAATTGTATTAATCAAGTCTCTGATCAAATGCGGATCTTTCTACACAGATCTTTGTTCTACAAGCACTGTGTCTCCTCTGGATGGTGTGGTTGTTTTCAAATTCCTCGATACAGATTCCCCGCAGAGCGATCCGTGCTCCTCCAAACTGACTCACTCTAGGAAGGCATCAAGATGGAGGTGGTGTAGCAGCTCTGTGTTTGAGCTCCTGAGCTCGTTCACATCTGTCTGCATTTCTTTCTTTTTACTTTAGCTTTTCCTTTTCTCTTTTTCCCCATTTGTCTTTTGCTTCAGTGAGGTATCGGTGACGGCTCCTGCCCGGGAATAATTAGATTAGATTAAATTCCCTACAATGTGGAAACAGGCCCTTCGGCCCAACAAGTCCACACCGATCCTCCGAAAGGCAACCCACCCAGACCCATTCCCACTGACTATCGCACCAAACACTACGGGCAATTTAGCATGGCCAATTCACCTGACCTGCACGTCTTTCGGAGAGTTTGAACTGTGGGAGGAAACCCATGGAGACATGGGGAGAATGTGCAAACTCCATACAGTCACCCAAGGCGGGAATTGAACCCAGGTCCCTGGCGTTGTGAGGCAGCAGTGCTAACCACTGAGCCACCGTGCTGCCCAGAATGTTCCAGGTTCCTGGTGATCAGAGGTTGTGAGCGGGTCCTGGCTGGGAATATTCCGGGTATCCAGTGATAGGAGGCTGTGAGTGTGTCCTGTCTGGGAATGTTCCGGATACATAGGGAAGGGAGGCTGTGAGTATGTCCTGTCTGGGAATGTTCCGGATACATAGGGAAGGGAGGCTGTGAGTGTGGCCTGCCCAGGAATGTTCCGGATACATAGGGAAGGGAGGTTGTGAGTGTGTCCCGTCTGGGAATGTTCCGGATACCTTGGAGGGGGGACGTTGTGAGTGTGTCCCATCTGGAAATGTTCCGGATACCTGGGGAGGACAGGTTGTGAGTGTGTGCCGTCTGGGAATGTACCGGATACCTGGGGAAGGGAGGTTGTGAGTGTGTCCTGTCTGGGAATGTTCCGGATACCTGGGGAGGGCAGGTTGTGAGTGTGTCCTGCCCGGGAATGTTCCAGATACCTGGGGAAGGGAGGCTGCATGTGTGTCCCATCTGGGAATGTTCTGGATACCTGGGGAAGGGAGGCTGTGAGTGTGTCCTGTCTGGGAATGTTCCGGATACCTGGGGAAGGGAGGCTGCATGTGTGTCCCATCTGGGAATGTTCCGGATACCTGGGGAGGGCAGGTTGTGAGTGTGTCCCGTCTGGAAATGTTTCGGATACCGGGGGAGGGGAGGCTGAGAGTGTGTCCCCTCTGGGAATGTTCCGGATACCTGGGGAAGGGAGGTTGTGAGTGTGTCCCATCTGGGAATGTTCCGGATACCTGGGGAGGGGAGGCTGTGAGTGTGTCCTGCCCGGAAATGTTCCGGATACCTGGGGAAGGGAGGTTGTGAGTGTGACCCGTCTGGGAATGTTCCAGATACCTGGGGAGGGGAGGCTGTGAGAGTGTCCTGCCTGGGAATGTTCCGGATACCTGGGGAAGGGAGGTTGTGAGTATGTCCCATCTGGGAATGTTCCGGATACCTGGGGAGGGCAGGTTGTGAGTGTGTCCCGTCTGGAAATGTTCCAGATACCTGGGGAAGGGAGGCTGTGAGTGTGTCCCATCTGGGAATGTTCCAGATACCTGGGGAAGGGAGGCTGTGAGTGTGTCCCATCTGGGAATGTTCCGGATACTTGGGGAAGGGAGGCTGTGAGTGTGTCCCGTCTGGGAATGTTCCGGATACCTGGGGAAGGGAGGTTGTGAGTGTGTCCCATCTGGGAATGTTCCGGATACCTGTGGAAGGGAGGCTGTGAGTGTGTCCCATCTGGAATGTTCCGGATACCTGGGGAAGGGAGGCTGTGAGTGTGTCCCATCTGGAAATGTTCCAGATACCTGGGGAAGGAAGGCTGTGAGTGTGTCCCATCTGGGAATGTTCCGGATACTTGGGGAAGGGAGGCTGTGAGTGTGTCCCATCTGGAAATGTTCCAGATACCTGGGGAAGGGAGGCTGTGAGTGTGTCCCATCTGGGAATGTTCCGGATACTTGGGGAAGGGAGGCTGTGAGTTTATCCTGTCTGGGAATGTTCCGGATACCTGGGGAAGGGAGGCTGTGAGTGTGTCCCATCTGGGAATGTTCTGGATACCTGTGGAAGGGAGGCTGTGAGTGTGTCCCATCTGGGAATGTTCTGGATACCTGGGGAGGGGAGGCTGTGAGTGTGTCCCATCTGGGAATGTTCTGGATACCTGGGAAGGGGAGGCTGTGTGTGTGCCCCCTGGTGTCTGTGTCTGCTCTCCCAGAGAGTGCGATAAGGTGAGGAGATTCAGGCCCCAGCATAGCTCAGCCCTTCAGAAAGACTGTTGAGTTTGTAACTATTTATATTTTTCTAGTTAATATTAAGAAGGCCTTTAATGTCAACTATTAGTTTATTTCTTTATTTTCCTAAACGATGGTCTGTAATGTTTAACTTTTAACTTTTTTTCTCTCATTTACCACTTTGTATCCAAGTTTTTGTACCTACATACCCTTGTATCTAGGGTGGAACCATGTGTGGCACATTTGACACTTTTCACAGTACACCTGTACTTGAGTACATGTGACAATGCAAAGATCTAAATCTAAAATGCCAGATTATAACAGAGAAGTCCAAAAGCATCATTACATTCATGTAAATATTGTAACACAAGTTCTGTCTTTGTTTCTAAATGAGTCAATATTCATGTAAATTGTGTCAAATTGTTGTAAAATGCTAGTATACTGCCTAAGGTATTATCATGATGAATATAGATATTATTCTCTTGTTTAATTCGTTTACCTAAATCGGATTTACTGAGTAATTTTCCAGGAAGGGTTGAACATTTGTGTCTGCTCCTTCTGTCAGTTGAGATGTTAAAGCTTGTTTGCCCATTCCACTGAAAGTAAAAGCCTTCATGGCACTGTTTGAAGAACAGCAGGGGAGTTCACACTGTTTATCTTTCAATCAACACCTTCAAAAGCAGATTAACTAGCCATTTTTCTCAATTGTGGTGCTTTCCATAAGCAGATTGGCTGTGGTGGCTGTCTACAAAATAACAGTCACTAACTACACTTCACTGTTTCTGAAATACATTGACATATCCTCAGCCTGGCAAAGGTGGCTAATAAAATTCAGTAGCATTACATATGAATGTTAAAATGTAAAAAACGTTTCTGCTCTGCTCCAATGTAAGTCACTCCAGTATCCAATGTCTTTGGTAATAACAGCCTTGGTTCATCATGATTTGGAGATGCTGGGTTTGGACTAAGCTGTACAAAGTTAAAAGTCACAACCACCTGATGAAGGAGCAGCGCTCCCAAAGCTGGTGCTTCCAAATAAACCTGTTGGACTATAACCTGGTGTTGTGTGATTTTTAACTTGGTTCATCATGGTATTAGCTGGAAATGTGTTGCTGGAAAAGCGCAGCAGGTCAGGCAGCATCCAGGGAACAGGAGAATCGACGTTTCGGGCATAAGCCCTTCTTCAGGAAGGGCATTCAGCATTCCTGAAGAAGGGCTCATGCCCGAAACGTCGATTCTCCTGTTCCCTGGATGCTGCCTGACCTGCTGCGCTTTTCCAGCAACACATTTCCAGCTCTGATCTCCAGCATCTGCAGACCTCACTTTCTCATCATGGTATTAATCCATCAAATGATATTGTATGTGATCCTTGGTTGTAATACTCTTCCAAATGTAGGTGACCCAAAATTGCATGCTATTGGCCTTTAGTGGTTTTATTAAACCTATTAATGATTTTCAAGCAATTGATCCTGAAATCTTTGATCCCTGCATATCTTTCCGTTGAGTCTATACTTCTATTTTTCATGTTTTTAGATTAGAATCAGTCTAAACTTTTGCACAGAGAGCACCTCACGCCCTCGATGCATTATCTGGGCCAACAGACACCAATTGTTAAAGTTCATTTGAGAACGTAACTTTTTAAAGAAATTCTGCGGATTACATATGAAAGAACTGAAACCAACATGGTCATTCTAAAAGATGAGAGATTTAACAAACAATCCAGGTCTATTTCAATATATAATTTCAGTTCCATCGCACTGTTAACTTTTGCTATAAATTCTGTGTCTTACATTCTTATTCTCTACAACCACCTGATGAAGGAGCGGCGCTCTGAAAGCTAGTGCTTCCAATTAAACCTGTTGGGCTATAACCTGGTGCTGTGTGATTTTTAACTTTGTACACCCCAGTCCAACACCGGCATCACCAATTTAAGCAGCAGGCCACAGCCCACCTTACAAACCAACCTGAATCATTGCTGCTCTGTCCCCAATGGCCACCATCCTATCATTGTTCAATGTGGAACTACCATGTTCAGTGAAACCTTCAATCACTTCAAAGCATTCACTTTTATTCACCAACAGCAAAAGTAAGCAGAAGGTGCACTTGCCTCTCAGAGCTGAAGTGAGTTGCTTGCTTGCCGAGCACTAACAATTCTGTGATTACTGCAGCCTGCTCTCACTGACTGGAACTTAGTGTCAATCATGTCCTAGGCGCCTGATGCTGCTGCTGTGTTCACTCATCCATAAGGTGATGCTCCCCTTGGTCAATGTTCTCATCTTACTTCTCAGAGGAATATACTCATTCTGCCAATTCACGGACTCTATCATCAAGATTCTGCAGTATGTGTCTTTGTGCAAATCAAATTCTGTTCCCCCAGTGCTCCTGTTTATGGCCCTGTGTTAGATCACAGCCAGCAAAGCTTCAACTTCAACATTTTCACTCTTGTTTGCGAGCTCCTTCATGATGGTGTCCCTCCATATCTCTGTATTTGCCCCCAGGCCCCAAACCACTCAAATATATCTGTGCTGTGCAAATTCTAATGTTTAGAAACGCCCCAATTTTGAGAAGCATCGGTTCTGAGGAAGGGTAAGTACTCGAAACATTAACTTTGAGCTCTCTCCAGATGCTGCCGGAGCATTTCCAGCAACCTGTATTTTTGTCTCTGATTTATAGCATGCATAATTCTTTCAGTTTTATTTCACAAGTTGCTTATCTTGCTGAAGTTTGCATTTGTTTTTGGTCCAATTTTTTCATATCTTTCTCCAGTTTTCACATTGAACTTCATCATATTATGGTTGATGTTTTTAAGTTGTTCCCCTATTCTTAAATTGCTTATTTGTCCTATTAAAGTCAATCAATGTTTCTTCCTTTGAAGGACTGGAAACATATTAATCTAGGCAATGGTCTTGAATGCACTCAGAAAGTCCCACTTGGATCATTATATTATCTTAATCGATATTTGTTACTTTTGGTGTTAATTGATTTTGGACAGATGTTAAATCCCTTACACTCTGACAACTGTATTTCTCATCTATGAGAGTGGGAGATGATGGTTAAATTTGGCAGGGTATTTGGTAATAAACAGGAGTTCAGTACTTACAGTTATGTCAATTTTAAACATCTCATGTTTATTCCATGAATTGACTTGACATCATAATAGAATTTTTTCAATCATTTTTTCCTCAAATACAAATTGCTTTTCCTTTATATATTGAGGAAGCTAAATGGTACTAAGTGGTTTATTATGAATGTCACAAAGTGAAATGCTTAAATGCAGAAAAACATTACAGATCGTTATCATATAACATAAGGTTGAATCGAGTGTAAAGTGTTTTGTGACGTAGTAATTGGTAAATGTGGCTTGGATATCTGGATGTTCTCACAATAGAGGGAGTGCAGTGAAGGTTTACCTCATTGATCCCTGTGATGTATGAGGAGAGCCTGAGTTGATTAGGATTGTATTGACTGGATTTCTTGGCCCATAAAGCGCATGCTTGTGGATGTGAGGGGAGCCACCATCGTCCTCTTTGGTGACAGTTTCAGGCCCTGGTCGGTTCTCAGCATTTACCCTGTCGAAGAATCCTACATGTTTCAATGAGGTTACCTCCCATTCTTCCAAACACCCCTCCAAGGGGATTGTCCACATCCACCTGTGTTCTCGCTCTATCCTGTGAACACAAGAACACAAGAACTAGGAGCAGGAGTAGGCCGTCTGGCCCTTCGAGCCTGCTCTGCCACTCAATACGATCTTCTCATAGCGTCAGCTCCACTTACCCGCACTCTCACCATATCCATTAATTCGTTTACTGTTCAATAAACTATCTATCCTAGCTATAAAATCATTTACTGAAGTAACATCAACTGCTTCCCTGGGCAGGGAATTCCACAGATTAACAACCCTCTGGGTGAAGAGGTTCCTCTCAGTTCAGTCCGAAACCTGCTCCCCCTAATCTTGAGGCTATGCCCTCTTGTCCTAGCTTCACCTGCCAGTGGAAACATCCTCTCTACTTATATCTTATCTATTCTCTTCATAATGTTATATGTTTCTATAAGATTCCACCCTCATTTTTGGAAATTCCATTGAATATAATCCCAGTCTACTCAGTCTCTCCTCATAAACCAACTCCCTCAACTCCAGAATCAACCCAGTGAACCTCCCCTGCACCTCCTACAGTGCTAGTACATCCTTTCTCAAATAAAACAACCAAAACTGCACGCAGTGCTTCAGTGTGGCCTCACCAGCACCCTGTACAGCTGCAACATAATTTCCCTGATTTTAAACTCAATCCCTTTAGTAGTGAAGGACAAAATTCCATTTGCCTTCCTAACTGGTGAATTGGCAATTCTAAATTGCCCATAATATTAGGTGCATTATTAAAAGGAAATGGGTCAGGGTGGACTTGTTGGGCCGAAGGGCCTGTTTCCACACTGTACGGAATCTACTCTAATCTAATTATCAGTTGTACTTGCAGACCAACCTTCTGTGATTCATGCACAAGGACACCCAGATGTCTCTACATAGCAGCATGCTGCAACTTCTTACCATTCAAGTATAAGTCCTTTTTTACTGTTATTCCTACTGAAATGGATGACTTCACATTTATTAACATTGTACTCCATCTGCCAGTCCTCTGCCCACTCACTTAAACTATTGATGTCCCTTTGCAAAGTTTCACAGTCCTCTGCACACTTTGCTCTACCACTCATCTTGGTGTCATCTGCAAACTTTGACACACTACACGTGGTCCTCAACTCCAAATCATCTATGTAAGTTGTGAATAATTGTGGTCCCCGAGGCACACCATGAGTCACTGATTGCCAACCAGAATAGCACTCATTTATTCCCAGTCTTTGCTTTCTGTTGGCTAATAAACACACTATCCAACTAATACATTGCCGGTAATGCATTGCATCTTTATCTTATGCAGCAGCCTTTCATACAGCACCTTTTCGAATGCCTTTTGGAAATCTAAATACATCACATCTACCGGGTTCCCATTCTCCAATGTGTTCGTAATATCTTCATATAGTTCCAAAAGATTAGTTAAGCATGACCTGTCCTTCATGAACCCATGCTGTGTCTGCCCAACAGGACAATTTCTATCTAGGTGCCTTGCTATTTCTTCCTTGATAATAAACTCAAACATTTTCCCATTACAGAGGTTAAGCTCACTGGTCTATAATTCCCCAGCTTTTGTCTACCTCATTTTTTAAAAAGTGGTGTCACATTTTCTGTTTTCCAATCTGCTGGAAATTCCCCAGAATCCAGAGAATTTTGGAAAATTACCACAAATGCATTTGATATTTCTCCCACCAACTCTTTATTATCCTAAGATGTATTCCATCAGGGCCAGGAGACTTGTCTACCCTTAACTCCATTAGCTTGCCCAACGCTAGCTCTTCTGTAATAATGATTGTTTCCAGGCCTTCACCTACCTTTGTTTCTGTGTCAATTACTGGCATGTTATTAGTGTCCTCCACTGGGAAGGCTGATACAGAATACTTGTTCAACACCTCGGCCATTTCCTCCTATCCCATGATTAAATGCCCCTTCTCATCCTGTAAAAGACCAGCATTTCCTTCAGCCACTCTGTTTTAAATATTTATAGAAACTTTTGCCGCCTGTCTTTTTTTTATCTCATGTTCTGTCTTACGTTTCTTTATAGCTCTTTTTGTGGCTTTCTGTTGACCTTTTAAAGATTTCCTAATCTTCTAGTTTCCTGCTGATCTTGGTCACTTTATATGGCTTCTCTTTTAATTGGATAGCCTGGCTTATTTACGTAGAAACCCATGGCAAATTATCCCTTGTCCTACAGTCCTTCCTTCTCACTGGCATATACTTTTGCTGAGCACTTTGAAAAAATTGCTTTGGAAGTTCCTCCATAGTTTCCCACCATAAAGTCTTTGCTTCCAGTCTACTTTAGCCAAGTCCTCCCTCATTCTACTGTAGTCTCCCTTGTTTAAGCTCAGGACCCTGGTGTTGGATTTTATTTTCACACTCTCCATCTGTATTCTAAATTCAACCATACTGGGATCACTCCTTCCAAGAGGATTCCTGACTCTGAGGTCATTAATTATTCCTGTCTCATTACACAGGACCAGATCTAGGATAGCTTGCTCCCTCATCGGTTCCATTACATACTGTTCAAGAAAACTATCACGGATACACTCAATGAACCCCTCCTCAAGGCTATCCTGACTGAGCTGGTTCGACCAATCTACATGTAGATCAAAACTACAATGAAGTTTGCAAACTACAGTCACTCATTTCCATGTGAATGGCTGATTCATAACAACGTATCATCGATAACAATGATATACTTCTTACTTAACAACATTCACATTGTTATGTTCATCGTGAGTTAGACATTGCCATAGATTGAATGACGGAGCAGGCTCAAGGGGTCAAATAACCTACCCCCTTCTCCTATCCCCCGTGCTTCTATGTTTCCACAGAATGTTTAGAGAAAACTCCTACAATGATTTAATGTGAGTTGAATTTCTCAAGGTTTTTCCAACTGTGTCTTCAATTCATAGAGTTCCCAGAAAAATAATGCAATTACCACCTGGTCCTGATCTAGAATAGAGAATTTGAACAAACAAAAAGAGATCTCAGAGAGTTGCTTTGGCAACTAATTACTAAAGAAAACTTGAGCTGAACAATCCTTGTGCAATCTCCCGCATTTCCCCATAATTCTCTAATAAACAGCACCATGGTGAACTAAAACTGTAGGAAATGCTCAGTGATATTTCTTGCACATCATGATAATTTGCAAAGCCTTTGAATAATACCCCTCTGTCATACATGTGTTAAGTGCTGAATATATTGCTGCTCACATAAGCAGTCCAGCTATTACCTTCAAATCAAAAAAACTGAACTACAACTGTTGAAGGAGGAAGTCCACATGGATTGCCAACATAAGCAGGTTTCAAAAATTACATCAGATTCTCGTGAGTTTAACAGGGTGGTGTATTTGACATAATTGAGTTGCGTAATGCCAATTGCATTTTGCTAGAGAAAAATGAGTTACAAAGAGTTACATAAAGTAAACTCAATCCCACTTAGGACAACGTAGGCTCCAAATATAACCAACAAGGAAGTTATCCAACTATCTCATTCTGACCGTTGCTTTAATTCCATTCCACTCCTGAGTAAAGGATGTCATTACTTAGTGTTAAATTCAAAATGGTGCATTCTTTGCTTAGAATTATCATTCAGACCTTTCCCTGGCCTGAGATGGATATTTCTACTCACGTTTCTTACAACAACGTACAGGGCGCCTATAATATACTGAAGGTGTTTCACAGTATTTAAAACAAAGTATTATACCATGACAAATAAAGAGATATTGGGGATTATGAGCAAAAGCTTGAACAAAGGGATAGATTTTGGAAGTCTCTTAAATTTGGAAAGCAAGGGATAGAGACAGACAGGGAGAGAAAGGAAATTCTGGCAGTTGGGGTCTAAGCAACTGAAGACAATGTGACCAATGGAATAGCACGAGAAGTCAACATGCTTTTAACTTTAATTAAATGGGAGTGCTTCATTCAGAAGCTTTCTGTAGCGTGACCACAAGTACACCTCAGGAATGGACAATTCGGTAGTTTCCCTGCCTGGAGACCATACTGCTCTAACTAACTTAGAACAAAAACAAAAGTTGCTGGGAAAGCTCAGCCTGTCTGGCAGCATCTGAGGAGAGAAATCAGGGTTGAATTGAATTGAATTTATTGTCACATATACTGAGTCACAGCGAAAAGCTTTGTCATGCAAGCAATACAGGCGGATCATCCTTCCGCAGAACCCAAGGTTTGATTTACAGCATCTGCAGCTCCTCTGTTTTTTATCGAAATACCTGGGGTTGGGTTCACACACAGAATTTATCCAACAAAACTCTCCTCTACTCATTGCCAGAGAAATAATCAATTTTGCATTATGTAACTCTATTATGCCTGAGGGGTAATTCATATGATTAACCTAGAAAAAAATGCAGCACCTGGATTGACCTGTGAATCAAGACAGTTTCATTCTCATCCCTGCGAATGAGTCTGGTAAACCTTCATTGCACTCATTCCATACCTAGAACATCCTCCTTCAGATAAGGAGACCGTAACAGTACACAATACTCCAGATGTGATCTGAGCAGCTTTGAAAGGAAGTCATATCACAGAGAGCTTAGAACGAGATCCAGACCACCCCATTGCTCCTGGATTGGGAGTGGTGCATTGAAACAAGCCTGGCTCAGGAGATACCTTCACACCTCTGTGTTCTGCAACTTCCTCCTTTTCCATATCCACATCATGCTTCTCCTCCTCCCCCAATATGATATGTCATTCCAACATTTTCAAGGTCTGCACTTACCCCGAGGGCCAGAAAGTGCAGCAGAACACACAGTGAAGGAAACCCTTTCAGGAGTGATTTGTAAGAGGACACTCAACTGGTCCCAACCTCTTGGTCTACACGATGACTTTGGTTATAGAACATAGAACATTACAGCGTGGTGCAGACCTTTCCGCCCTCAATATTGCGCAGATCTGTGGAACCAATCTGAAGCCCATCGAACCTACACTATTCCATTCTTGTCCATATGCCTGTCCAATGCCCATTTAAATGCCCTTAACATTGGAGAGTCTACTACTGTTGCAGGCAGTGCTTTCCAAGCCCCTACTACTCTCTGAGTAAAGAAACTACCTCTGACATCTGTCCAATATCTATCACCCCTCAGTTTAAAGCTATGTCCCCTTGTGCTAGCCATCACCATCCAAGGAAAAAGACTCTCACTGTCTACTCTATCTAACCCTCTGATTATCTTATATGTCTCAATTAAGTCACCTCTCAACCTTCTTCTCTCGAACGAAAATAGCCTCAAATGCCTCAGCCTTTCCTCGTAAGACCTTCCCTCCATACTAGGCAACATCCTCTGAACCCTTTCCAAAGCTTCCACATCCTTCCTATAATGTGGGCGCTGTGGGAATTTCTCCAAAATGTCTGAAGTAGAGTCATACAGTCATAGAGCTGTACAGCATAGAAACAGACCCATCAGTCCAACTTCTCCATGCTGGCCAGATATCCCAACCTAATCTAGTCCCATTTGTGAGCATATGGCCCATATCCCTCTAAATCCTTCCTATTCAGAGACCCCCCCAGATGCCTTTAAAGTGTTGAAATTGTAGCCACCTCCACCACTTCCTCTGGCAGCTCATTTCACACACTTACCACCTTCTGCATGAGAAAGTTGCCCCTTAGGTCTCTTTTATATCTTTCCCCTCTCACCCTCAACCTATGCCTTCTAGATCCGGACTCCCCCACCCCAGGGAAAAGACTTTGTCTACTTATCCTATCCATGCCCCTCATGACTTTATAAACCTGCATGAGGTCACCCCTCACCTTCTGACGCTCCAGGGAAAACAGCCCCAGCCTGTTCAGCCTCTCCCTGTAGCTCAGATCCTCCAACCCTGGCAACATCCTTGTAAATCTTTTCTGAACCCTTTCAAGTTTCACCACCGTCCTTCTGATAGGAAGGAGACCAGAATTACATGCAATATTCCAAAAGTGGCCTAACCAATGTCCTGTACAGCCGCAACATTACCTCCCAACTCCTGTACTCAATACTCTGACCAATAAAGGAAAACATACCAAACGCCTTCTTCACTATCCTATCTATCTGCGACTCCACTTTCAAGGAGCTATGAACCTGCACTCCAAGGTCTCTTTGTTCAGCAACACTCCCTAGGACCTTACCATTAAATGTATAAGTCCTGCTAAGATTTGCTTTCCCAAAATTCAGCACCTCGCATTTATCTGAATTAAACTCCATCTGCCACTTCTCAGCCCATTGGCCCATCTGACCAAAATCCTGTTGTAATCTGAGGTAACTCTCTTGGCTGTCCACTACACCTCCAATGGCTGGCAGATACAAAGGAATGGTAAAAGGGAAAGAGCTGGATAGAGAAAGAATCCATGAAGATACAAAGAGAAAGTAGGCTGAGACAGCTGAGAAATTATGGACAAGGAGGAGAATGTTGCTTCCATGACTATCTGATGCAGAGTTTGAGCATTATACAACAGTCTGAGAAAAATATAACTTTCTCCTCATCTTAATCTCAACAATGCCATCCCTAATATTAAAACTGTGTCCCTTCATTCTGGATGCACCCACAACAGTCAACATCCTTTCCAAGTCCACTTTGTCACGACAATTCAGGATTTTATACACCTCAATCAATTCCTTTCTCTCACTCTTCTAAACTCCAACCTATCCTCATCAGACAACCCAGTCATTTCAGGTTGCATTTAGATATGTGACCTCCATCAATATTTCTCGCAGCTTCGGAAAAGCAGCCAACATAATCAAAGGACTCTCCCACCCTGGGGAAAAGACCTTCTGTATTCACCCTATCCCTGCCCCTCCTGATTTTATAAACCTCTAAGTTCGCCCATCACCCTCCGATGCTCAAAGGAAAACAGCCCCAGCCTCTTCAGCTTCTCCCTATAGCTCAAACCCTCCAACTCTGGGTATGATCTGTTCCAACACCAGGCAGATGATACAAAAGCTTAAACACACATACCAACAGATTCAAGAACAGCATCTTCCCTGCTGTTATTAGACTTCTGAATGGACCTCTCATCTCAGATTTTACATTTAAATGCTGACTTCACTCTTTGGACACTTTCTCTGCAGCCATAACATTGTATTCCTCGCTCTGTTCTATTACCCTGATGCACTTTGTATGGTATGATCTGTCTGTACTGCACACAAAACAAAACATTTCACTGTACCTAGGTACATGTGACAATAATAAATCAAATCAGATCAAAAAAATTGAGTTCATATTAGGACAAATCATGAAAAAAAAGTATCAAAAGGGAGAGATAATTCAGAAAGGGCAGGTCTTGATCCATTTGTCAGCCAAAGTCAATGTTGTAGATACAGTCATCCATTACAAAAAAAACACTGCTCAGGAATGAATGCACCTTCCAGAGGGCAATGTGTTGAGGGTTAGTGATTGTTTATGGACTGGTAATAATTAAGGGGTTGCTGGTATGTGGGTGCGTAGAGTGTCACAGAAAACAGTTCATCAAATTTATTATTCAGAAGCAGATGTATTGGAGAGAAAGGTCAACAAGAGGTTTGGATTGGGCAGTAATGTTTCTGCCTTTAAGAGGTTCTTTTTAAAACTACAATAACATTATGAGAGTGTTACGAGAATGAAATAAAAGCATAAATGCTGGAAACCCTCAGAAGGTCAGGAGCATCCGTGGAGGGAGAATCCGAAATGACATTTCACATCACAAGCCATAAGAAGGGAAAGAGGCCATTCAACCTATCAAATCTGCTCTCCCATTCAGTGAGATATTGGCTGATCTGATAATCCTCAACTCCCCTTCCCTGCTTTTTCCCCAGAACCCGTGATTCTCTTATTGATTGCAAATGTGTCTATCTCTTATTATTTAATGGCCTGACTTCATCACTCCCTGCAATAAAGATTTCCACACATTCACAATCCTCTGAGAGAAGTTCTTCCATGTCTCTACCTTAAATGGGAAACCCCTTATCCTGAGAAGATCCCTTCTGATCCTAGACACCCCTACAAGAAGAAACAATCTTTCCACATGTACCCTGTCCAAGTCCCTAAGAATCTTCAATGTATCAATAAGGTTGACCTACATTCTTCAATAGTATTCAAACAGCTCAACACCATTTAGGATAAAGCAGCCCGATCCAACACCTTGCACAGTTATAGCTCCGTGCCAGATTTTTTTACAACCAGAAGATAAAGAAACTCATTCTTGTCTCCAATTCTAGATTCCAAACAACTTTCACTTTTTAATAGGTGCATTCCAGAATGGACTGAGTCATTAAACAATGGCTTTCCTTATTATTGATAAATACCCGATAATGTTATAAAAATTGGGATAGAACATTGATTCATTAAAATGTTACCTAATCATATCATTGTCAACTGGTTAAACAGCAATTTAGGAAGATCCGTTGGGTTCATGGTGCAGCACTCTTGCATGTACCAAGCTACACATATTACTGCACAGACCCATGTTGTTTACAGGTAAAAAATGACATGTACATATACATTGTGTGTTTCAACTCAACAAAACAGTGGAGAGACACTTGCTAGTTCATTTTTTAGCTCGGGCTCTGATCAACCAGTATCACCCTATCTGGTTTAAAACCTAAACAAAGCCTAGCAGTTAACTGTCATTCAGCATTAACGTCATGCAGTCTTACAGATGTACAGCACGGTAACAGACCCTTTAGTCCAACTTGTCCATGCCGAACAGATATCCTAATTTCATCTAGTCCCATTGACCAGCATTTGGCCCATATCCCTAACCACTCCGGGAAGTAATCACTCCCACTCCTACGGACAATCCAGGAAGGAATCATTCCATCATTCCCGCTCCCACTGACACTCCGGGAAGGAATCACTCCCGCTCCCACGGAATGCGTTGCCAGCGGTGGCGGTGGAAGCAGAGCCATTAGGGACAGTAAAGCGACTGCTGGACATGCACATGGACAGCAGTGAGATGCGGGGTGCGTATGTTAGCTTATTGTACTTTAGATTAGGATTAATCCACAGCACAACATTGTGGGCCGAAGGGCCTGTTCGGTGCGGTACTTTTCAATGTTCTATGTTCTAATGGGTTCATCCTCCATGACAATGATTACTTCCCGGAGTGGTTAGGGATATGGGCCAAATGCTGGTCAATGGGACTATATGAAATTAGGATATCTGTTTGGCATGGACAAGTTGGACTAAAGTGTCTGTTACCTTTCAGAATCCATTTGCCAACCAATCAGTGCTCTGCTCTCATGCAGTGTAAATATTGATAGACCACTTGAATTGTTATTCTTGTGAATTGCCCTTATTAGTGAAAGTTTGAAAAGTTTCAACAAGATGTGTACTTTTTTTTAGCAATAATCAACAAGTATTATACCATGGAGAGCTGTTACCTGGCAGGTACTAGGCAATGGGGTGATTAATTAAAATAAAGCCAGTCACTAACCCCCTCTGGTGTCCTTTCCTTCCCACCACCTCGCCACGTAAGTTTGTTCCTTTGTCAACAAGTCTCCTAGCCACTTGCTCAAAACAGCAAGTTAACACTAAGACCCAATCTACAATTTGTGCCTGATGCCTGAGAAGGAGTTTTCTGTTTTCCTGGCCAGGCACACCTGCTGAGTGATGGACTGGCTATCAGTAAACTCCAATAGATCAATCATTCCATGTAGATTTTCTTGTGTGCCAAGAGAAACAGGCATGTTCATGATCCATATTCTGCAGTTATACAGAGGCCTTGGTGAGGTCACACCCTGAGTATTATGTGTAGTTTTGGTCTCCTAGTTCAAGGAAGGACATTCCTGCTATTGAGGGAGTTCAGCGAAGGTTCACCAGACTGATTCCCAGGATGGCAGGACTGACATATGAGGAAAGATGGATCGACTGGGCTGATGCTCACTGGAATTTAGAAGAATAAGGGGGGAATCTCATAGAAACATATAAAATCCTGATGGGACTATACAGGCTAGATGTGGGAAGAATGTTCGCGATGTTGATGAAGTTCAGAACTAGGGGTCACAGTCTAAGAATAAGGGGTAAGCCATTCAGGACTGAGATGAGGAAGAATTTCTTCACTTAGAGAGTTGTGAACATGTAGAATTCTCTCCCACAGGAAGTTGTTGGGGCCAGTCCATTAGATAGATTCAGGAGGGAGCTGGACATGGTCCTTGCAGCTGAAGGGATCAAGGGTATGGAGAGAGAGTGGGAGTGGGATACTGAGATTGCATGGTCAGCCATGATCATATTGAATGGTGGGGCAGGCTTGAAGGGGCGAATGGCCTACTCCCGCTCCTGTTTCTTATATTTTCTATGTTGAGCCTTGCCAGAAATGCTCCCTTCCCATGATCAATGAAAAAAATTTAAGGGATGAGGAAACATGCAGGACTATGGATATTCACGATAATCTTGCTGTTAAAAAGGAAGAGCTAAAAAGTTCTCAGTAATTTAATTGTGCGTCTTATTTCCCATGATTGAGGAGATTTCCTGGACTAACCCAGAATCAGTTAAGTGGGAGGTCTGGCATGATCCGACCAGACAGTTTCTATTCCCCAAACAGAATACCTCATCTGGAGGGGCTAATGCCTGCTCCTGAGTAACCTAATATTTGTTGATCAAATTGCTGTGATGATCACTATTACTCAGACACCAGAGAGTTAATACAATCGTTAGCCGGCATCATTTGAATAATCAACGGCAAATTCTCCTAAGACCCGAGCATCTGTTAAAAAACATTATATTTGGTCTCCTCCTTTATTTTCAGCCATTTCAAACTTAGTAAATCACTTAAAATCAATTCACACTAAAACATAAAAAGCAGTGATTGCAAGTCACAGGACAAATCCTTCCTCTGTAAATACAACGAACTACCAGGCTTGATCCTAAACAGGACACTGACAGTGCATTATTGTGATTTTGGAAATACCA
Organism: Chiloscyllium plagiosum; assembly: GCF_037043375.1. NCBI lineage: Eukaryota > Metazoa > Chordata > Chondrichthyes > Orectolobiformes > Hemiscylliidae > Chiloscyllium > Chiloscyllium plagiosum. Next base: position 6,173,302 of record NW_028270142.1, read on the forward strand.
CAGGAAGTTACATTCTTCCCACTCCCACACTAAAGCAGTCCACACATTGAGCATTTATCTCAATGAGCTAACCCATTCAAACTCAGAAGAATGCAATGTTAGCTCAGAGAAAATATGGGCTTATCTGATTCTGGTATCTCTAATGAGGGGTAATGCTACCTCAGATATAGCGTTTATTACAGACTATTGCCAATAACCAGAATTCTTCTTATTCATATCATTCCTGCACATCATCCTCCTATTATTAAATATGAATTGTGAATAAACTTCTTTCATCACACACATGCAGTGATCCCAGTACCAACCCTTAGGCAGTTTAAACTTCCCGTCCTTTCCTGGTGAAAACAGGCATTGAAGATATCCAGAGAAGCCTTGAGGCTCTGGACTGTTTCAGACAGACTTCTGATCAAAATTAAACCATGAATACTCCCAAACATCGCATGAAATGAAGCAAACTTCCCCACGTAATGGCATTAATAATACTTTGCTTCAGGTATCTTCTCAAATTTGCATCTCAAACTTCAGCTAATCGTTTGCACAGTCTTTTGTTTATTTACAAACAGCTTTTGTTTCTGAAGATCTTCATTTAGAATAAATGGGTCAGAGAACGAAAATTCATGTATCGTCTCGACAAAATGTGGCAAGGCTTACACAATATAACGGGCTACAAAGTGAAGTCAAAGAGAATCACTGACAACAGGCGTCCCTTCCTGAACAGCTCAATGCATTCTCTGCTGTTTTGAGTGAACGATCAGTGAAATGATCCAATAGCTTCGGGTGTCCCTGTCCCCACCGTCCCTGCCCCAGGGGTCAGATAGACCTTCTCGAGGGTGAACCCACAGAAAGGGACTGGCCCGGGTGGAGTCCCTGACTGTGCATGCACAAGCCAACTGGTGAGAGTACTCACTGACATCTTTAACCTCTCCTTACTCTGATGTGAGGCTCCCTGCCCTCACTTTAAGAAAATGCTATCATCCCGGTGCCAAAGGTAAATCAGGCAGCGTGCCTTAATGACTACTGCCTGGTGGCTCTGACCTCCATCATTTGAGAGGTTAGTAATGGCATGCATCAACTCCCACCTCCTGGATTGCCTTGAGCTGCTGCAATCTGCCTACCATCACAACAGATCCACGGCAGAGACCATCTCCCTGGCAGTAAACACAACCCTAGAACATCTGGATAACAAAGACACCTACATCAGGCTCCCACTTGTTGACTTTCACTTCACCGTCTATCCCATAATTCCAACAAAACTAATCTCCAAACTCCCAGACTGAGCACTCTGCTCCCCTCTCTGCAACTGTATCCAAGACCACAATCAGGAAGGAGGCGGCTTAGTGACATGGTGTAAAGACCACACACACTCCCTCAATGTCAGCAAAACAAAGGGGCTGGTTATTGACTTCAGAAAGTGGAGGACACGCCCCTGTCTGTATCCACGGGTAGACGAGAGCATCAAGTTCCTGGGAGTGACAATCACCAACAATCTGTCCTGGTCTATCCACTTTGATACTGATCAGAAAGCATACCAACACCTCCACGCCCTCAGCAGGTAAGGATATTCAGTGTGTCCACAATGACTCTTGTTCATTGTTATAGTTGAGCCACAGAAAGCATCCTATTTAGATGTATCACAACTTGGTAGGATAACTACTCTGCCCAAGACTGCAAAAAAATTACAAAGAGTTGTGAACGCAGCTCAGTGCAACACACAAACCAGCCTTCCTTCGATTGACTCTGCCTACACTTCCCAAAGCCTCAGGAAATGAACCAACATCACCAAAGATGCCCTCCCACTTCAATTATACTCTCTTCCACCCTCCTCTGATGGGCAGAAAGTACAAAAGTTTAAAAACACATTCCAACAGATTCAAGAACAGCTTCTTTCCCAGCTGTTATCAGATTTATGAATGGACCTCTCATATATTAAGGTTAATCTTTCTCTGCACCTTCTCTTTAGCTGTAACACTGTATTCTGTGATCTGTTCTACTACCCTGATGTACTTATCTAAGGTACGATCTAGGAGAAAGTGAGGACTGCAGATGCTGGAGATCAGAGCTGAAAAATGTATTGCTGGAAAAGCGCAGCAGGTCAGGCAGCATCCAAGGAGCAGGAGAATCGACGTTTCGGGCATAAGTCCTTCTTCAGGAATGAGGAGGGTGTGCCAAGCAGGCTAAGATAAAAGGTAGGGAGGAGGGACTTGGGAGAGGGGCATTGGGAATGCGATAGGTGAAGGAGGTTAAGGTGAGAGTGATAGGCCGGAGAGGGGGTGGGGACAGAGAGGTCGGGAAGAAGATTGCAAGTCAAGAAGGTGGTGCTGAGTCCGTGGGTTGGGACTGAGAAAAGGTGGGGGGAGGGGAAATGAGAAAGCTGGAGAAATCTGCATTCATCCCTTCTGGTTGGAGGGTTCCTAGGCGGAAGATGAGGCGCTCTTCCTCTAGACGTCGTGTTGCTATGGTCTGGCAACGGAGGAGGCCAAGGACTTGCATGTCCTTGGCGGAGTGGGAGGGGGAGTTGAAGTGTTGAGCCATGGGGTGGTTGGGTTGGTTGGTGCGGGTGTCCCAGAGGTGTTCTCTGAAACGTTCCGCAAGTAGACGGCCTGTCTCCCCAATGTAGAGGAGGCCACATAGGCTGCACCTCTGGACCATGGCAATACGACGCCTAGAGGAAGAGCGCCTCATCTTCCGCCTAGGAACCCTCCAACCACAAGGGATGAATGCAGATTTCTCCAGCTTTCTCACTTCCTCTCCCCCCACCTTGTCTCAGTCCCAACCCTCAGACTCAGCACCGCCTTCTTGACTTGCAATCTTCTTCCCGACCTCTCCGCCCCCACCCCCTCTCCGGCCTGTCACCCTCACCTTAACCTCCTTCAACCTATCGCATTCCCAATGCCCCTCCCCCAAGACCCTCCTCCCTACCTTTTATCTTAGCCTGCTTGGCACACCCTCCTCATTCCTGAAAAAGGGCTTATGCCCGAAACGTCGATTCTCCTGCTCCTTGGATGCTGCCTGACCTACTGCGCTTTTCCAGCAACACATTTTTCAGCTAAGTTTCGATCTGTTTGGTTAGCACAAAAAGCAATAATTGTCATGGTATCTTAGTACATGTGAAAAATCATAAAACAAATCAAATCAAAATCAAATGTTAGGAAAGTCTTTTTTTCTGTTAAAGCAGGGCGATTGCGCAGAGATTTTTCTGAACAAAAGTCACTGATTTCAGTGAAGACAGTAAAACATTGCATTTTCACATTTTCAAATTTGGGAATTTAGATATTAATCTTTGCAATAGCTTGACCATCCATTTCTCAATCTGAATTTGGCTGAACTAAACAGAAATTCCACTCTCGGTAATCCCCTGAGACCTGACAAAGTCCAGAGCCTATACATGAAAGCTTAGGGGATTTCACAATCCCAGATGTGGTTGACAAAGTGATCACAAATATTTTTCAATATTATTACACATTTTCTACCATGTCTTTCACAAAAATAATAAAAAAAACAACCTCTACATGGTAATTATTTTCCTGATAATGTCTGTTTGTTGTATAAACATCTGTGACTATCTTCAGAGCTAGTCTTTTGACAAGAAAAACATGTTAAACTTTGTAGACAAGAGTGTTCTAGCCACTAAAACTGCAATGTACCCTTGTCCATCTCTCTCACCATCAGTTTCTTTCTCCATCCTTCCTTTCCTGAGACATCAATTTCCCTAATCCCGTTGGCTCTGTTTAGCAGTGAAACTTCACCTTAATAACCTGTTACTTCTTAAACAAAGGCATGACATTATGTTTATGGAAGTTATTCTATAAGAACAGTCTCACAAGCAAGATGAATCCTACTCAGGACAACAACATACTTGGTTATTGTTGAATAAGAAGACTGGATTTGAAAGCTTTTCACTTTGCATTCATCGGGACAGAAGCAAGAATACCACATTTCAAAGGGAAGAACAATTTATATTGTGTAATGAAATGAAAATGCTGATTAGTTGGCGAATGAGTTTTGATTAGTTTGAGGTATTGCTGTGGGAATGCACAGGGACCATTGTCCTTCAAGTTTCTGTTGCTAAAACAGTACCTTTTATTTATTCATTTGCATGATGTGAGTGTTTACTGGCTAGGTCAGTATTTATTGCCTGTCATGAGTTGCTCTTGAGAAGATGGTAGTGGCCTGCAGTCCACCTGCTGTGGGTTGACCCACTATGAGGAACAGGTGAGGAATGTTTGAGGACTCTGGATCTACACTCAATGGAGTTTAGAAGGATGAAGGGGGGGATCTGATTGAAACTTACAGAATCCTGAATGGTCTGGACAATGTGGATGTTGGGAAGATATTTCCATTGGGAGGAGAGACTAGGACCCGGGGCACAGCCTGAGAGTAACTTCTTCAGCCAGAGAGTGGGGAATCTATGGAATTCATTGCCACAGAAGGCTGGGGAGGCCAGGACACTGAGTATGTTTAAGACAGAGATAGATAGGTTCTTGATTGCCAAGGGGATCAAAGATTATGGGGAGAAAGTTGGAAAATGAGATTGAAAAACTTATCAGCCATGATTGAATGGTTATGCAGACTTGATGGGCTGAATGGCCTAATTTCTGCTCCTATGTCTTCTGGTCTTATGGAGCCACAATGCTATCAGGGAGGGAATTCCAGGATTGTGGCCAGTAACAGTGAAGGAATAGCGATATATTTCCAAACTAGGATGGTGAGTGGCACAGAGGGAAGGTGGTGGTGTTCCCATATATCTGCTGCACTTGTCTTTCTAGTTAAGTGTGTTTGAGGGTTTGGATGGTGCTATCTGAGGATCTTTGTGAATTTCTGCATCTTGAAGATAGTACACACTGCTGCTACTGAGCTTCGGTGGTGGAGGGAGTGGATGTTGGTGGATGTGGGGCTGACCAAGCGGGCTGCTTTGTCCTGGGTGGTGCCAAGCTTCATGAGTTTTGTTGAAGCTACACCCCCATCCAGGGGAGTATTCCATCACACTCCTGACTTGTGCCTTGTCAATGGTAGACAGGCTTTGGGGAGTCAGGTAAGGTTCGGTACTCCTAGCCTGTGACCTGCTCGTGTAATCACTGTGTTTATGTGATGAGTCCAGTTGACATTTTTGGTCAATGGTAAACCCCAGGATGTTGATAGAGGGGGATTCAATGATGGTAACAAAATGTCAAGAGGTGGTGGTTAAACTGTCTCTTTTAGGAGATGGTCATAATCTGACATTTCTGTGGTACGAATTTATCCTTTTAGTTTGCGGAGGACAAGGAATTGTATATGAATATATAGTTAATAGTTGCTATGGTAGTATAGAATTTGAATATTGCTCAAAAAAAGGCATACATTGTTGAAGTGTTTCATTTTGCAGTCATTAAGAAAATCTGCAACAAATAGGTGAGAGCCATTCATTGGTTGATTTTCCAGGACAATTCCCTGACCAATCAGTGTCAATATGCCTGGTTTAAAATTTAAACAAAAGGTTTAATGTTTAAGCTTTGCAGCTGTCAGTCATCATTTAACTGATGTATTCTCTATGGCAATGTCTCTACCAATCAGAGATCACTTACCAACAAATACAGAGTCTCTTATAGGAACCCAGGAATATAGGAAGAAGAGGAGGCCATTCAGCCCCTCAAGCCTGTTTCATCATTTAACAAAATTATGGCTGATCTGTGGCCTAACTCCATATACCTGCCTTTGGCCCACACCTTTTGCTTAACAAAATTTATCTCTTTCACATTTCAAATTAATGACTGTTCCAGCATCCAGAGAGTTCCAAATTTCTACCACCCTTTGTGTGTAAAAGTGCTTCCAAACAGCTCTCCTGAACAGACTGGTTCTAATTCTCAGACTATTCCCTAATTCTAGAATCCCCAACCAATGAAAATAGTTTATCTTTATCTACCCTGTCTTTTACTTTTAATATCTTGAAGAATTTGATCAAATCACCCCGTAACCTTCTGAAACCTAGAGGAAAAAAGGCCTAATTTGTGTAATCTCTCCTCATCACGTAACCTCTAAAGTCCGGGTATCATTCTTGTAAATCTACATTATACTGCCTCCAAGGTTTAATGTATCTTGCCTGAGATGTGGTGCCCAGATCTGCTCACGGTACTGCAAGAGGGACCTAACCAGAGGTTTGTTTAACTGCAGCACAACTTCTGCATCCTAATGCTCCAGTCCACCTGATGCAGTTCTAAGTGTGGTTTTACCTTTACATTGGTATTTCTTGCAAATGACCTGAAGAAGTGTTAGATAAACTGCTTTGAAAAATGGAGCCTTTCCTCAAAAATTCATGTGGTTATAATTAGCATCTCACAAACACAGATAAGACTGATTGTGAGTCTAACCAATTTCAGAGAATTGTAGAATCTCTACGTTGGATATGGGTGAAGTTTTGTTTTCATATCAAGTCAGTTATCTTGCATTTCTAAGCTTGCATTGGGCAATCTTGGGGATTTCTTGCTCAGCGATATGTTTGCATCTTGATGCCGTGTCATTGAGGTGAACACTATAAAGATGATGCTCCACTCCGCCATGAGTTTTTGGATTAACTCATTAATTAGATGGAAACAATGTCAATGTGACATTGGCCAAGGAACAATGGAGTCACCCACAACCCTGAAGGTCACCCCCGGTGCACTGACTACTATGAACAGGTGACTGTCAAATTCCTTCGAGAGATTCCTTCATGACCCGCTGTTGAGCTCTTGAGACAGTGCGATGCTCTGGGCCTACATGCCGTAGGGGTATTGAAGGAGGTAGATCTCATTGCTTACCTTTGAAGTGATGAGACTGTTTTTTGTTTATTCATTCGCAGGATATGGGCATCACTGCATTGGCCAGTAATTGCTGCCCATCCATCATTGTCCAGAGGGTAGTTGAGACTCAACCACATTGCTGTGGCAAAAGTGAGGACTGCAGATGCTGGAAACCAGAGGCTAGATTAGAGTGGTGCTGGAAAAGCACAGCAGGTCAGGCAGCATCCGAGGAGCAGGAAAATTGATGTTTCAGGCAAAAGCCCTTCATCAGGAATAGAGGTAGGGAGCCTCCAGGGTGACAATGTCACATTGCTGTGGGTCTGGAGTCACAGGATTTCCTTCGTTGGTGAGTGAACCAGATGGGTTTTTCCCTGCCCATCAGCGACAACTTCATGGACTTCATTAGACTTTTAACTCTGGAGTTTTTTATTGGATTCAAATTTCATTGTCTCCAATATGGAACTCTTCATGTGGACACACTCGTTACAAAGGCCCAACAATGTCTCTACTTCCACAGGCAGCTGAGGAAATTTGGAATGACAGCGAATACCTTTACCAACTTTTATAGGTGCGCCATAGAGAGTATTCTGTCTGGATGTATCACTACCTGGTATGGCAACTGTACCATTCAAGATCGGAGACAGTTACAGAGAGTGGTGAACTCAGCCCGGACAATCACAAAGGCCAACCTCCCATCTATAGAATCCATCTACCAGGCCCCTGTCAAGGAAAGGCCATCAGCATTCTCAAAGATCCATCCCACCCTGGCAATGTTTTTCTATTAACCTCTACCATCGGGGAGAAGGTACAGAAGTCTGAGCACACGCACCAGCCGGTTTTGAAACAGTTTCTACCCTACTGTTGTTAGAATACTGAATGGACTCTCAAACTCTTAACATTCACCTGTACCTGTGTGTTTGTTTTTGCCGCTGTTTACCTATTATTTATTATCTGTGTTACTTAACTCTGTGATCTGCCTGTATTGCTCACAAGATGAAGCTTTTCACTGTGTCTCGGTACACGTGACAATAAATTCAATTCAATTCCAACTTGGATCCTGAGAACATTAACTGGGTCTCTGGATTAACAGTCTAGCGCTAATACCACTGGACCATCACCTCCCCCCAATGATGCTCACTCCAGCTCTCAGCATGCCGTGTGATGAAATATTTAAAATAACATTGCAAAGTGTTTGCAGTTATTTTCCAAAGCATTTTTGGGATTTGGAATTTCCGGTGGTTTCTACACTAAAGCTCCAAGGGGTTGGGGGATGGCCAAGAGTGGAATTTCTGTTTCGGTCAGCCAAGATCCCATTGGGAAATAGATGAGCAAAATTATTATTAAAGTTAACGTGTTTGCCTAAATTTGAAAATGTGAGATTTGCGACTTCCATTGTGATATAAGACTTTATCTTAAAGGAAAATCTCCACACAGCCAATGTCTGCGTACACCAAGCATTTGACAATGTACACCCATTAATCATTTCCTGCAGCCTGAGCTGGCTCTTTATCATGGCTCTCCACTGTAAAATGAGACTGAGATCGCATTCCTATGCAAGTCTGGCTCTGTTCACTCAGTTGGTCTCTAATACAGTGATGTTAAAAATATGGGTTCAATTCCCAAAGTGGCTGGGGTTACCCTAAAGGACTCTCCTTCTCAATTACTTTCTCTTACCTGAGACATGGTGACTCTCAGGATAACTAGTGTGTAAACTTTTCTCTAACAAGAGAGCAGCCCTATCTTCTGGTAAGACTATAGTGAGTTTACATTTCTATGTGAACTGTGTGCCACCTTTTCAACGCTCCTCTCTATCTCACCATGTCCTTTATTCATCTTCCAAATACATGCAGTGTCAGTGGCTCAGCTGGCTGCTGTGAGAATAAGCTTCAAAGCTGGCTCCTGCTTTCTTTATCTTCACTGTCTGAGTACCTTCCAGTTCTTGGATATCTCAAATGCGCAAGCTGCGGGAAGAATGTAGGAGAAAATGAAAAGTGCACGATTATATTTTCTGCAGCCTCTCACTCAAAAGTCATTGAGGGATGACAGAGAAGGAAGAATGAGTGAAGGGGGATTGGGCCGTGGTAAACCATGGGTAACTGAACCCGCGGAACCCGGAGCCGTGGATACAGAGGTCACCCTGTATGTTTCAGGGATACGGTGTACACACACTGAGAGCAATATTGTCTCAGTCAATGGGGAAGGAGAGGCTTCAAGGTGATCTCAATAAGTTGGTTCAACACATGGGTGATACTGTACAGTGTGGCGTAATGTGAAGTGATTAAAAACACATTATTTAAATGGTTATATAGTGTGGGTGGACAAGTTGATCTGGGTTTAGATTAGAGTGGTGCTGGAAAAGTACAGCAGTTCAGGCAGCATCCGAGGAGCAGTAAAATCGACATTTCGGGAAAAAGCCTTTCATCAGGAATACAGGCAGAGAGCCTGGAGGGTGGAGAGATAAATGAGAGGAGGGTGGGGGTGGGGAGAAAGTAGCATAGAGTACAATAGGTGAGTGGGGGAGGGGATGAAGGTGATAGGTCAGGGAGGAGGGTGGAGTGGATAGGTGGAAAAGGAGCTAGGCAGGTCGGACAAGTCATGGGGACAGTGCTGAGCTGAAAGTTTGGAACCGGGGTGAGGTGGGGGAAGGGGAAATGAGGAAGCTGTTGAAGTCCACATTGATGCCCTGGGGTTGAAGTGTTCCGAGGTGGAAGATGAGGCGTTCTTCCTCCAGGCACCTGGTGGTGAGGGAGCGGCGGTGAAGGAGGCCCAGGACCTCCATGTCCTCGGCAGAGTGGGAGTGGGAGTTGAAATGTTGGGCCACAGGGCCGCAGCTATGTCAGATTATGTCAATGTTCTGCCCAGAGGTCACTACTTGACCAGTGCGCTGAGGAATCACTGATGCTTTTCTCTGTGATTCAGTTATCTGCTTTCAGAAAGCGCTCTCTTTGCTGAAGCGGACTAGGTCACTCATCATCATGGCTGATCCAACATTCCTCAAGTCCATGTTATACCCTTATCCCTGTAACCCCTGATTCCCCAACTGATCAGGAATCTATCCATCTCAGCCTGAGATATACACAGAGACTCTGCCCCCACAGCTCATTGAGTGAAGGAATTTCAAAGCCTCACAACCCTCTGAATGAAGAAATTCCTCCTCATCTCAGTGTTGAATTGGTGCCCCTTTATCCTGAGACTATGCCCCCTGATTCTAGACTCTCCCATGAGGGTTCTATAGATTACCCAAGGTTCACAAACCAGGAGCATCCCCTCAGACCCATAGTCTCACTACCTGGAACCCCAACTTACAGATCGGCAAAGGAGTTACAACAAAGACTAAATACTTAGTAGAAGATTCACGCCACTCCATCTACTCCACCCAAGAATTCCTCAAGACCATCAGAGACACCAAGATAGAAGAGGATGAAATAAAGGTCTCCTTTGACATAACAGCCCTGTTCACATCAATCAACATCAACCTGGCCAAGGAAACACTGACTACGTTATTAGAAGACCCAAAGGCACATACACCAAACACCAACTTCAACAGCAAGGACATCATCATCAAGCTAGCAGATCTATCCACTTCACCGTCAACAACAAAACCTATAGACAAACCAATGGAACACCCATGGGATCCCCGATATCAGGGTCTTAGCAGAGGCAGTAATGCAGAGACATGAACAAACAGCTCTGCCAACCATCCAACCCAAACTTTGGGTTCGCTACATGGATGACACCTTCGTCATCACTAAATGAAACAAATTAGAGGAAACCTTCAAGACCATCAATAGTACCCTTACTGGCATAAAATTCACTAAAGAGGAGGAAAACAACAACAAACTGCCATTCCTAGATGTCACAGTAGAACGAACAGTCAATGGGGAACTTCAAACCAGCGACTACAGGAAAACAACACATACGGACCAAATAATGAACCTACAGAAGCAATCATCCCAACACCCACAAACGAAGCCACGTTAGAGCATTATTTCAACAAGCCAACACTGATGAACTATGCAGCACAGAAGAAAATCACCTATACAGTGTATTCAAAAAGAATGGGTACCCAATGAACACAGTCCGCCGATTTCTCATCAACAAACCCAAACATACAGACAAAACACATCCAGAAACCCTAGCCACTCTCCCCTACATCAAAGACATCTCGGAAATGGCTACCAGACTACTCAGACCACTTGGCATCATGGTAGCCCACCAACACACTAAAACAGCAGCTAATGAACTTGAAAGATCCTATATAGACAACAAACCAAAACTAATGTCATTTACAAAATACCGTGCAAGAACTGTAACAAACACCACATTGGATAAACAGGCAGAAAACTAGCCACCAGGATACATGAACATCAACTGGCCACAAAAAGACATGACCCTCTCTCACTAGTATCCTCACATTCGGATGAGGAAGGACACCACTTTGACTGGAACAACACATCCATCATAGGACAAGTCAAATGCATGAGAATTCCTAGAAGCATGGCATTTCAACCAGAACTCTACCAACAAACACATCGAGTTAGAACCCATCTACCACCCCCTAAGAAAAAGAACGGGAAATGACTTAACCACCGGAAATGGAGTCACCACCGGAAATGACATCACCAACCCAAGGAAACATAAACACATAAATAGAAAATGGGCCATACCACTCGTGCTTCATCTGGAGACTCGCTGAAGATGTTGCCTAGTATGGTGACAAAACGTCTGAAAACGAACCTTTCAGCTCAGCAAGCAAACCTACATCCAGAACCTCAGCCTGAGCTACAAATCTTCTCAAAACTCGGGAAATACTCTCTCAGCATTGACCCTGTCAAGCCCCTTAAGAATCAGACATGTTTCAATGAGATCACCTCTCATTCTTCTAAACTCCAGGGGGTAGAGTCCCAACCTGTTTGAGCTTTGCTCATAAGATAGTCCCTCCATCCCAGGGATCATCCCAGTGAATCTTCTCTGAAAGGCCTCCCCCCTAAAACTGTTCATGGTACTCCAGGTGTGGTCTCACCAACTCCTTGTATGGTTGCAGTAAGACTTCCCTGCTCTGATACGCCAATCCCCTTTGAAGCCAACATTCCATTAGGCTTCCTGGTTACTTGCTGCGCCATCTTTCTGCTTTTCACACACAAGCCCTCCCACACCTCTTTGTGTAGCAGCTTTCTGCACTTTTTCTCCATTTAAATAACATTCTGGTCTCAAAAATGAGCACCTTCACATTTCCCACATTATACTCCACATGCCTACTTTTTGTCCATTTATTTTGGCCAAAACTATGAACAATCCAATGGACCATGGGAAATTTTTAAAGCATGTCTCTACTTGGATATGACCTCAGCCAGTGCTGCGGAACACTATTTCCATGATATTAAGTAGGCTTCCTCTAGATATTTTTGCATCAGCCCATTCGGAGATGTTATGGAAGGCAGTAACTGGAGCCCGGGACGCCTATCTCTTCTGGGACATTGCATCTGAGTGGGTTTCCTCATTCAGAGGCATTTCTGAGCAACATATAGATTAGATTACTTACAGTGTGGAAACAGGCCTTCGGACCAACAAGTCCACACCGACGCGCAACCCGCCCAGCCCCATTCCCCTATGTTTACCCCTTCACCTAACACTACGGGCAATGCAGCATGGCCAATTCACCTGACCTGCACATTTTTGGATTGTGGGAGGAAACTCATGCAGGTACGGGGAGAATGTGCCAACTCCACACAGGGTCTCTGGCGCTGTGAGACAGCAGTGCTAACCACTGTGCCACCGTGCCGTCCTGGACTCTTGGAGCAGGTGGGGCTTGAACCTGGACCTCCTGGTCCAGATGAAGGGACAGTACCACAGTGCTAGCAGAGAAGACTCCAGGAGTGACTTAGAGGTGGGTAGAATTCATTCAGTTTTTCTTTTTTTTTAATTGTTTTCTAATTAAAACTGTTCAGAGGTGTTATGACACACCTCTCGACCAGGTGGGACTTGAACCTGGCTCTCTTGGCTCAGCGGTATGGACATTACCATTGACCCTCCAGACTTAATCCAAATTTGCTTTTTACATTGTTTTAGTGACATTTGACTCTTGGATAAGCACATGGAAGATAGTACAATGAAGGGTATGTAGGTTAGTCTGGTCTTAGAGTAAGATAAAAGATCAGCACAGCATCTGAAGGACCTGTGCTATGCTGTGCTGTACTTAACCTGTTCAGAGAATTTATGACACCTCTGGCATAGGTGGGACCTGACACTGGGCCCCTTGGCTCAGAGGTAGGGACCCTATCACTGCACCACAGGAACTGCAGTTTTCATTCAGACCTTTCTTTTATGTAACCCATTTTTCAGATCAACCCATTCAGAGCTGTTTTTTCACACCTCTGGAGCAGGTGGGACCTGAACCCAGTCCAGAGGTACGGACATGGCCACTGCACCACATGAGACCCCCTTTAGATTTGACTCTGATGATTCCAGACTTGATTGCCAGACCTGAAAGTATAAATGAGAAGTGACTTATTACAAAGTGAGATACAGCCGATCGCAGTGTGTGTTAAATGCTAAATTAAACATTCCTCATATTTTTAAAAGGTAATTAACATGGCAAATGCTGGTATACTCTATGAACCGGTTCAAAACATTTATTCAATAAATGCTGATGTCCTGTGGGCTCATTATTTCTTAACGGAGTCATTTGAAAATACCAATTAAGAGGAAGAGTGGTTTCTGTGCAGAAACATAAAGAGAAAATTGATTTTTATTTGTCTAAATCATGTAGCCCACAGCACAAACTGATAAAGTAAAAAGAAAAGCTAATGGATTACATGGGTGATGACAATAGTATTTGGAGGATCATGCAGAAGCAATTGAAAGCTGAACTCTTTACATTGATATTGTGGTATCTGAGAATTATTTATATCTGCACCGTGACCAAGAAAGATAAATAAAATACTGCCAACACCTAACTTAGTGACATTTAAGATCTGACATCCACTCATCAGTGACTTTTCCCTCATATGATTAGACATTGCTTATTAAATCATATCCTGAAGCTATGGGGGAAAGGAACCCATGTTCAGGGTATTCACTGATTAATGGAGCTACTTCGCCTTCAGCAAACCTCGGAGCAGTCCAAGCAGAGTCATGCATAGGGTAAGGTATTTACAAAGAGCACAGCCAAACCCTACCTTCTCTGGAACCAAACGGTTGCTGCTCAGTTAACTGCAAGACATGGTTTCACAGCCTTGTATTGCACTACACAATTAAGACTTCATTAGGAGCTTATGTGAGCACTGAGTTAAACACTCCAGGCATATTCCAGGTCTGTTTCTTAATTGGTCTTAAATGGGTTCATTGTATTTCACAAAAACAAGCTCTTTGCTATTACCAATGAGAAATAAGTCAATGGCTCCCAGCTATTAAATAGTTTATAAAACAACAGTTTTCGCCACAAACAAAATATAATTTTCTCAGTTAAACAAATTCCAATAATCTCTCCTCAAGTACACAATCTTATTCTGTCAAAATGAGACTCAGGGCGAGTTTAGCTGTAATAAAGGCGTTTGGAAGTTGTGTGCATGTCGAAGTTATATATGGTGCATCATTAAAATTCACCCTGAGCTTTACAATTAGATGTTTGGGAGGTGGGGGGGATATTATTGAGAAATAATGCATTTTGTTTCAACAGTTGATGATTATTATATCAAGTGCATTGCTGTCTGAACGTTCTAGTTTTACAATCGTTTTCTCAACATTCAACCTAAATCAAAAATAGAGATTTGAGCATTCCAGGACAGTCACTCATGCAAAGCGGAAAATTGGATAATGTGTATCCTGCAGCCACTGGCCTTCATAAAGGTCAGCCTGTCACCAGGAATGTATCCCAAAGCCAAGGCAATGTGGCAGAACAGGAAATCTTTCCAAACACAACAAATCTGTTGGATATTTGATGGATAAGACCTATGATCCTTACATATTTGTTCTTGAGATTCAGCCAATGGCTGGCAAAGCCATATTGTTATGATCTTAGTCAAAATTATTGCTGGACAAGTCAAATCCCAGGCTGAAATCTGGCTTGATAGATCATATTTTGTGTCTATTGTTTTAGTGAAGTGGTCTCTCACTGAGAGATAAGCACATATCACTGCAAATTTGATTTTGACAACCTTTTAGACTACCCACATCAGAGATAAGTCTCTTCTCTATCACTCTGAGAGGAGTTAATCTAACTGAGGCTTCAACTCCGAGATTTGAGAAACTGATAGTCTCCTAATGAGCTTAAATTTTCTCAGCTTCAAACAACCCATTTGGAATTTTAACCAAATACTCCTATTCTGAACTGAAACAATTACTAAGCTCCTTACACTGAGATAATCAATTCCTAACAATTTCAATTTAATCTCTTTCTCATGACACAGCTTCACACATCCAGTTTCAGTGAAGACTTCTGCTGAAACTAAACTGAAATTAAAAAGGTTTTTCCAAGTTGTAGATGTTTCTCCTAATCAAAAGAGAAAAAGAAATCTCTCCTGACTTTCTAAACTGGAGTCTTATCCATAACAGATTGCCCTGTTTGGTCATGAAATTCTCCTAATGTTACAAAAGCCATTACTCTCACCATGGCTACAGAAATACTTACAACTGTATCATTCAGTCCCTTCAGAAACCCAGAAAACCCATATGTGGCTACTTCAAATTCAAACACCAAACTCATAAGTAAATGATATTAAAATAAAGAAGTGTCACTATCACCTTAGCAGAGCACAGAGCTCCTCTCTCTTCAGAGACAACTGACTGGAGCTGGTTTAATCACCTTGTCTCAGGGTGAGGGGGAGAGGTTGGAAAAGGAGAGTCCTTCATGGTAACCTCAGCTAGTACAAAGTTAAAAATCACACAACACCAGGTTTTAGTCCAACAGGTTTAATTGGAAGCACACTAGCTTTCAGAGCGACGCTACTTCATCAGGTGATTGTCAACCACCTGATGAAGGAGCGTTGCTCCGAAAGCTAGTGTGCTTCCAATTAAACCTGTTGGACTATAACCTGGTGTTGTGTGATTTTTAACTTTGTACACCCCAGTCCAACACCGGCATCTCTAAATCATGACTACTATCAGCTAGTACAGGAAGTAAACCCACACTGTTGGCATCACTCTGCCTCACAAACCGGCCATCCAGCCAACTAAGCTAAGCCACGTGTATATATAAGTCACAGACCTTATATCACAGCACTTATTGATCTTTACTTGTTGCTCTATTTTGAACTGTTTTATTCCCTGTGTCGGCAGTGCCTGAATAATGATGGGGGCGATCTTAGCTCATTTGGTTGGATGGTTGGCTGGATGATAATAATGGGTTAAATTCCCATCATTGGTTGAGATTACCATGAGGGCTTCTCCTTCTCAACCTCTCCCCTTGCCAAGAGATATAGTGAACCTCAGGATAAACCTGCCACCAATCATCTCTCTAATGATTGAGCAGCCCTGTAGTCTGGTAAGACAATGGCAATACCACGGCATCATCCTAAAGGTGTTTGGGAGGTAATTTCTGGGTACAGGCATCACAGTGATGAAAACATATGTCCAAGTCAAATTTTTGTACACCTTGGAGGCAGGGATGAAATCGTGTTCCCACAACTTTCTTGCACTTATTATTTTCAAGTGGAGAATTCATAGGGAGAGAAGGTTCTGGAAAGTTATCTTGTCGCTGTAGCATGTTTATAGGTGATACAACTGCAGGAAGCTACTGGTGTATTGGCTGGTTAGAGCCCTGATATTAACTCCATGCACTTGGAGAGTGGAGGGGTCTGATATCATGTGGGAAGCAAAGAAGCAGTTTGACTGTGTTGGTCTCTAGCATTTTAACTGCGATAGCTCGCTGCAGGAGGCAATAAATCTGAAAAGGTTAAGGATAAGACACTGCAGAAAGTTCCATCAATTACATCATAGAGTCTTGGATTGTGAAAAGAGGAGCTGAAAATATGTTGCTGGAAAAGTGCAGCAGGTCAGGCAGCATCCAAGGAGCAGGAGAATTGACGTTTCGGGCATGAGCCCTTCTTCAGGCCTTCTTCCTGAAGAAGGGCTCATGCCCGAAACGTCGATTCTCCTGCTCCTTGGATGCTGCCTGACCTGCTGCGCTTTTCCAGCAACACATTTTCAGCTCTGATCTCCAGCATCTGCAGTCCTCACTTTCCCCTTGTGAAAAGAAGGGTCTGGATTGAGATCCCAAAGGAGACATTTGTCATCAGTTTCTCGTAATGGACTTTGATGTTATTTGTAATTGCATGTCTTTGTTATTAGCCCGTGAAATTTGTAATAAATTACATGTTGTCAAGGAAAGTGCCTCTTCTCTTTAAGATTCAGCAGTGCTTTATCCTCTACTGCTGTTAAGCAAATAGACCTATAGGCTCAGTATCAAAACGAGGATTTCCATTGCAGTGTGCTAAGTCTCCATTTCTTTACACTTTTGTGACAGTGCCCCATCAGGGGCTGCATCGCCTGTTTTATTTTAAGAGGTAAAACAAAGAGGATTGACAATAGCATTTTGCCCCTAACCGGTACAGTTTAGATTTTAGATTAGATTAGATTAGATTTTTAGATTTTTAGATTTTAGATTAGATTACAGTGTGGAAACAGGCCCTTCGGCCCAACAAGTCCACACCGACCCGCCGAAGCGAAACCCACCCATACCCCTACATTTACCCGTTACCTAACACTACGGGCAATTTAGTATGGCCAATTCATCTGACCCTGCACATCTTTGGACTGTGGGAGGAAACCGGAGCACCCGGAGGAAACCCACGCAGACACGGGGAGAACGTGCAAACTCCACACAGTCAGTCGCCTGAGGCGGGAATTGAACCCAGGTCTCTGGCGCTGTGAGGCAGCAGTGCTAACCACTGTGCCACCGTTTAGATTACTTACACTGTGGAAATAGGCCCTTCAGCCCAACAAGTCCACACCGACTCTCCGGAGAGCAACCCATTCCCCTACATTTACCTCTTCACCTAACACTACGGGCAATTTAGCATGGCCAATTCATCTAACCTGCACATCTTTGGACTGTGGGAGGAAACCCACGCAGAGAATGTGCCAACTCCACACAGAAAGTTGCATGAGGTGGGAATTGAACCCGGGTCTCTGGCGCTGTGAGGCTAGGGAGAGAAATCATGAGCATTGAAGCTCCTCCTGTTTCCAGGCCTGTTATTCCATCAGAAATGCCACCTCACAGCCTTTAGAATTTAGAACAGACATCACCTTGCTCTTTTAAAGGAATGTTCCGGAGATTTCCTTGAGGGGCTTTTTTTTCTGATTCTCAGGACCTAAATTTTCATTCTCAATAACCCATTTATGAAGCAATACAGCACATAGAGAGCCCATTGAACGAGGTGCAGCTCTAGGTGTACTCTTAGGAAGTAAAGCTGGGCAAGTGAGTGAGATAGCAGTGGGTGACCTTTTTGGAAAGAGTAATCATAACACAGTTATATTTAGCATCATTATGGACAGGAGCAAAAGCAGAATAAAAATAAAAAATCTAAATTGGAGGAAGGCAAACTTTACAAAGCTGGGAAATGATCGAGTAAAAGTGAACTAATTGCAAATCAATGGGAGGAATTTAAAATCCCACTCTCTGTGTGAAAGAGTTGCCCATCAGATCCCTTTTAAATCTTTCCCTTTTCACCTTAGACCTACTCTGTCTAGTTTTGGGCTATCTTCCTCTGGGAAAAAGACCTTAGCTATTCACCCCATCCATGCTGAGGAATGCACTGAAGCCTGGGGCATGCAGAGCAAAGGGACAGTTTGGAAAGATTGTGGTTCAAGACCTTTCAACCATTGTGAATGAAGGAGTTGGGAAATGTCCATCACCCTGTGAGCCTCATAAAGAATGTACAGAGCAAATCCAGAGCACGCTGAGGCATCTCTGAGTGAATCATGATGGTTAGAGAACTTTATATCAACTGTTCTTGCTGTAATTTATAATTTGAAATGCTTTTCCTTCAGGCAGCATACCTAACATATCAGATCTACAAGTTACATTTAAAACTGCTATTATTGCACATGTTGAACTTGCTTACAAAGTCTGAAATATTCAAATCAAAATGCTTATGCAATGCTTTTGTTCACGAAATTTATGAAAGAAGTATAAGTTGGGAGAAAATATTAGGTGTGGTCAATAAATGCTAGCCTAGCCAATGATGCCTGTATGAATAAAAAAAAAAGTGATAATGTTGAGGTGGTTTGTTGAGGATAAAAGATATAAAACATTTTGGCCTGAATAATTCAAAATCCGAAACAGCAAAAGTAAACCTCAAGATGACATTGTGTGTCAGGAACTGTAGAGGGTATGGTGCATCCATAATTGTTGTAATTTCCTGGAAGGTTTACATTTTCAAAGGAGCTGCATTTACTGCCCATCCCTAATTAGCCGTGAGAACGTAACTTGAACTGCTGCAGGAGGGAGACCCGCAGTGCCGTTAGATAGGGATATCAAATACTCTGTCCAATTTCTTTACTTTTTCCCTTCGAGGTGGTTGATGCAACTGGATGGGAGGCCATTTCAGCGGGCAGTCCAGAGACAACCCATTTATGTGGGTTTGGAGTCACATAAAGGCTAGAGCAGGTAAAAATGACACTTTCCTTCCTTAAATTGAGCCAGATGGGCTTTTATGAAAATCGACTATGGTCATCTTTAAACTTTTAATTCCAGTTTTTTTGACTGAATTCAAATTTCACCATCTGCCATGTCAGGTTCACTCACTCACACGCCTGCTCACTCTCACACTCATGTTCACATATTTGCTGCTGGCAGAAAATATACCATATAGTCTGGGCCATATAAACAGTGCTGATGTGCTCAGTCACAGCCAGCATTGCTGCTGACCAGATGATCCAACACCGTGGGTATAGCAGGTAAACAAGGAGACAGAGAGTAAATAAAAGACAGAAGAGAAGTGACACTATTTATAGATAAGGGAAGCCAATTGCAGGCAGAAGTTTCGGTTGGAGATACAAGAAGTTTCCCTGAGAATAAGGGAAGTAAGTTTTAACAAACCCCAGTCGAAATGTGTAAAGTGGGGAAATAGACTCAATGGCTAAAACATCAGATCAGGAGGTGGATTACCCAAGCCAGTTATTAAACATGCAGGTGGTACACAGTATACCTGCTGTTGCTAATTATAACCATTTATGAATAAAGCCAATGCTACATGTGCTGTTAATTAGTTGAATGTCTGTCTGGGAAGGGGGCGGGGAAGGACAATTGCAGGAGTCCCAGTGAAATGTGTGGTGTGGGGTAGCTGTTGAGATAGCATAAGGTGACTTGGTGAAGATCTGGGTGAAATAAGCAACGAGTGAAGACCTGATCCTACAGTGCGGCATTATTCCAGGTGGTGGAGAGGAATTCCCACCTGCTCCCAGGGACAGGAAGACATTCAGGCATTCCCTTAGCAGGAGGCAATGGAAGATGATTGTTGATTGTATGACCATGAGATACAGGAGCAGAGTTAGACCATTTGGCCCATCCAGTCTGACCCACAGCTCGAACAAGGCTGACATGTTTCTCAGCCCCATTCTCCTACCTCCTCCCCATAACCCTTAATCCCCTTACCAAATAAGAACCTATCTATGTCTGTCTTAAACACACTCAATGACTTGGCCTCCCCAGCCCTCTGCAGCAATGAGTTCCACAGATTCCCCACCCTCTGGCTGAAGAAATCCCTTCCTCATCTCAGTTCTAAAGGGTCGTCCCTTCCCTCTGAGGCTGTGCCCTCTGATCCTAGTCTCTTGTACCAATGAAAGCATCTTTTCCATATCCACTCTAGCCATGCCTCTCAGTATTCTGTCAGTTTCAATCAGACCCCCTCATCCTTCTTTAACTCCATCGAGTACAGACCCAGAATCCTCAACTGCTCTTGTCAAACCTTTCATCACAGAGATCATGTTCACAAATCTCCTATGGACCTCCTCCAATGCCAGCACATCCTTCCCGAGATAAGGAGCCGAAAGCTGCTCACAATATTCCAAACACAGTCTGACCAGAGCCTTAGACAGCCTCAGCAGTACATCTCTGCCATCCTGAAAGGAGACTCCTTTATCCCTGCTGTCTGCCTTCTGCCAGTTCTTTATCCATGCCAGTACCTTCCCCATGCCACCTTGGGCTATTACATAGCAGCCTCAGGTGTGGTACTTTGCAAAAGGCCAGGAAAGTTGCACCAGAACCATCGTTGTAATATTGGAACAAAATTCAATGACTGAGCTGGAATTGTGCAGCAAGAGACTTTTAACATACAAAATGAAATGATACCACTTTCAGCCCCATAACTCACAAGACTGACAGTGATGACATCGCTGCAATCCCTACAATTTACAGTCCTATAATTAATATACCATGTTTCCCTAAATTTCCTTCTCCTTATATGCACTCTGACCAATGCTACAACACCTACTTCCCCAAAACTCACACCTTACTCGCAGATAAACCGCTATGTTCTCCAAACAGTTCGTCAGATTTTCACGGACAATTTTCGCCTTGCAGAAGGTCGTGTTAGATATCAGGAAACAGTTACACCAGAGTAAGAGCCAAACAGCACACAGGTGAAATAGGAGACCATTTGGCCCATCGAGCCTGCTGGGCTGTTCAATAAGAACATTGTGATCTGATTACTCCTACCCCTGATAACTGAGCATTAATTGGCTTCTCAAAAATCTATCTCCGTCTTCTCATTTGAGTTTCATTTTCTGGACACCAAGGCAAGTGCCTCAGACAGTGACCATGCTGGGGCAGATTCAGTGCACCGTTTCTTTACATGAAGTCTGCTTTGTCTTCTAACTTCTTCCTCACTCCCATATTCTAACATGTGAATTAGGAGCAGGAGTAAGTCCCTCAGATCCTCATACCTGTACCTCCGTTTAACAAGATCAGAGCTGACCTGATCTTAAAAATAAGGGATAGGACATTTAGAACAGAGTTGCGGAGAAACTTCTTCACCCAGAGAGTGGTGGGTGTGGAATGCTCTGCCCCAGGAGGCTGTGGAGGCCAAGCCTCTGGATGCTTTCAAGAAAGAGATGGATAGAGCTCTTAAAGATAGTGGAATCAAGGGTTATGGGGATAAGGCAGGAACAGGATACTGATTGTGGATGATCAACCATGATCATTAATGAATGGTGGTGTAGGCTCGAAGGGCTGAATGGCCTACCCCTGCACCTGTTGTCTATTGACTCCTCCACATTCCTGCCTACACTCGATGAGCTTTCACCCACTTGGTTATCAAGAATCAAGATAAAAAAACTTCTCCTCATCTCTGTCTTCAATGGAAACTCTTTGTATTTAAACAGTGATCACTCTTTCTAAATTCTCCTGCTAGAGGAAACGTTCTCCCCCCCAGCCCCGCCCCATGCACTGTGTCAAGATCCCTCAGAATCTTATGTGTTTCAAGCAAAGTCAGCTTTTACCCTTCTGAGCTCCAGTTGACACAATGCCAACTTTGACGAAAGTGAGGACTGCAGATGCTGGAGCTCAGAGTAGGGAGTGTGTTGCTTGAAAAGCGCAGCAAGTCAGGTAGTCTCCAAGGATCAGGAGAGTCAATGTTTCATGCAGAAGCCCTTCATCAGGGAATTACCCAACCTTTCCTCATACAACAGCCCACCCATTGCAAATATTAGCTGAGCAAACCTCTGAATTACTTCCATTTCATTGACATCCTTTCTAAAATAAGATTAATGTGATCAAGGATAGTCAGCATGGTTTTGTGAAGGGCAGGTCGTGCCTCACAAACCTTATTGAATTCTTTGAGAAGGTGACTAAGGAGGTGGACGAGGGTAAAGCGGTAGATGTGGTGTATATGGATTTTAGTAAGGCGTTTGATAAGGTTCCCCATGGTAGGCTACTGCAAAAAATACGGAGGTATGGCATTGAGGGTGAGTTGGAGGTTTGGATTAGGAATTGGCTGTCTGGAAGAAGACAGAGGGTAGTAGTTGATGGTAAAGGTTCATCTTGGAGTGCAGTTACTAGCGGTGTTCCGCAAGGATCTGTTTTGGGACCATTGCTGTTTGTCATTTTTATAATTGACCTGGAGGAGGGGCTAGAAGGTTGGGTGAGCAAGTTTGCGGATGATACGAAAGTCGGTGCAGTTGTTGACAGTGAGGAAGGATGAGTCAGGTTACAGCGGGATATAGATAAGCTGCAGAGCTGGGCAGAAAGGTAGCAAATGGAGTTCAATGTAGGTAAGTGTGAGGTGATTCACTTTGGTAAGAGTAACAAGAAGATGGGGTACTGGGCTAATGGTCGGATACTTAGTAGTGTGGATGAGCAGAGGGATCTTGGTGTCCATGTACAGATCTCTGAAAGTTGCCAGGTAAATAGTGCGGTGAAGAAGGCATATGGCGTACTGGCTTTTATTGGTAGAGGAATTGAGTTCCGGAGTCCTGAGGTCATGTTGCAGTTGTATAAGACTCTGGTGCGGCCGCATCTGGAGTATTGTGTGCAGTTTTGGTCGCCATACTATAGGAAGGATGTGGAGGCACTGGAATGGGTGCAGAGGAGGTTTACCAGGATGTTGCCTGGTATGGTAGGAAGATCGTATGAGGAAAGGCTGAGGCCCTTGGGGTTGTTTTCATTGGAGAAAAAAAGGTTTAGGGGTGACTTGATAGAGGTGTACAAGATGATTAGGGCTTTAGATAGGGTTGACCATGAGAACCTTTTTCCACATATGGTGTCAGCTATTACGAGGGGGCATAGCTTTAAATTAAGGGGTGGTAGGTATAGGACAGATGTTAGGGGTAGATTCTTTACTCAGCGAGTCGTGAGTTCATGGAATGCCCTGCCAGTAGCAGTGGTGGACTCTCCCTCTTTATGGGCATTTAAACAGGCATTGGATAGGCATATGGAGGATAGTGGGCTAGTGTAGGTTAGGTGGGCTTGGATCGGCGCAACATCGAGGGCCAAAGGGCCTGTACTGCGCTGTATTTTTCTATGTTCTATGTTCTATAATGCTGTACATCGTACTCCAGGCATATGTAATATTCTCGGTATTACTGAAGTATAATTCATGTATTTTTGTATTCAGTTTCTCTCACAATAAAGCTAACTTTCTATTATCTTTCCTAACTGCTTGCTGTACCTGCTCATTCACGTTTGGTGATTTATACATGAGGCATCCAGCTTCTCTTCATGAACACTCAGTATAAGACTCAAATGTTTTAACACCTATTTCCTTTTCCCTGCTGTCCATCACCCCACAAGTCAAACATTTCCGTTCTCTCTCTTGTGTTTTAGATTCTGAGAATGTAGCTAAACCCTCAGTTGGTGCACCAAGAATAACATAGCACTGATGAAGGCAGATGGCCATTTGACCTGATTCTTGCAGATCAAGACAGGAATGCTGTCAAGTCCTTAAGAGATGATAAACAATCATAAATGGTTTTGAAAGTTGTTCTTTCTTATTTATTTTAAAACGGATTTTGCCAGATTAAACACGGCTGCTACGAATCACATAAATTCCAGAAATTAGCAGCTGCTACTTCCAAAGGACCAAGCTAAAACCACTTTCCCCCCATTGTGTGTATATTGTAGTCAGAACCAACACAAAAGAACAGTAGACGCAGCATTTCCCCAGCACAGACTGGACAGTGAACCATTTATCTCATACAGTGAGTAATGGATTTGACCAGGGGTGTAGAAATTTAAACTCATAGACTTGCAGTGTTGCTAATAGTGGCAGCTATCTCCTTAGCTAAATACTGTATCCTCGGCCAAAGGGATAGAAAGCAATTATTAAATCAAAACGAACATCTTAATAGTCCTGTCAGATGACCAAAACTCCTCTCGGGTCTCTGGAGAGGTTAACAGTCTCAGCTAAATCTATTGGGTCAGTTTGTTCAAAATGTACTTTGCTGCTAACAATCAGTCTGCCTGTTAACATCAAGCCATCCTGCAAGACATGCAGCTGAGCTAGGCCACCTTGAAACCTTGTTCTCTGGAAGATTTCTGTTATCTCTGGAGCAGTGACCCTAGTCTATACTCCAATATCATCTTCCGGCGCCTTTGTCAACAACAAAGAGAATTCTGAAACTTCAGCCGACTGCACTCATCTGGATCTAAACACAACTCACTGGGGGAGGAGTGTCCAGAAATGCCCCCATTCTCAACGGTGTGGGAGCCCTGCACATCAGAGCAAAAGACAACATTATTTACACCCATCTTCAGCCAGAGGTGCTAAGTGGGCGTCCCATCTCAGGCTCCTGCTGAGGTCCCCAGGATCACAAATGTCAGTCTTCAATCAATTCAACTCAAGGATTGGATTGACAAGATATAAAGAAATATTTGGGGGCAATGGAGGCTATGGGCCCTGACCACATTCCAGCAATCGGGTTCCAGAACCAGCACTTGGAAAATAATGATCTACTCACTGATGCTCAGTTTAGACTCTCCAGAGGGTCTCGTGACCTCATTAAAGCCTTAGTTCAAACATGGATAAAAGAATAAATTCTAGAGGTAGGATGAGAGTGACATTAAGGCAGCATTTGACTGAGTGTGGCGTCAAAGAGCCCTAGCAAAACTGGAGCTACTGGAAATCAGGATGGAAAGTCTGTGCTGGTTAGAGTTATTCCTGGTAAATAGGAAGATGGTCATCATTGTCAGAGTAGTCATCTCAGCTCCAGGACATCTCTGCAGACATTCCTCAGGGGAGTGTCCAAGCCCCAACCACCTTCAGCTGCTTCATCAATGACCTTCCCTCCATCATAAACTCAGAAGTGGGGATGGTCACCGATGATTGCACAGTGTTCAGCATCATTCGTGACTCCCCAGATACTGAAGCAGTTTGGGTCTGTATAAGCAAGACCTGGACAATGTCAAAGTGTAATCAGGTTAGAGGTAAGTGACATTCAAACCACAGAGATGCCCATGCAACCACTGAATCCCCCACTCGCAGCAATATGGGAGTTAAAGCTGATGGGAACATTGACTGGCCTAGCCATATAAATCATGTGGCTACAAGAGCAGGTCAGAGGTTAGGAGTTCAGTAAAAACTGAACAAACTGTGGATGCTGTAAATCAGAGCAAAAGTAGAAATTGCTGGAAAAGCTCAGCAGGTCTGGCTGCATCTGTGGAGAGAAATCACAATTAATGTTTTGGATTGAGTGACCTTTCCTCAGAACGGATGAGTTCTGGTCAGTTCAATCCAATTCCTTCTCTCTTTTGTTGCATTTTAACTATAGTGGGTGAATAAGGCCTGCTTTGCTTTTGATCCGATTAATTTGACCAATCGAATTGCATTTGGAATGCAACACCTTACACTGACCTTTACAATTTGAAAGGTTAGAGTCAAGGCTACCTTCAGAATGTTTTGAGGGGGTTTGGTCTGACCCATAATAAATGTCACTCAGACACCTGACAGTAGTCCGCCTTCTCAATATTAAGAAGGAGGTGGCAGCTACAGCCGGAACAGGCCACACCTGAGGCCCCGGATCAGCCCTGGATCCCAGAGCAGAAGGAGTTAAGGGGGTCTGCAGCATGGTTGGGGTATGACAATCGGTCTCTCCACGCTTCAGGCTCACTGCCTTTATTCCTGATGAAGGGCTTTTGCCCGAAACGTCGATTTCACTGCTCCTCGGATGCTGCCTGAACTGCTGTGCTCTTCCAGCACCACTAATCCAGAATATGACAATCAGTAGTCCCCTCCCTCTGTATTATGAGGCACACTACATCAGTGCCTGCACATAACTCCATGCAGATTTACCTACCGTCTCTGCCTGGCAACACCATCATAGACCACAGAGTTGAAGACAGTGGGAGTGGACAGTGGGCATTAATTACCCACATAGCGCCCTCCATTGGTTTATCCCATCATGGACTGCGTCAGGGAAGAGGCTGGAAGATGGTGAGGTTCCCATTCACAACTCTCCAGCTGGTTAAACACCACCCTCCGTCGAATTCACTGAGACAGAGAGAGAGAGAGAGAGAGAGTTATTTGAAAGTTGCTGTCTAGGGTTGTTCACCCGAATTCTTCTGCACAATAAATGTGAAGAGATGGAAAAGAAAATGATTGTGTCTGTTTGCATAGTGCACAGCGTGTCAGTTCCTGATGAGGCAGAGATGAGAAGTTCTGCTCAAAGTTATAGTAAGGGGATTTAGTAAGGGGAGGTCATGCCTGACAAACCTGTTGGAGTTCTTTGAAGAAGTGACAAGTAGGTTAGACCGGGAAAACCCAGTGGATGTGGTCTACCTAGACTTACAAAAGGCCTTTGATAAGGTGCCACACGGGAGGCTGCTGAGCAAGGTGAGGGCCCATGGTGTTCGAGGTGAGCTACTAGTATGGATTGAGGATTGGCTGTCTGACAGAAGGCAGAGAGTTAGGATAAAAGGTTCTTTTTCGGAATGGCAGCCGGTGACAAGCGGTGTCCCGCAGGGTTCAGTGTTGGGGCCGCAGCTGTTCACTTTATATATTAATGATCTGGATGAAGGGACTGGGGGCATTCTAGCGAAGTTTGCCGATGATACGAAGTTAGGTGGACAGGCAGGTAGTACTGAGGAAGTGGGGAGGCTGCAGAAGGATCTAGACAGTTTGGAGGAGTGGTCCAGAAAATGGCTGATGGAATTCAATGTGAGCAAATGCGAGGTCTTGCACTTTGGAAAAAAGAATACAAGCATGGACTACTTTCTAAATGGTGAGAAAATTCGTAAAGCCAAAGTACAAAGGGATCTGGGAGTGCTAGTCGAGGATTCTCTAAAGGTAAACATGCAGGTTGAGTCCGTGATTAAGAAAGCAAATGCAATGTTGTCAATTATCTCAAGGGGGTTGGACTATAAAAGCACCGTTGTGCTACTGAGACTTTATAAAGCTCTGGTTAGGCCCCATTTGGAGTACTGTGTCCAGTTTTGGTCCCCACACCTCAGGAAGGACATACTGGCACTGGAACGTGTCCAGCGGAGATTCACACGGATGATCCCTGGAATGGTAGGTCTAACATATGAGGAACAGCTGAGGATCCTGGGATTGTATTCATTGGAGTTTAGAAGATTAAAGGGAGATCTAATAGAAACTTACAAGATAATACATGGCTTGGAGAGGGTGGATGCTAGGAAATTGTTTCCGTTAGGCGAGGAGACTAGGACCCGTGGACACAGCCTTAGAATTAGAGGGGGTAAATTCAGAACAGAAATGCGGAGACATTTCTTCAGCCAGAGAGTGGTGGGTCTGTGGAATTCATTGCCGCAGTGTGCAGTGGAGGCCGGGACGCTAAATGTCTTCAAGGCAGAAATTGATAAATTCTTGATGTCACAAGGAATTAAGGGCTACGGGGAGAATGCGGGTAAGTGGAGTTGAAATGCTTATCAGCCATGATTGAATGGCGGAGTGGACTCGATGGGCCGAATGGCCTTACTTCCGCTCCTATGTCTTATGGTCTTATGGTCTTATATAAGCTCCCTTTGTTTTTAGTACAAATGAGGCCTGTTTTCCCCAGGATTTAGAAGGTTAAGGGGGGATCTTATCGAAGTCCTCAGGATATTAACAGGAAAAGACAGGGTGGATAAAGAGAAACTATTCCCACTGGTTGGGGATTTTAGAACGAGGGTCATTGTCTGTGAATCCAGCCCATTGAGGAGAGATGTTGGGAAGCATTTCTACACAGGAAGGGTGGGAGAGGTTAGATGGAACTCTCCTCCACAACTGGCAGTCAATGCTGAATCAGTTGTTAATTTTAAATCTGAGATAGATAACATTTTGTTAAGCGAAGGTATTTAGAAATATGGGCCAAAGGTAGCTATATGGAGTTAGGCCTCAGACTGAATGGTGGAGCAGGCTTGAAGGGGCCGAATGGCCTCCTCCTGTTCCTGTATTCCAATGCTCCTATCTCCCACAGGATACATGTTATTTAACTCTAACACAAGCTTCAATCTTGTACACTTTTAAAAGATCGAATAATTTTATACACAAACACATGTCAAACTATTCCATCCAAATCGTTTATCTAAAAGCTCAAATGTTAAAAAAAAGCTCCTTCCAGCAAGCTCTTGTTGAATAAAAAGCCCAATGAGGAAAAGCCTCTTAAACTAAGTGGTTGAAATGGAGTGTGAACAGATGGTTCCCTGCAGGTGCTAAGCCCAAGTTGAATTGAGGCATCTAAAGGTGATAACAGGAAGAATTGCTGAGAAAGATGATCCTTCACTATCGATCGGTGACGTGGTTTTCAAAGCCATGGTGATCAGATACATTTTCTAACAATTCTTCTTACAAATGTAGTCCCATTGAAATCACAAATGCCTTCACCTTTTCTTCACATTTCATTCGCTGTTGTGCAGGACGGTCCAATGAAGGTCTTAAACATCTCCATTGACAATGTTTATTTTAAATAGTTTACTTCATCCAAAGGCCAGGTGTTACTTGCAGAGGTTCTGTGATATGTAGACGTGCCACTGCAACACCTGGTCATGACAATTAGCCCTCAGCACAGATCTGAGAATAATCCTTCTCCGATTCACACAGATAAAGCTCGCATATTCAAACCTAGCTCACAAAATACTTAGTGTTTACCGAGGGAGTTGCTCGGCTGGTTTCAATGGCTACTACGACAATCTGGAATTATTCTTGGAACTGTGCGCAATGTTGTGAAATCAGAGCTGGCTCCAGCCCTGGGCCCACCGTTGGTCTGCGCCTGTCGGCCTGTCTGGGTTTCCCGCTCTCCATCTTTTACTATTGGGCTTTTTTCTTTCGTTTGTGGAGCCAACTGTTCCTTCCCAAAGTGGGAATGATTCCTTCCCAGACTGTCCATGGAAGTGGGAGTGATTCCTTCCCGGAGTGTCAGTGGGAGGGGGAGTGATTACTTCCTGGAATGTCAGTGAGAGCAGGATTGACTCTTCCCTGGAATGTCAGAGGGAGCGGGAGTGATTCCTTCCCAGAGTGTCAGTGGGAGTGGGAGTGACTCCTCCTCAGAATGTAAGTGAGAGCAGGAGTGATTCCTTCCTGGATTGTCAGTGGGAGCGGGAGTGACTCCTCTGTGGAATATCAGTGGGAGCAGGAGTGACTCCTTCCCGGAATATCAGTGGGAGCGACAATGACACCTTTCCAACTGGTCAGTGGGATCAGGTGAAACACCTTTCGGAAATGTCAGTGGGAGTGTGAGTGATTTCTTCCTGGAGTGTCCATGGGATTGCATATGAATCCTTCCCGGATATCAATGGGAGCAAAAGTAATTTCTTCCCGGAGTGTCAGTGGAAGTATGAGTGATTCCTTCCTGGAATGCCATTGAGAATGAGAGTTATTCCTTCCCGAACTGTCCGTGGGGGTGGGAGTGATTCCTTGTCGGAATGTCTATGGGTCGGTGTGACTCCATCCCTGAGTGTCAGTGGGACTGGGTAAGATTCCTTCTCGGAATGTCAGTGGGAGCGGTTGTCAATCCTACCCGGAATGTCAGTGGGAGTAGGTGTGACTTCTTCCCAGAGTGTCTGTGGGAGCGAGAGTGATTCCTTGCTGGAATGTCGTGAGAATGAGAGTGCTTCCTGCCCGGAGTGTCAGTGGGAGTGAGAATGAGTCCCTCCCAGAACGTCAGTGGGAATGAATTCTTCGCGGAGTGTTAGCAATAATGATACCTACCCGGAATGTCAGTGGGAGTGGGAGTGCCATCTTCCCAGAATGTCCATGGGAGGGGCAGTAATTCCTTCCTAAAATGTCAGTGAGAGCGAGAGTGACTCCTTCCCAGAATGTCACTGGGAGTGGGAGTGATTCCAACCCAGAATGTCAGTGGAAGTGGGAGTAACTCCATCCTGGAGTATCAGTGGGATTGGGAGTGATTCCTTCCTGGAATGTCAGTGGGAGTGGGAGTGACTCCTTCCCAGAGTGTAAGTGGGAGTGGGAGTGATTCCTTCCCGGAGTGTCAATATGAGTGGGAGTGATTATTTCCCGGAATGTCAGTTGGACTGGGAGAAACACCTTCCTGGAATGTCAGTAGGAGTGGGAATGCTTGCTTCCCAAAATGTCCGTGTGAATGGGAGTGATCCCTTCCTGGAACATCAGTGGGAGCAGGAGTGATGCCTCCCCAGAGTGTCACTGGGAATGTAAGTGATTCCTTCCTGGAATTTTAATGAAAATGAGTGTGATTCCTTCCCAGAATGCCTGTGGGTGGAGGTTCCTTCCCGGAACGTCTGTGGGAGTGACTCATTCTGGGAATGTCAGTGGGAATGTAAGTGATTCCTTCCTGGCGTGACAGTGGGCGTTGGAGAGATTCCTTCCCAGAGTGTCAATGGGAGAGGTTCCTTCCCGGAACATCTGTGGGAGTGACTCATTCTGGGAATGTCAGTGGGAATGTAAGTGATTCCTTCCCGGAGTGTCAGTGGGAGTGAGAATGGGTCTGTCCCAGAATGTCAGTGGGAATGATTCCTTCCCAGAGTGTTAGCCGTTGTGATACCTACCCAGAACGTCAGTTGGAGTGGGAGTTACATCTTCCCAGAATGTCACTGGGAGCGAGAGTGACTCCTTCCCAGAATGTCACTGGGAGCGAGAGTGACTCCTTCCTGAAATGTCAGTGAGAGCAGGAGTGACTCCTTCCCAGAATGTCACTGGGAGGGGGAGTGACTCCTTCCCAGAATGTATGTGGGAGTGAGAATAATTCCTTCCCAGAAAGTCCGTGGGAGGGCAGTAATTCCTTCCCAGAATGTCCGTGGGAGGGGCAGTAATTCCTTCCCAGAGTACAATGTGAGTGGTAGTGATTCCTTCCCAGAATGTCTGTGGGAGTGGGAATGATTCCCTCCCGGATTGTCAGCGGGAGGGAATCATTCCCACTCCCAGAGTGGAAGTTGGAATGCAACTGGTTTCTTCCGGAGTCAGTGGGAGTGGGAGTGATTCCTTCCCAGAATGTCTGTGGGAGCGGTAGTGACCACTTCTCAGAATGTCAGTGGAGAGGGGTGTGATTCCTTCCTGGAATGTCAGTGAGAGCGGGAATGATTCCTTCTTGGAGTGTCAGTGGGAGAGAGTGTAATTACTTCCCAGAAAGTCATTGGGGTCGGAGGGATTGCTTCCTGGAACGTCTGTGGGAGCAGGCATGATTACGTGCCGGAGAGTCAGTGGGAGGGGGAGTGATTCCTTCCCGGAACATCCATGGGAGTGGGAATGATTCTTTCCAGGACTGTCAGTGGTAGTGGTAGCGATTTCTTCCTGGGGTGTAAGTTGGAGTGTAACTGGTTCCTTCCCGGAGTGAGTGGGAGTGGGAATGATTCCTTCCCGTAATGTCAGTGGGAGAGATTCCTTCCCGGAATTTCAGTGGGAGCGGGAGACATTATTTCATGGAATGCCAGTGGGTGCAGGAGAAACACCTTCCTGGAATGTCAGTGAGAGTATGAGTGATTCCTTCCTGGAATGTCAGTGGGAGTAGGAGCGATTCCTTCCTGGATTGTCAGTGGAGTGATTTCTTCCCAGAGTGTAAGGTGGAATGTAACTGGTTCCTTCCAGAGTCAGTGGGATTGGGAGTGAGTCCTTCCCAGAGTGTTGGTGGAACCGAATCCTTCCCAGAATGTCAGTGGGAGCAGGATGATTATTTCTCGGAATGTCAGTGGAAGCAGGAGAAACACCTTCCTGGAACGTCAGTAGGAGTGACTCATTCTGGGAATGTCAGTGGGAATATGAGTGATTCATTCCCATAATGTCCATGGGAGTGGGAGTGAATCCTTCCCAAAATATCAGTGGGAGCAGGAGGAATTTCTTCCTGAAGTGTCAATAGAAATGTGAGCAATTCCTTCTTGGAATGCCAGTGAGAATGAGAGTGATTCTTTCCCAGAGTGTCAGTGAGAATGAATCCTTCCCGGAGCGTTAGCGGCAGTGATACCTACCTGGAAAGTCAGTTGGTGTGGGAGTGACACCTTCCTGGAATGTCAGTGGGAGCAGGAGTGATTCCTTCCCGGAGTGCCAGTCGGAGTGATTCCTTCCTGGAATGTCGGTGGGCGTGGGAGTGAATTCGTCCCAGAATGTCAGTGGGAGTGAGCCCATCCCAGAATGTCAGTGGGAGTGGGAGTGACTACTCCCCGGAATGTCAATGGGAGTGACTCCTTCCTGGAAAGTCAGTGGGAGTGGGGTGTGATTCCTTCCTGGAATATCAGTGGGAGGGGGTGTTAGTCCTTCCTGGAGTGTTAGTGGGAGTGATTCCTTCCTGGAATGTCAGTGGGAGCGGGAATGATTCCATCCCAGAATGTCAGTGGGAGCGGGAGTGATCATTTCCCGGAATGTCAGCGCGAGCGGGAGAAACACTGTCCAGAATGTCAGTGTGAGTAACGCATTCCCGGAATGTGAGTGTGAGTGAATCCTTCCCAGAATGTCCATGGGAGCGGGAGTTAATCCTTCCCGGCATATCAATGGCAGCAGGTGTAATTTCTTCCCAGAGTGTCGATGGAAATGTGAGCAATTCCTTCCTGGAATGTTAGTGAGAATGAGAGTTAATCCTTCCCAGAATGTCAGTGGGAGTGGGAGTGTCTCCTTCCCGGAGTGGAAGTATCAGCGGGTGTGATTCCTTCCCGGAGTGTCAGTGGGAATGCGAGTGATTCCTTCCCGAAATATCAGTGGGAGCAGCAATGATTCTTTCCCGGATTGCCAGTGGGAGCGGGTGCGATTCCTTCCTGGAGTGTCAGTGGGAGTGGGAGTGATTCCTTCCCTTAAAGTCCGTGGGAGTGGCAGTGATTCCTTCCTGGAGTATCAGTGGGAATGGGAGTGATTCTGTCGCAGAATATCCGCAGGAGTGAATCCTCCCCAGAATGTCAGAGTGAGTGGGAATGATTCCTTCCCGGCATGTCAGCGGGAGTGATTCCTACTCAGAATGTCAGTGGCAGTGGGAGTAACTCCATTCCGGAGAGTCAGTCGAAGCCGGTGTAATTCCTTCCCGGAGTGACTGTGGGAGTGCGAGTGTTTCCATATCGGAATGTCAGTAGGAGTGGGAGTGTTTCCTTCCCGGAATGTCAGTGGGAACAGGAGTGATTCCTTCCCAGAATGTCTGTGGGAGTGGGGATGACTCCTTCCCAAAGTGTCAATGGCAGTGAGAATGCATCCTTCCCGGAATGTCAGTGGGAATGAATTCTCCCCGGAGCGTTAGCGGTAGTGATACCTACCCTGAATGTCAGTTGGACTGGGAGTGACAACTTCCCGGAATGTCAGTGGGAGCGGGTGTGACTCCATCCTGGAATGTCAGTGGGAGTTGGAGTGATTCCTTCCCAGAGTGTTAGTGGGCATGGAAGTGATTCCTTCCCAGAATGCCTGTGGGAGGAGTTGTTATTCCTTCCTGGAATGTCAGTGGAAGCGGGAATGATTCCTTCCCAGAGTGTCAGTGGGAGCAGGAATGATTCCTTCTTGGAGTCTCAGTGGAAGAGGGCGTGATTATTTCCCGGAAAGTCAGTGGGGTCAGATTGATTCCTTACCGGAATGTCAGTGGGAGCAGGAGTGATTACATCCCGGAGTGTCAGTGGGAGGGGCAAAGATTACTTCCCAGATTGTCAGTGGGAGTGGGAGTGACTCCTTCCCGTAGTGTCACTGGGAGGGGAAGTGACTCCTTCCCGGAATGTCACTGGGAGGGGAAGTGACTCCTTCCCGGAATGTCAGTGGGAGGAGGAGTGACTCCATCGCAGAATGTCAGTGGGATCTTTCCTTCCCGGAGTGTCTATGGGATTGTGAGAGATTCCTTCCTGGAACGTAAGTGGGAGCTGGAGTGATTACTTCCTGGAATGTCAGTGGGAATGTCAGTGTGAGTGTCAGTGGGAGCAGTAGTGGTGCCTTTGCGATAGTCAGTGGGAGTGTTTCCTTACCAAAATGTTCATGGGAGTGGGAGTAATTCCTTCCCGAAATGTCAGTGGAAGTGGGAGTGATTCCTTCCCAGAGAGGGTGCTGTAGGGGAGGAAGGGGGGGTTTTGACAGTGCGGGTTTCTTCCCTGAATCGGCGTTCTCAGGAGGAGACAGCAGCAGCAAAGCATGCTGGGATGAGAGCTGGATTCAGGCCCAGGGGCAGGTCAGGCATCGGATTGGAGCCTGGTTTGCGACCCGGCAGCTTCAGCAGGGATTACATTACTGAGACCCCACCCACTGATGGAGGGGATAACCTCAGTGAAGGCAACACGGCCCTAAAACATAAAGGCACACTTCCCGGGACAGTAGGCTAACTCCAGGCCGTACCTATCCCACCCCTGGGATAGTACCAGATGGTGGGGTAACTCCAGGCTGTATCTATTCCTCCCCCCCACTCCCGGGAGGGGTGTGGGAGGCAGGGTACCTGATGGTGGGGGTGGTAGTGTTCCATCTGTAATATGCTGCAGGGACAGTGCCCCTGAGTGGTTGCAGACTGAGGGATGGTCATCATGGCTTGGATTTTCTGGGGGAACAGACTCATTGCGAGTGCGTGGGGGGGGGGGGGCAGTGATCTGGACATTGCCATTTCTTTTGGCTGATTCTTTCATTTCTGCTTGTTTTTAATCCTGTCTTTTGTTATACAGAGGACCCTTGATTATCTGACATTCAATTGTCCGAATTTTGAGTTACCTGAACAAGAGTGCATGGAATTGATGCTTGGCTAAACTGTGTTATCCAACATTCGATTATCCAAACATTCGATAATCCACACATTCGATTATCCGCACATGCAATTATTCGAACATTCGATTATCTGACTATTCGATTATCCAAACATTCGATAATCCACACATTCGATTATCCGCACATGCAATTATTCGAACATTCGATTATCTGAATATTTGATTATCCAAACATTCAGTTATCCAAACATTTGATTATCTGAACAAAACACTCCCTGCCCATGTCATTTGGATTACTGAGGTCCCTCTGTACGCAGGTAGTGATTTTGTACATCTTTCCCTGTGCTCCTGTATCCCTGTACTCGAGTACACATGACAATAAAATCTAAATCTAAATCAATAAGGCATGACCCAAATATCATTTTGGATGATTTGTAATAAGGGAAAGAATCACAAAATGGGATAATCTGTAATAGGTTTGACTGCTGCTCCCCTTGTAACAGTCTGCATTTAAATTACGATAGCTGTAGAGAATTCCTTGAGTCTCTGTGTATTGGTCTGCAGCTCTCGAATATCCAATGCTCAGCCCAATTTAAATGGCCAGATTTTCTAGCGAGGGTGGAGTTAGAAGACCAGGTGAAAATGGGTCTTCACAATGGCCTGATTTAGGAAATACGTCAAGCTTACATGAAGCTGCTGCCATCTGTCGAAGGCCCACATGTTCTACACCAACTGCTTGACACTGCTCTGAAACCAGTCAAAGAGCAATTTAATGAAAGGCAGTCATAACTGAGCAACTTTCTAGCGTTCTAACTCTTATTTACTAACTTACACACTTCTTAAATGACAAAATGTCAGAGTGATAGGTCCCATTGTAAGAAATAAATAAATAACCTATATTTTAAAAATTCCAAAAGAATTCTGGATGCTGGAAATCAGAAACATAAACAGAAATTGCTGGAAAAGTTCAGCAGATCTGGCAGCATATGTGGTGAGAAATCAGAGTTAACATTCTGGGTCCCTTCCTCAGAACTAAATATCCTGCTTTACTGTCAGATTTCAGTTCCAGCTCGTGTGTTAAAACTGCCCGATGAATGCAGTTTAAAAATGTTTAAAGAAGAGAAGTTGAATAGCACAAATCCCTTCAGATCGATATATATATATTACTTATTCTGCATCATGACCAAGGTCGGCTAACTGGATACTTGTCCATGAGCCACACACATTCAGAACGAGTGAAATTAGCTGCTGGCAAGCCTGAACATATGCTCACAGCGTTCAACAATCTCCAGTGAATATAAACTAACAAAGAAAACTGAGCATCTTCTTTTCAAGTTGGTGTAGCAGGCACTCAACTTTGTGGAATCCTTAATTAAAATGGGATTCACCAACAAACAGAATTTTTTTTTTTACATTGAGTTATGATTTCTTTCATAAAATATTGAAAGAGTGGTTGCTATAACCTTGGCAATGATGAGGATGGATTTGTTGGCTGCAGTTACCTAGTTTGCAGGGGCGTCTGAAGCTCCATAGTGCTAAATTCTGTTCCTTCCTTCCACATTGACTGTTCTCAAATGTGTTCCCAAAGCATGAACTAAGTGGTCTATTGGCATATGGTGAAGTCTCCATTTGAGATCCAAAAACGAGAAGCCTGTTTTGAAACAGCTGCTGTGATATTCCGCACCGTACAGCTGATTCCCTGTAACAGCTGGGAGCTCTCTGTAATCCATAAAGAAAACACAAACCCTGCTGAGAACAAATATTCATGAAAGCAAAAATATTGGCACCATCGAAAAATAAGCTAATCAATAATTTAAACTTTTAATAATCATTTTGTCATTGAGGACCTGAGTGCAAATTTGTATTTAAATCAAATTGAGCAAAATGCTTAAAATTAACTTGTTCTTGGAGATTTAAAAAAAAATCTGTTTGTGGGACATGGATGTCATTGACAATTTATTGCCATCCCTTGTTGCCCCAAGGTAGATCAGGAGAGTTGGGATCTCAATAGTATTTGTGATGTGGGTGTGCCCATAGAGCTGTTAGGGAGCAAGTCCCAATGTTTTGACCCAATGATTGCAGAGTAATGGTGATATAGTTCCTCGTCAGGTTGGCGTGGCGTTCAGAAGTAACTTGCTAATAGACCTATCATCTTCATCCCCACCAACCAAACCGCCCCATGGCCCAACATTTCAACTCCCCCTCCCACTCAGCCGAGGACATGGAGGTCCTGGGCCTCCTTCACCGCCGCTCCCTCACCACCAGACGCCTGGAGGAAGAATGCCTCATCTTCCGCCTCGGAACACTTCAACCCCAGGGCATCAATGTGGACTTCAACAGTTTCCTCATTTCCCCTTCCCCCACCTCACCCCAGCTCCACTCTTGCAGCTCAGCACTGTCCCCATGACCTGTCCCACCTGCCAATCTCCCTTCCCACCTATCCACTCCGTCCTCCTCTCTGACCTATCACCTTCATCCCCACCCCCATTCACCTATTGTACTCTTTGCTACCTTCTCCCCACCCCCACCCCCATTTATCTCTCCAACCTGGAAGCTTCCTGCCTCTATTCCTGATGAGAGGCTTTTGCCCAAAACTTCGATTTTCCTGCCACTCCGATGCTGCCTGACCTGCTGTGTTTTTCCAGCACCACTCTAATCTTGATTCTGGTTTCCAGCATCTGCAGTCCTGACTTTTGCCCTCTGGATTAACAGGTCAGTGGTCATACCACTGGGCCATCAGCTCCCAGCAATATTGTGACTTGTTGCTTGTCAGTCCTAGCCTGACTGTTACCCAGAGTTTGCTATTTGATGGGATAGGCCACTCCAGACATGAGGAGTTATAAATGGAGCTGAACACACTGCAGTCATCACTGAATATTCCACTGTGTCTGCTGTTAGACTGGTCTGGGAGCAGCTCTCCCCCTTTTATCATTAGACCCCAGATATTAGTAAGGAGGGCTTCACAGCGTCAACAGGGCTGTTTCTGCTGTCGTCATTTCTAGTGTCTAGATGCCGGTGGTCAGTCCAGTTTCATTTCTTTGTTGAGAATCTGTAGCGATTGATACAGCTGAGTGACTATCTGGGCCCATAGAAACACACTCACATTACTGTGGGTCTGCAGTCACATATAGGCCAGACCAGGTAAGGATGGCAGAGTTCCTTCCCTGAAAGATATTAGTGAACCAGATGGGTTTTTCTGACAATCAACCATGGTTTCATGGTCATTAATACATTATTAATTCCAGATATATTCTGCTTTTCTATTCTCATTATTCAAGTAAATAGCCTTACACTATTTCCTATTATACTTAATCAACCGCCTTACTGTCCACTCATTTATTCTTTGTATCACTCTCGCAGCCTGGATTGCCACCTAGTTCTGTATTGTCTATCGACCGGAATATGTAACACCATGTCCTGAAGCCCCAGCAATGATCCTTGCAGCATTCCACTTTGAACAGCCTGCCAGTTTGAAAGTATTCCATTTATCCCTACTCTCTGCTCCCATTCCATTAACCAATCCTGCAAGGAGCTAATATATTTCTGACAAATGTTTTATCCCTTATCGTATGTGTTAACCTTCTTATGTAGTAGCTTATTGAATGCATTTCAGAAATCCAAACATCCTACATTTAGTAACTTCTCCATAGTCACCCTATTCGTGATATCCTCAAAAGACTAGCACATTTGTAAATTATGATTCTCTTTGGTAAAACCATATTGACTCTGATGCTCGTGCTATGATTGTGCCAATCCAGAAATAAAAGAACTTTTAAAAAATAGGACAATGCATTTCCTATCTCTGCTGCTCTCTCTCCTTTATAACCTGAGGAAGCAGACTATGAGATCCTAGGAATTGTTTAGCTTTAATTGCTTAAAATTCACCACTATTTTTTCTTTGCTTTGCCTCTTGGTTATCCTTTAGGTGTGGTATAAACATTGTATCTTCCACAATGACGACAGAAACACAGGGCTTCAATATTTCTGCTATTTGGGGCAGATTGGTGAGCCTGAGGTCAGGTATGTTTTTCCCCTGTGTTCGGTCTCTCACCATCTGCTGCAAGTTCCAGTCTGGCAGCGATGACTCTATGACTTTATGACTCAACTCGCTCATTTAGTAGTGGTGCTAC
The DNA here is from genome assembly GCF_037043375.1 of Chiloscyllium plagiosum. Lineage (NCBI taxonomy): Eukaryota > Metazoa > Chordata > Chondrichthyes > Orectolobiformes > Hemiscylliidae > Chiloscyllium > Chiloscyllium plagiosum. The sequence continues at coordinate 6,212,670 of NW_028270142.1, forward strand.
TGAATCACTCTTGTGGAGCTCTCCATCGAGAGCCCTTTCTCGTTTCAGTGCGCCTCTCAGGTGGGACTCAACATGGAGGAAGCACTGATTCATCAAAAGGTGACAGAAAGTGGTCAGGGATAACCATCTGAAGATTTGCTTGTCCATCTTTGACCTGATGCCATGTGACTTCAGTGGCTCCAGAGCCAATGAGGAAAATCAAGGTCACTCCTTCCTGACTGCAAACCACTGTTCTCCCATCTCTAGCAGAGCTGATGCTAAACTCTTGGTATAAGTCTACATGGGTGGGATACAAACATCAGAAATAAGACCTGGAGGAAACATATAGTCTGTCAACAATCATTGATCTTCAATTTCAACCCCACTTCTCTGCCTACTCCCAATATCACCTGCATCCCCGAGGGTCCAATTCCTTGACTTTGAAATCTAGTTTGTGTTAACATGTTGGCAAATGTGCAGCTAATTTGTCCTCAGAAGATGCCAAGTGCCATAAATGGGCAGGAACTCGCTTTTAACCATGTTTGTTAAGGAACAAATATTAATCAGGATATCATTTATTAACCAGAAGGGATTAACCAACATGATATAAAGGACTGCCCTTGAGAGGATTTAACCAGAGTTAATGAAGTGGTGTTAGAATTCTGCACTTGCTTTTGTGAGAACGTTTCATTTGCTATAACATGACCTGACTCTTAAGCTGACCTTGAAATCCCACAAGGGGCATTATCATGTATCTTCAATATAATGTAACTAGCTATGAAGTCATATGTGCTACATCTATTCACTGTTCATTGAGCTTGAGCCTATCGTCAAACTAATGCATCATGTTGCTATACTTCCCCACATCTGGCTTCAACTCATACCAGTTCAAGGTGACAATGGAGATAGTGAGGAATGCAGATACTAGGAAGTCAGAGTCTATAAAGTGTGGATCTGGAAAAAGTACAGCAGGTCAAGCAGCATCAGAGGAGAAGGGGAGTTGATGATTCAGGCATGACTTGTCCTGATGAAAGCTCCTGTTCCCCTGGTGCTGCGTGACCTCTGTGCTTTTCCCAGCTCCACACTTTATTGACACATGGTGACAATGAATCACCTAAGACAACCAGAAGGTTCTGGTGGGAGCTAACAGAACTAATAAGGTGCTGATAGCAGTGGGAAGCAGGGTCGTTTCTATAGCTTGGTGCAAGCAGTGAGCATCTTTAGCTGTACTTCATAAGATGGCAGCAGCAGCAAACCTCACAGTGTCCAACAATCCATGAGTGGCAGTGAGATCTCAAAGAAATCATCAAGCCTACACCCAACCATCCAGGAAAACCAACCAAAACCTAACTGTGTCTTTGAAGATTCAGCAGTTTATAAACATGCCTGAGACCTTCTGTGAAAGTAACAGCCTGCAGTTTGCTGATTACAGGGGCCAGTTTGGTACCATGTCAGTTTGTAAAAGCTCAAAGCAACTAGCATCAAGGAAAACTAGTGAAAAACCTTGTGAAAACCACATAAAAACACCAGACACATTCACAAGATGAGGGTCACTGGCTAGGCAGCATTTATTACCCATCCCTAATTGCCCCAGAGGGCAGTTAAGAGTCAACCACATTGGTGTGGGTCTGGAGTGACATCTAGGCCAGACCTGTTAAAGATGGCAGTGTCCTTCCTTAAAGGACATCAGTTACCAGATGGGTTTTTTTTCTGACAATCGACAATGGATTCATAGTCGTCATTAGATTCTTAATTCCAAATTTAAACTGGAAAACTACATGAGAAAATGTCTGAATTGTAATCCCAGGACACAGTGGTTGATAATGGATGTCTGTTCTGCATAAATACCCTTAGAGGAAGGGTGAAAAGTTCAGTAATTAGTAGGAAAACTCTTGGCTGAGAATATAACACAAAACTTAAGACACTGCTGTAAAGCCATCTTTCCCTCCATTTTATACGGAAAGTTGTCATGCAAGTTAAAAGTTAAAATTTCTTAATTTTAAAGCATTCAGTGATCTTCAAACACTTGAAAACATTTTTTTTTTAAACCAGCCAAAATAGGACCACCATTCTGAAATATTCAAAACAGTTCCTACTTTAATTAACAGCAATTAAGAAAAATTTTAGAAGGGGAAAATTAATAAACCAAGTTTAAAAGTTTTCATGATAAGACTTTATTAGCGTTTCATCTTAATGAAGCAGTAATTAAAGGAATAACGACAAACTTTAGAAAGATTTAACACATGATTGAAATGATTAAACCTTTAAAACATTGGCTAGTAAAGACTGTTACTTTCACAAAATATTAGGAAATTCCTGTAACAGCTTTCAAGTGACACACTTGAGTAAGAAAAATAGCAGCAGTTAAGCACACTGGCAATGGAGAAAGCTGCTAGCAGGGTCCAAATCACAAATCCTTCAGATGGGGAATTGAAGTGGACTATATCGAGGAGACAATACACGCAATATAGAATTAGGAAAGGTTTAGAGAGATACTCGCCAGGAGCAGGCAGGTGGGACCGGGTCAGTGTGGTTGGACCAAAGGGTCTGTTTCCAGGCTGTATGACTCTTTGTCTTCTTTACAGGTCTGGTTGAAAATCATGTTTTAAAATGACAAAATGTGAGACAAGAGAAAGATAATATTGTAAGAGCAATTGATACTTATTTTAAATCAAGAATCAATCATTTAATGGATGGGACAACATTTAACATATGAAAATGACTTCCTGAAGAACCTATTGGCAGTTAGACTAATTGCTTACAGATATATTCTCACAACTTTGTGATTACGGCTATATATAACCAGAAATAATTCAAGGCAGAATTGGCATCAGAATTTCTGATCTACCTCTTTCAAATATTATAATCAAAATCAGACCTTACACCTGAATCAGAGAATCTCTACAGTGTGGAAGTAGGCCACTCAGCCCATCACATTACCCAGATCCAGCTCCCTACACCTGTACTTTGCATTTCCCATGGCCAGTCCACCCTAACCTGCACATCTTTGGATCGTTGGAAGAAACTGGAACACCTGGATGAAACCCATGCAGACACGGGGAGAATGTGCAAACTCCACACAGACAATCACCCGAGGCTGGGATTGAACCTGGGGCCCTGGCGCTGTGAGTCACTATGCCACCCCTGCTGTACTGGCAATGGTTCAAATTCAAAAGCAGTGCAAGAGAATGATGGGAGCAAAAAGCCAACTGTGACGAACTCCCTTCCTAACATTGTGGGTGTTTCTGCTGTCCTGATTAAGGGTTTTGCCTGAAACGTCGATTCTCTTGCTCCTTAGATGTGCTTTTACCAGCGCCATACTTTATCGATATTGACTTCTCCAGCATCAGCAGTCCTCGCTATCTCCGAGTGGGTGTCTCTACACTACAAGGACGGCGACAGCTCATGAAGACAGCTCACCGCCTTCCCCAGGAAATTAGGGATGGCTAATTAATGCTGGGCCAGCCAGTAATCACCATATCCAATGAATAGACCGAGGAAAAAAAAAACCTGTTGCATCCATGAGTTGTATGATGACTGGGAACATTTATAGAGTGGGCTATTTCAACGGAAATAAGCAAAGAACTGTTGCATTCTGAAGATAATCACATCACACCAGGCTATAGTCCAACAGGTTTATTTGGAAGTACTGGCTTTCAGAGTTCCCTGACAAAGGAACAGTGCTCTGAAAGCTTGTACTTCCAAATAAACCTGCTGTGTACTTTTTAACTTCATCAACACCAGTCCAACACCTGCACCTCCACATCATGTATTCTGAAGAAGCATTATATTGGACTCAAAACACAAACTCCCTTTCTCTCTCCATGAGTGCTGCTTAGAGCTGTTGAGTTTCTCCAGCACTTTCTGTTTGTATTTCCCCTCCAAGATCTGCCATGTGACAAGATTCAATTTGGCCAAGCAATAGGGAAGGGGCCAGGATTTTAATTGGTGCCTGAGGGCAGTTCAGGGGTCACTGACGAGGTGTTCAAAAGGAGCAGGCAGTGAGAAGGACAGCTCAGTGGAGAATCAGTCCGAGAAGCAGGGTCTCCAAGCTAGGGAGTATTGCTCTTAAGTAGAAAGTGAGGACTACAGATGCTGGAGATCAGAGTCAAACATATGATGCTGGAAAAGCCAGTCAGGCAGCATCTTCAGATGCTGATGAATTCCTATTTGACTCAGTATTGCTCTACTTCTAAACCTGATGGGCTTTGTGAAGTAAGGACCAGAGAAGTTCGAAAGCAGCTATTTAGCAAGGTCTCAGGAATGGCCTGGGAGCTACAGGTGCTCAGAGGACTCCATATGCCACTAATAATGAATAGAGCTGGAGTGGAGGTTGAAGTGTTCAGGAGCATTAGGAGAAAATGAGGACTGCAGATGCTGGAGATCAGAGTCGAGAGTGTGGTGCTGGAAAAGCGCAGCAGGTCAGGCAGCATCAGAGGAGCAGGAGAGTCGGCATTGCAAACATAAGCCCTTTATCAGGAACGTGGCGGTGGCGCCAAGGGGGCTGAGAGATAAATGAGAGAGGGGTGGGGCTGGGGGAAAGGTAGCTAGGAATGTGATAGGCAGATGAAGGTGGGGGGTGATGGTGATGGGTTGGAGAGGAAGGTGGAGAGAATAGGTGGGAAGGAAGACAGAGAGGTAGGATAGTTCATGAGGGCGGTGCTGAGCTGGAAGTTTGGAACTGGGATAAGGTGGGGGGAGGGGAAATGTGGAAACTGGTGAAGTCCACATTGATGCCATGGCGTTGGAGGATTCCAAGGCGGAAAAATGAGGCGTTCATTGTCCGGGCGTCGGATGGTTAGGGTTTGGCAGTGGAGGAGGCCCAGGACCTGCATGTCCTTGAGTGGAGTGGGAGGGGGAGTTGAAGTGGTCAGCCACAGGGTGGTGGGGTTTGTTGGTATGCGTGTCCCGGAGATGTTCTCTGCATTGTTTATGAGCACTGTTTATTGGATGTAACTGAGCAAGAGTTCAGTAAGATCCATGAGCAATGCTGGCCTGGGTAAACCTCACAGTTTGTGAAAGGCTGGAATTGTACCTGTGTGGGAGTACATTCAACAAGGTTCAGGAGAGTGTAGATTCAAGTAAGGAAAGTGATTGATCAGAGTTGGAGAGATCATTGAGACAGTCGATGATGGATGCCTCTTGAGAGGAGGTTTCAAGGCTGGATCAGCGGAAGCAAAGAGTTTTAAATCCTTGTGATGTTTAATGCGATTGGATAACCCACTATGTCATTACCATCCGGGGATAGTTTGTTGAGAAATCTGTAGCAATTGTCTTGATTAGATTTGCGATTTGATATGCACTGTGGGCTGTTCAATCACAGTCTAATACCCACATGTTAATTTGGGAATTAGAGTACATAAACACAGGAACAGGAGGAGGCCATTCAACCCCTCAAGCCTGTCCCACCATTCAAAGGGATCATAGCTGAGCTGTAGTCTATCTCTATATACCTGTCTTTGACCCATACCCCTAAATATCCTTGTTTCACAAAAAATTACCTATCTCCAATTTAAAATTAACAGCTGATCCTGCAGCCACTGCCAATTGTGGAAGAGAGTTCCAAACACATACATCCTTTGTACGTATATGAATGGCACTATATATATATATATATATATATATAGTACAGTGTTTCATGAAGTTTACCGCTCAAAACTGTGGAAAAATAAAAGTTGTGCTCTCGATTCGGCTCATAACATACATTTAGCAAGCAGCTCTGGGATCGTAGCTCAGCAGACTTTCTAAACGACAAAAACGCTAAAACTTTGCATGATATAGCGACAAAAAGGATTCATAAATCCATGGATGCTAAAAATTACTGGTCCTCAGATACAGAGTTAAGAAATCAAAAGAGCTGAAGCAATGCCCAAATTTATTGTGCCAATTTATCTTCTGTAGGAAAACAGGACATTTCCAAAAATTGTGCAAAAGATATAAAGCAGCCATTCAACCATATCTGCACGAAGGCATCTTAAATTAAGCATCTTTGGATTGAAACCCAAACTGCATGTCCCACTTTCATTAGCACACTATTAGATGGTGCTATGCCACCTTTGGAAGTTACAAATTAATCTTTCTTAGGAGTAATAGTTCATTCATCTCAACCAGGTATGACAGAGACCATAGAATTCAAGGGTCATCAGACTTGGTACGGGAGCAATAGTTTTTTGTGTCATCTGGAAATCGGCTAAAATCCCTGGAGGAGGTATTGTATAAGACAGTTTAGGACATTAATGGATTAGTGAGTTTTGAGAAGATTTGTAGCTCAGGTTGAGGTTCTGGATGTAGGTTTGCTCGCTGAGCTGGAAGGTTCGTTTTCGGACGTTTCGTCACCATACTAGGTAACATCATCAGTGAGCCTCCAGATGAAGCAATGGTGGCAGGGCTCACTTTTTATTTATGTGTTTTGGTTTCCTTGGGTTGGTGATGTCATTTCCTCTGGCGATGTCATTTCCTGTTGTGATGTCATTTCCTGTTATTTTTCTCAGGAGATGGTAAATGTGATCCAAGTCAATGTGTTTGTTGATAGAGTTCCGGTTGGAATGCCATGTTTCTAGGAATTCTCGTGCATGTCTCTGTTTGGCTTGTCCTTGATGGTGTCCTTCCTCATCTGTATGTAAGGATACTAGTGAGAGAGAGTAATGTCGTTTTGTGGCTCGTTGATGTTCATGTATCCTGGTGGCTAGTCTTCTGCCTGTTTGTCCAATGTAGTGTTTGTTACAGTCCTTGCACGGTATTTTGTAAATGACTTTAAAAGATTAACTGACATCATGAGCCAGGCCCAGTCCATTAGGATATAAAAGACTGTTCCTAGGAGGGACTAACCAGAGGTTCTGGAGCTTTGTGGGAAATATAAGCTTTGAAATGTAGAAAATAGGAGCAGGGTGAGGCCATTTGGCCCCACAAGCCTGCTGCACCATTCAATATGATCATGATTAATCATCCAACTCAATCCCCCGTCACTGCTCTCACCCTTTGATTCCTTTAGCCCTAAGAACTTTACCTAATTTCGTTTTGAAAACATTCCATGCTTTGGCCTCAATGGCTTTCCATTGCGAATTCCACATGCTCACCACTTGCTGGTGAAAACATTACTCCACAACCTAGTCCTAAAATGGCCTATCTTGTATCTTTGGATGGAGACCTCTGGTTGTGGACTACCCTGTCATTGGGAATATCTTTCTGCATTTACCCAGTCTCATTCTATTTGAATTGTATAGGTTTCTATGAGGTCTCCCCCTCATTCTGCTAAACTCTGGTGAATATAATACGAACTGATCAGTTTCTCTTTATAAGTCAGAGCCGTCATCCCAGGGATCGCCATCGCTGCACTCCCTCCATTGTCAGAACATCTGTCCTCAGGCAAAGAGATCAAAACTGCACACAGTATTCTGGGAATGGTCTCACTGAGGCCCCTGCACATTTGCAGGAAGGCATCACCTGGACAGGGAACCAAACATCTGCGAATCATCTTCCCAGCTTGACGAATATGCCCACAACCAGGACATTCTCTGTTCTTGGACTCAAATGTCTTGCTACGAAGGCCAGCATAAAAATTGCACCTGCAATGCTTACTTTCACTGACTGGTATACAAGGACACTGAGATATCACTGCAGCTCCCCCTTTCCCAATCTATTACATTCAGACAATTAACATAATTTCCATTGCAGTTGCCTGTGCTTGTCATGTGCTTGTTGTCCATGCTGTGTGAGAATGTTTTTAATGCTGTAATGTGAATTTATTTTGAGTTTGAGCCTGGAGATAGGTATCACAGATGTATAGGTACTAGCGATTCAGTAATATGTAATAAACCTAATTTCTGTTTGTCAAGGTTCAATCTATCTTTGGCTAAGTTGACATCTTTGTTTGATTAATTTATTGTTGTCACATGTACCGAGATATAGTGAAAAGTGTTGTTTTGCATGCTAGACAGGCAGATCATACCAAATAACTCATGTCAGGGTGGCAGAAGAGAGTGTAGAACACAGTGTTACAGCTGCACAGAAGGTACAGACAGAGAGCGAGAGAGCAGAATTCACATTTGAGAGAACTATTCGAAAGTCTGATAACAGTGGGAAAGAAATTGTTGTGCAAACTGTTTGTGGGTGTTTTCAAAGTTTTGTACCTACTGCCTGACGGAAGAGGGTGGAAGAGATTCTGGGAGGGGTCTTTTACGATGGGGTAATTTTCCCGAGGCAGTAGGAAGTATAGATGGCATTAATGGATAGGAGACTGGGATGTCGAATGGGAAGGCTGGTTTGTGGATGGGAAGGTTGGTTTGGGGATGGGAAGGCTAGTTTGGGGATGGGAAGGTTGGTTTGGGGATGGGAAGGTAGGTTTGTGGATGGGAAGGTAGGTTTGTGGATGGGAAGGTTGGTTTGTGGATGGGAAGGCTGGTTTTGGGGATGGGAAGGTTGGTTTGGGGATGGGAAGCTTTGTGTGGGGATGGGAAGTTTGGTTTGTTGATGGGAAGGCTAGTTTGTGGATGGGAAGGCTGGTTTGTGGATGGGAAGGCTGCTTTGTGATTGGGAAGGCTGGTTTGTGGATGGGAAGGTTAGTTTGGGGATGGGAAGGTTGGTTTGTTGATGGGAAGGCTGGTTTGTTGATGGGAAGGCTGGTTTGTGGATGGGAAGGCTGGTTTGTTGATGGGAAGGCTGGTTTGTGGATGGGAAGACTGGATTGCGGATGGGAAGGCTGGTTTGGGGATGGGAAGGCTGGTTTGTGGGTGGGAAGGTTGATTTGTGGATGGGAAGCCTGGTTTGTGGATGGGAAGGCTGGTTTGGGGATGGGAAGGTTGGTTTGTTGATGGGAAGGCTGGTGTGTGGATGGGAAGACTGGTTTGGGGATGGGAAGGCTGGTTTGGGGATGGGAAGGTTGGTTTGGGGATGGGAAGGTTGGTTTGGGGATGGGAAGGCTGGTTTGTTGTCGGGAAGGCTGGTTTGTGGATGGGAAGGCTGGTTTGGGGATGGGAAGGTTGGTTTGTTGATGGGAAGGCTGGTTTGTAGATGGGAAGACTGGTTTGGATGGGAAGGCTGGTTTGGGAATGGGAAGGTTGGTTTGGGGATGGGAAGGCTGGTTTGTTGATGGGAAGGCTGGTTTGGGGATGTGAAGGCTGGTTTGGGGATGGGAATGTTGGTTTGTGGGTGGGAGAGTTGGTTTGTGGATGGGAAGCTTGGGTTTGTGGATGGGAAGGTTGGTTTGGGGAGGGGAAGGCTGGTTTGTGGATGGGAAGGCTGGTTTGTTGATGGGAAGGCTGGTTTGTGGATGGGAAGGTTGGTTTGTGGATGGGAAGGCTGGTTTTGGGATGGGAAGGTTGGTTTGGGGATGGGAAGGTTGGTTTGTAGGTGGGAAGGCTGGTTTGTGGATGGGAAGTTTGGTTTGTGGATGGGAAGGCTGGTTTGTGGGTGAGAGGGTTGGTTTGGGGATGGGAAGGTTGGTTTGTGGGTGGGAAGGCTGATGGGGATGGGAAGGCTTGTTTGTGGATGGGACGGCTGGTTTGGGGATGGGAAGGCTAATTTGGGGATGGGAAGACTGGTTTGGGGATGGGAAGGCTGGTTTGTTGATGGGAAGGCTGGTTTGGGGATGGGAAGGCTGGTTTGGGGATGGGAAGGTTGGTTTGGGGATGGGAAGGTTGGTTTGGGGATGGGAAGGCTGGCTTGTTGTCGGGAAGGCTGGTTTGTGGATGGGAAGGCTGGTTTGGGGATGGGAAGGTTGGTTTGTTGATGGGGAGGCTGGTTTGTAGATGGGAAGACTGGTTTGGGGATGGGAAGGCTGGTTTGGGGATGGGAAGGTTGGTTTGGGGATGGGAAGGCTGGTTTGTTGATGGGAAGGCTGGTTTGGGGATGTGAAGGCTGGTTTGGGGATGGGAATGTTGGTTTGTGGGTGGGAGAGTTGGTTTGTGGATGGGAAGCTTGGGTTTGTGGATGGGAAGGTTGGTTTGTGGATGGGAAGGCTGGTTTGTGGATGGGAAGGCTGGTTTGTTGATGGGAAGGCTGGTTTGTGGATGGGAAGGTTGGTTTGTGGATGGGAAGGCTGGTTTTGGGATGGGAAGGTTGGTTTGGGGATGGGAAGGTTGGTTTGTAGGTGGGAAGGCTGGTTTGTGGATGGGAAGGTTGGTTTGTGGATGGGAAGGCTGGTTTGTGGGTGAGAGGGTTGGTTTGGGGATGGGAAGGTTGGTTTGTGGGTGGGAAGGCTGATGGGGATGGGAAGGCTTGTTTGTGGATGGGACGGCTGGTTTGGGGATGGGAAGGCTAATTTGGGGATGGGAAGACTGGTTTGGGGATGGGAAGGCTGGTTTGTTGATGGGAAGGCTGGTTTGTGGATGGGAAGGCTGGTTTGTTGATGGGAAGGCTGGTTTGCGGATGGGAAGACTGGTTTGCGGATGGGAAGGCTGGTTTGCGGATGGGAAGGCTGGTTTGGGGATGGGAAGGTTGGTTTGTGGGTGGGAAGGTTGGTTTGGGGATGGGAAGGCTGGTTTGGGAATTGGAAGGCTGGTTTGTGGGTGGGAAGGTTGGTTTGTGGATGGGAAGACTGGTTTGGGGATGGGAAGGCTGGTTTGTTGATGGGAAGGCTGGTTTGGGGACGGGAAAGTTGGTTTGTTGATGGGAAGGCTGTTTTGAGGATGGAAATGCTGGTTTGTTGATGGAAAGGCTGGTTTGTGGATGGGAATGTTGGTTTGTGGGTGGGAGAGTTGGTTTATGGATGGGAAGCTTGGGTTTGTTGATGGGAAGGTTGGTTTGGGGATCGGAAGGCTGGTTTGTGGATGGGAATGCTGGTTTGTGGATGGGAAGGCTGGTTTGTTGATGGGAAGGCTGGTTTGTTGATGGGAAGGCTGGTTTATGGATGGGAAGGTTGGTTTGTGGATGGGAAGGCTGGTTTGTGGATGGGAAGGTTGGTTTGGGGATGGGAAGGTTGGTTTGTGGGGGGGAAGGCTGGTTTGGGGATGGGCTGGCTGTTTTGTGGGTGAGAGGGTTTGTTTGGGGATGGGAAGGTTGGTTTGTGGGTGGGAAGGCTGGTTTGGGGATGGGAAGGCTGGTTTCTGGATGGGAAGGTTGGTGTGTCGATGTGAAGGCTTGTTTGTGGATGGGACGGCTGGTTTGGGGATGGGAAGGCTAATGTGGGGATGGGAAGACTGGTTTGTAGATGGGAAGAGTGGTTTGGGGATGGGAAGGTTGGTTTGGGGATGGGAAGACTGGTTTTTGGATAGGAAGGCTGGTTTGTTGATGGGAAGGCTGGTTTGTGGATGGAAAGGCTGGTTTGTTGATGGGAAGGCTGGTTTGTGGATGGGAAGACTGGTTTGGGGATGGGAAGGCTGGTTTGTGGATGGGAAGGTTGGTGTGTGGGTGGGAAGACTGGTTTGTGGATGGGCTGGCTGGTTTGGGGATGTGAAGGTTGGTTTGGGGATGGGAAGGTTGGTTTGTTGATGGGAAGGCTGGTTTGTGGATGTGAAGACTGGTTTGGGGATGGGAAGGCTGGTTTGTGGATGGGAAGGTTGGTGTGTGGGTGGGAAGGTTGGTGTTTGGATGGGTAGACTGGTTTGGGGATGGGAAGGCTGGTTTGTTGATGGGAAGGCTGGTTTGGGGACGGGAGGGTTGGTTTGTTGATGGGAAGGCTGGTTTGTGGATGGAAAGGCTGGTTTGTTGATGGGTAGGCTGGTTTGTGGATGGGAAGAATGATTTGCGGATGGGAAGACTGGTTTGCGGATGGGAAGGCTGGTTTGGGGATGGGAAGGTTGGTATGTGGGTGGGAAGGTTGGTTTGTGGATGGGAAGATTGGTTTGGGGATGGGAAGGCTGGTTTGGGAATTGGAAGGTTGGTTTGGGGATCGGAAGGTTGGTTTGTTGTCGGGAAGGCTGGTTTGTGGATGGGAAGGCTGCTTTGGGGATGGGAAGATTGGTTTGTTGATGGGAAGGCTGGATTGTGGATGGGAAGACTGGTTTGGGGATGGGAAGGCTGGTTTGGGGATCGGAAGGTTGGTTTGTTGTCGGGAAGGCTGGTTTGTGGATAGGAAGGCTGCTTTGGGGATGGGAAGATTGGTTTGTTGATGGGAAGGCTGGATTGTGGATGGGAAGACTGGTTTGGGGATGGGAAGGCTGGTTTGGGGATGGGAAGGTTGGTTTGGGGATGGGAAGGCTGGTTTGTTGATGGGAAGGCTGGTTTGGGGATAGGAAGGCTGGTTTGGGAATTGGAAGGCTGGTTTGTAGGTGGGAAGGTTGGTTTGTGGGTGGGAGAGTTGGTTTATGGATGGGAAGCTTGGGTTTGTGGATGGGAAGGTTGGTTTGGGGATGGGCAGGCTGGTTTGTGGATGGGAAGGTTGGCTTGGGGATGGCACGGTTGTTTTGTGGATGGGAACACTGGTTTGGGGATGGGAAGGTTGGTTTGGGGATGGGAAGTTTGGTTTGTGGATGGGAAGGCTGGTTTGTGGGTGAGAGGGTTTGTTTGGGGATGGGAAGGTTGGTTTGGGGATGGGAAGGCTGGTTTGTGGATGGGAAGGTTGGTGTGTGGATGGGAAGGCTTGTTTGTGGATGGGACGCCTGGTTTGGGGATGGGAAGGCTAATTTGGGGATGGGAAGACTGGTTTGGGGATGGGAAGGCTGGTTTGTAGATGGGAAGGCTGATTTGTGGATGGGAAGGTTGGTTTGGGGATGGGAAGGTTGGTTTGGGGATGGGAAGGTTGGTCTTTGGATGGGAAGGCTGGTTTGTTGATGGGAAGGCAGGTTTGTGGATGGGAAGGCTGATTTGTGGATGGGAAGGCTGGTTTGTGGATGGGATGGCTGGTTTGGGGGTGGGAAGGTTGGTTTGTGGATGGGAAGACTGGTTTGGGGATGGGAATGTTGGTTTGGGAATTAGAAGGTTGGTTTGGGGATGGGAAGGTTCATTTGTTGATGGGAAGGCTGTTTTGTGGATGGGAAGACTGGTTTGGGGATGGGAAGACTGGTTTGGGGATGGGAAGGTTGGTTTGTTGATGGGAAGGCTGGAGTGTGGATGGGAAGACTGGTTTGGGGATGGGAAGGCTGGTTTGGGGATGGGAAGGCTGGTTTGTGTGTGGGAAGGTTAGTTTGGGGATGGGAAGACTGGTTTGGGGATGGGAAGGCTGGTTTGTTGATGGGAAGGCTGGTTTGTGGATGGGAAGGCTGGGTTTCGGATGGGAATGTTGGTTTGTGGGTGGGCGGGTTGATTTATGGATGGGAAGCTTGGGTTTGTGGATGGGAAGGTTGGATTGGGGATGGGAAGGTTGGTTTGTGGATGGGAAGGCTGGTTTGTTGATGGGAAGGCTGGTTTGTGGAGGGGAAGGCTGGTTTGTGGAGGGGAAGGCTGGTTTGTGGATGGGAAGGCTGGTTTGTGGATGGGAAGGTTGGTTTGGGGATGGGAAGGTTGGTTTGTGGATGGGAAGACTCGTTTGGGGATGGGAAGATTGGTTTGTGGATGGGAAGGCTGGTTTGTGGGTGAGAGGGTTGGTTTGGGGATGGGAAGGTTGGTTTGTGGGTGGGAAGGCTGGTTTGGGGATGGGAAGGCTGTTTTGTGGATGGGAAGGTTGGTGTGTGTATGGGAAGGCTTGTTTGTGGATGGGACGGCTGGTTTGGGGATGGGAAGGCTAATTTGGGGATGGGAAGACTGGTTTGGGGATGGGAAGGCTGGTTTGTGGATGGGAAGAGTGGTGTGGGGATGGGAAGGTTGGTTTGGGAATGGGAAGGTTGGTTTTTGGATGGGAAGGCTGGTTTGTTTGTGGGAAGGCTGGTGTGTGGATGGAAAGTCTGGTTTGTTGATGGGAAGACTGGTTTGGGGATGGGAAGGCTTGTTTGGGGATGGGAAGGCTGGTTTGGGGATGGGAAGGTTGGTTTGTGGGTGGGAAGGTTGGTTTGTGGATGGGAAGACTGGTTTGGGGATAGGCAGGCTGGTTTGTGGGTGGGAAGGTTGGTTTGTGGATGGGAAGGCTGGTTTGTGGATGGGAAGGTTGGTGTGTGGATGGGAAGGCTGGTTTGTGATTGGGAAGGTTGGTTTGTGGATGGGAAGACTGGTTTGTGGATGGGAAGACTGGTTTGTGGATGGGAAGACTGGTTTGTGGATTGGAAGGTTGGTTTGTGGATGGGAAGGTTGGTTTGTGGATGGGAAGGTTGGTTTCTGGGTGGGAAGACTGGTCTGTGGATGGGAAGACTGGTTTGTGGATGGGAAGGTTGGTTTGTTGATGGGAAGGCTGGTTTGTGATTGGGAAATCCGGTTTGTGGATGGGAAGGTTGGTTTGTGGATGGGAAGGTTGGTTTGTGGATGGGAAGGTTGGTTTGGGGCTTGGACGGTTGTTTTGGGGATGGGAAGGCTGGTTTGTGATTGGGAAAGCCGGTCCGTGGATGGGAAGGTTGGTTTGGGGATGGGAAGTTTGGTTTGGGGATGGGAAGGTTGGTTTGGGGATGGGAAGGCTGGTTTGTGGATGGGAAGGTTGGTTTGGGGATGGGAAGGCTGGTTTGTGGATGGGAAGGTTGGTTTGGGGATGGGAAGGCTGGTTTGGGGATGGGAAGGTTGGTTTGGAGATGGGAAAGCTAATTTGGGGATGGGAAGGTTGTTTTGTGGATGGGAAGGCTGGTTTGGGGAAAGGTTGGTTTGTGGATGGGAAGGCTGGTTTGGGGATGGGAAGGCTGGTTTGGGGAAAGGTTGGTTTGTGGATGGGAAGGCTGGTTTGGGGATGGGAAGGCTGGTTTGGGGATGGGAACGTTGATTTGTGGATGGGAAGATTAGTTTGTGGGTGGAAAGGTTGGTGTGGGGATTCGAAGGTTGGTTTGTGGATGGGAAGTTTAGTTTTGGGGATGGGAAGGCTAGTTTGTGATTGGGAAAGCTGGTTTGGAGATGGGGAAGCTTATTTGGGGATGGGAAGGTTGGTGATTGGAAGGGAAGGCTGGTTTGTGGATGGGAAGGCTGGTTTGTGGATGGTATGGCTGGTTTGTGGATGGGATGGTTGGTTTGGGGATGGGAAGGTTGGTGTGGGGATGGGAAGGCTGGTTTCGGGATGGGCAGGTTGGTTTGGGGATGGGAAGGTTGGTGTGGGGATGGGAATGTTGGTTTGGGGATGGGCAGGTTTGTTTGTGGGTGGGCAGGTTGGTTTGGGGATGGGAAGACTGGTTCGGTGATGGGAAGGCTGGTTTGTGGGTGGGGAGGTTGGTTTGGGGATGGGAAGGCTGGTTTGGGGATGGGAAGGCTGGTTTATAGATGGCAAGGTTGGTTTTTGGATAGGAAGGCTGGTTTGTGTAATGGGAAGGCATTGTGGTATCCTCTGATTGTGTGGGAATTGAACCCATGCTGTTGGCATCATTCATTGTATTGGAGTCCAGCCATCCAAACTAACTAGAACTTCTTCTCTACCTTACTGGGCATGTATATTTCAATCCCAGTGCTGAATGCTCCAACTTTAGTAACATCTAAAAATTTTGTGGTGAGTCTTGCAGATTCCAACTATGATGTGGAGGTGCTGGTGTTGGACTGGGGTGTACAAGGTTAAAAATCTCCTGATTAGCTCCTGATGAAGGAGCAGCGCTCCGAAAGCTAGTGCTTCCTGTTGGACTATAACCTGGTGTTGGGTGATTTTTAACTCGATTCCAACGACCCATTCGTTGGAAAAAGTGCTGTCTAAAGGCCATTTTAAATGGTCAGATTTTAGGATGATGATTTACCCTATCTAAACATTCAAACGTATCAATCACTGAAGTATCTCTCCCAGGGAACTACATGGCAAACGGGGAAAAAGTCTTTTGTACAAAAGTCCCCATAGAAGCTGGGATCACCAACTCTAAATGAGTGATCATTCAGAAAGGGAAAATCATCAGAAATCAAAATGTGCCATATGAATTGATCCAAGTCAGGATGGGGAGTTCCTTTGGAATCAGCTAATAATAATGAGAAAGTTAAAAAAAGATAAAATAATTTCTTCTTGATGTAAATTGAAAGTTTGATTTTCTGAAAATGATCAACAAGATGAAAACAGCCATGTTGACAGTAACATTTGGTTCTGTCATCAGCAGAATCTGCCT
Source organism: Chiloscyllium plagiosum (assembly GCF_037043375.1). Classification (NCBI taxonomy): domain Eukaryota; kingdom Metazoa; phylum Chordata; class Chondrichthyes; order Orectolobiformes; family Hemiscylliidae; genus Chiloscyllium; species Chiloscyllium plagiosum. The sequence continues at coordinate 6,228,668 of NW_028270142.1, forward strand.
GCATATTCACACAAATTATTATCTAGTTTTCCAAAAATTATAACTGTGATTTGATGGCGGTCCATTAGGAAGTAAATCTCACACTGCGGGGTTAAGTGCAGAGAGCTGTTGCATTTTTCTGCATGTTGCAGGATTTTGAACAAATAAATCAATTAATTGTGTACATTAGCAGTATTACATGACTGATCTGAAAGGAAAAATAAATAGCCCATTACTGACATTTTTATTACCCAATTAAGCTGAAAGGTGCTAAATATAATTTAATTCCAACATCTGTCCGAGTTCATTAGGACTTTCAAAAGATCTCAATTTTCAGATCCCTCTCTCGTTGCAGCTCTGCATATATACTGTGTACTCGTTGCCATTTCTGCTGTATCACCTCAGGGTACTGGCTGACAGAAGCATCACTTAAAAAGTCATTTTGTAAATAAATACATCCCTGAGGAGTTTTTTCTAAAAGAGAGTTCTAAAAGAATGTGATGCAGGTGGAGAACGCATTGGGAAAAAGAGCACTCCGTTCAAATCAACAGCAACTTTTTTGTGTTGCTGGTTTTGAGGCTTTGGCTGTCAATATTGTTTAAAGAGCCTCCCTTATGATCTACCCATTAATTAATTGCAGTGTTTGTTGATTCTGTACTGATTCACAGAGCTCCCTGGTGAGTGTTTTGGGTATTCAGTAATGTTTTGATGCAGAATTTTATCCACAGCTCTTCAATACCCAAGATGATGTTTTACTGTCACAAATATGGAAAGCAAAATAAGAGACTTTGAAAGAAAATGATAATTTCATGATTTTAAATTCAGATGAAATTTTTTGAAGATTTCCCCTACAGAATAGGTTAAAAAATTTACCTGGAATAATGGTTGATTGACAGTCAACATTGAATAGATCAGGGAAAAAGGACCACACGATGCAAAAAAAATTGAATTGTTTTCAGATAATGGCTGAAGAACATATTTTTATTATATTATTTACAGGTCACATACACACAGAATGCAATGTTGTTTATTTTATAATCGCAATGATGATTTAAAATGATCCCTTCTCCAAGGTTCACATTAAATAAAGACAGATGATTAATTTGCAATGCTCAATTTGAGGACATTGTTAAACTCTGCTTCTTATTGCTTATCTGAACAAATGTTTCACAATCTCTCACTTCATATCTTTTCCTCTTTAAACTAATTGAAAGTTCTCGGATGCTATTGATATCTTCATCTGGTTTTGTTTACACAAGAACACATTTTTTCCTCACTTAATTCCAATCAAATGAAAAGAATCAAAACAATACACATTTTGGTCAAACAATGGGAAATCCCTCTAGAAAACTGTAGAATTGTTATGGAAATATGTGGCGTACATTTTTCCTGTTCCTTTCCAATAAGGGATTCAGCCTTATCTCCAAAGTGATCAATAACTGAGCCATGCCCTATCACCTATCACATTTCCAACGCCCCTCCTCCAAGTCCTTCCTCCCTACCTTTTATCTTCTCCTGCTGAACACTCTCTGCTCATTCCTGAAGAAGGGCCTGTGCCCGAAACGTCGAATCTCCTGTTCCCTGGATGCTGCCTGACCTGCTGTGCTGTTCCAGCAATAAAGTTTCAACTTTGATCTCCAGCATCTGCAGACCTCACTTTCTCCATGCCCTATCAATAACAGGGTGCTTTATTTCAGCAAACAATGTTATGAAGCAAATTTATTTATGTGCAGCAAAAATTCACCAACTTTTACAAAGCAGCAAACACAAAATTAGGATGAGTAGAACCTGCAGTTTCAGCATCACAGGGTCTGTTTTAGTACCATGATTGTGTGCATGTAACACATGAACACTTCTGAAGAGGTCTATACTGAACACCATCTTGATGAGAGGGTTAGGTTTGGGCACTAACAGCATGTACCGGAGAGGCTAGGGGTAGACACTGTTCGTTTTGACCTTGCCACACCAAAATCCAATTTCTCTGAAACATGTTCCATTGACAATGTGGTCTAGAGCAGGAAGAACCAGCCCAATCCACCCACCCTATTAAATGGATCACCTATCCTGGCAGGTCACTTACTAATTGATTTCTACTGGATCTTTGGAAGTAAAAGTAAGAGAGGTGACATGATCAAAGGTCTTTGTGTCAAGAGGCAAGTCATTGTGTATTCTGTCTGAGTGAGGAGAAGGAGGAGCACACAATGGGTTTTGCCAGGAAATGAAACCTCTTCACGATGCAGGGAGTCATCCCATTGAAACAGTTAGATGTAACACAGAAATGACTGAGTGCTGAATTCCAGTTAGTCTGCTATCAGGTTTATCAGGTCCTGCCTGTCCCCGGGGCTGTCTTCATCAGTCTAATGATCTCTCCATGTTTGAGAAACCATGTCTAGTCAAGTGGTGGCAATTATATAACAAGAGAGCATTGTTCTAGACCTGGCTCAGGAATATCATCTGCAAACAAACTATGCAGGGCCACCATTGCTATGATGAAAACTACACTGACATTACCGTTAGTAATGGTCATTGAAAATTGGAATGCCCAAATCCTGGCTTTCCTGGCTCAGCCTCTCTGGGGGAACCTTGCAGTTCTTGACAGAGCATGGTATTCGAAAATGTGATCATCATGAGTGGCCATTTCTTGCCGGTGAGGTCATGATGCATTCCTCAGGAGTTGGAGGAGGAAAAGGAGGAGAAAAAAAATCGCAGGAGCAAAAATGAAGGAGCAGGAGAAAGTTGAAAAGCAGGAGAAAGGGAAGAAGCAACTTGCACAACCCCTCTTCCATTGACTTCCATCAAAGCCTCACTGTACTCCATTGAAAACAACCAATCTCCATGCAACAATGATTCGGAGATGCCAGTGTTGGACTGGGGTGTACAAAGTTAAAAATCACACAACACCAGGTTATAGTCCAACAGGTTTAATTGGAAGCACACTAGCTTTCGGAGCGACGCTCCTTCATCATGTGATAGTGGAGGGCTCAATCCTTACACAGAATTTATAGCAAAAATTTACAGTGTGATGTAACTGAAATTATACATTGAAAAATTGATTGTCTGTTAAGCCTTTCATCTGTTAGAATACCGTGATAGTTTCACTTCTTTCATGTGTAAATCACAAAACCTTTTTTTAAAAAGTTGCATTCTCGGGTTAGCTGTTAACAATGGTGATAGCGAGACAATATGTTGAAGGTGTTAGCCCCCTGTGTTCTCTGTCTATGCCATGATGTTTAGATTGATTCTGATCTAAAAAGTGAGATAACAGAGTTTTACATGAATTCATGCAGTTTTTGAGCAAAGTACAATGTAACCCTGAAAGTACAAATTCACCCAACAAACGTATATGTATATGTGTGTGTGGGTCTTTGTCTGTCTGTGTGTATGCATCTGTCTGGGTTGGGGGTTGTGAGTGTGAGACAGTGTATGTGTGTGTGTGTGTGTAGTGAGTGCAGAGTGTCTTAAGTCTGTGAGGGGGTGCATGTGGGAGTGTGTGTATCTGTAAGGGTGTGTCTGGATGTCTGTGTGCGCATCTGTGTATGTGTGTCCGTATGTATGTGTGTATAGGAGTGCCTGTGTCTGTGTGAGAGTGTGTGTGTGTGTAGGAGTATCTGTGTGTGTGTGTGTATAGTGCAGTGGTGGTCACCTGTAATGCGACATGAACCCAAGGTCCCAGTTGAGGCCCTCCCTAAGGGTACCGAATGTAGATATCAGCCTCTGCTCGGCCATTTTTCTCTGCTGCCTGTCTCAAAGTCCGCCATGGAGGATGGTCACCCGAAGGTCCAAGGCCGAATGTCCCGGACCACTGTAGTGTTCCCCAAGTGAAACCCTCCTGTCTATTGATTGTTGTGCGGTGCCCATTCATCCGTTGTCGTAGCCTTTGCTCGGTTTCCCCAATGTACCATGCCTCCAGGCATCCTGGCCTCAACATATAAGATAGACAACGTTGACTGAGTCACATGAGTACCTGCCATGTACAAGGTGGGAGCTATCCCCACGCGTAATGGTGGTATCTATGTCCACACTCTGACACGTCTTGCAGCGTCTACTGTGACAGGGTTGTATGGAGTGCAACAAGTCATACATATTACCGTATCTCTATTACAAACCGTCACAGTGCCTCTCAACCAATACTGAAATAAAAATTAGACAAAACATTTCTTGGTAAGAGAGCAGGCTGGAAGCTGGTTGTTCTCCTGAAAGAGTGACTGAAAGAACTGCTCAGTATTGTATTTCCTGAGCAAGTGCTTCTGCCAAGACTCCAGGGACAGCAGAGTATGATTAGTGACGTGATGGCACATGCAACAACGTCAGATTTATTCTCCATTGTTTAATTTTGCCTTCAAGAATAAGGCCAGAATCTGTTTTTCTTTCTAAAGACTTTCTCTGCAGAGAGGAACAGAGACAGAGAAAGAAAGCGCGTATGTGAGTGTGTGTGTGCATGTGTAGTGTTTGCGTGTGTACGTGTGTGTTTATGGCTACTTAGAAGGGTTGACATTTATGTATTTATATTACAAACGCTGTTTATTTACCAACTTTGCATCTTTGTTGAGTCAGTTTTGATTTATAATAAATCAATAATTTGTGCTCATTGAAGTAACTTGGACTTATTTTTTCATTCTTAATCTATTGTAGATTGGAGAAAATAGTTTTATTTTGTGGAATATTGGGACTCATATGACAATGGTATTCCTTCCATCTCAGTGCTAACATTTGGCAACACTTATCAGAGGTATTTAAGGTTCTTTTTTACTACATTAAAGATGTAACATTAATACAGTTTGTTGTTATTGACTGAATGTAATTAAATGTTTAGTTTATTTAATTTCTTTCAACATTAGGTTTTGTTTTCTTTAGTCTTTGTTGTGAGGCAACTTGGCAGCAGTCAGGCTAATTTTTAGGTTTCATAGACCAGGTGGGCACCCACATGATTAATATTAGAACAAACAAATAAAAATAGTTGAGAAAGGTTTTATCAGAAGTCATGATTTATCAGGCAATATCAGAAAAAGTTGACACTAATATTGACAATATCCTTCTTGTTCATTTCAAATATTCTGACAGTGGTAAATACCTACAATATCGCGTTGTAACAGCCATTAACTGATTGTTCCACCTGAGACCTTTCATGGACTAAAATGGCTTTTAAAATGGAAGAAGAATGCACCTGAAATGGCTGCCGAGGTCACCCAGTCACATCCTGAGATAAGCTTTATGCTATGACATGTGGTAAACCCTCCTGCTTAATTTAAAACCAGCAACACAGAAAAGATTTATCCTGTGCAGTAATCTGTAGACATTCGAGTGGCCAAGAACTATGTAAAGTAAAAGTTAACAACTTTATTTATTAAAGTATAACCGAGAATAATTAACTAACAACTATTTACAGTTCCTTTCTCTAACCTACGTTTTACCTTCACTTCTATAATACTGGTTCAATAAAACTCCCAATTAAGATCTACAGGAAAATCCAAATTTTAAAATCAGCCACCAGTCAAATCTTCTCTTTATCTTTGTTGGTAGCTTGGCTCTCCAGGTCAGTGTTGAGGTTTCTCTCTGTGCAAACTTCTTCTCTAGACAGGAACTTCTCGGAGAGTTTGGACTAGCTGTTGGTCTGGTGGCAGTTCTCATCTCAACTGTTCAATTTTCCCCGGTCTTATACCCCCCCAATGCATCAGATTGTGTCATTGGCTTTTAAGATTGTCAATATACTCTATTCAAACTGGATTGGAATTTGGTATTTTCAGGGTATCATTTAAACTGATTGGCCTAATGCAAATCTGTTTTGTCATTTCCAGGCAACCAACTACCCCAGTAGCTGGAGCACATGTTACATTGTGTTAATTGAGAACACTTGGTGCTGTCACCGCTAGCTTTTACTCTCTTAAAGGTACAGTACACCCATATCTTCATAACATTTGTGAGATCCAGTTGGAATAAATTAACCTATCATTACTGTGATTATCATTCTATCTAAAGACATCAACACCAGGCAACTGAGTCAGTGTTGAGAAATTCACATCAACTGTTTAATCCACACTTGTATGATCTTTTCACACATTGGGAGACATGTAGCCAGACTCCAGAATGCATACTGAACTAAATTTCAACAGTTGCCTTTGAGCAGCAGACCAGAGAGAACATGGATTCATACCAAAAGAACCTTCAAGGATTTCTCTCACTGTGTTTTTTCTGTCTCTTGTCAACCTGGAAACTTGCACTTATTGACAAAGCAACGTGGGAAAATAAAGTTAAAAATCACACAACACCAGATTATAGTCCAACAGGTTTAATTGGAAGCACACTAGCTTTCGGAGGAACGCTCCTTCATCAGGTGGAAGGAACAGCGTTCTGAAAGCTAGTGCTTCCAATTAAACCTGTTGGACTATCACCTGGTGTTGTGTGAGTTTTACCTTTGTACACCCCAGTCCAACATCAACATCTCCAAATCATGGGAAAATAAAGACATTCACTAAAAACTAAAAATATCGACAGATTCTGCTACTGCTATGGATATGAGCCAACAATTAATCAGCTGCGGCCTCACGTTTAAGATCTAACACCTCAATGATTCCAAGGAATCTTAAACTGCACAATTCGCCCTTTTTGAAAAGGTATTACCAATGTTTGTGTGTGTGTGCTTGATGTCACATTGTTGTTATTTCTTCTCCTCATGATTTATAGGCAACAAAACAATGTAAAGTGAGTCTGAGCAATATGTATTTTACAATACAATTGAGGAGAGGAAATTGGGTCCTCTCTTTTTAACCCCATCCCATTTCCCATGGTCTTATGGTAAATTTTTAAAGTTGTGGTGACCTAGCAAGGTGGAGTTGAAAAGAGAGAGCCAAATTCCTCTCCTCAGTTTAGCACAAATGACAAAATGTTCAGACTCCTTTTACATTGTATAGTGCTGTGGCAATTTGGTTTTGGGAAAAGAATTATCAGATATTTCCTTAAAACTAGCTTCAGTAGCTAGAGACCTCAGCAGCGTAGACAGCTGTAAAAAGGAACAATTTGCATATTTGTTGCTAACAATGGACACATGTTTGTGAGCTTAATAAAAACATGGTTTTAGATCTACCAGTAATTACTTATTTCACATTAACATATTCCCATGACTTAAGTGTTCAATGCAATCACCCACTAGTGACATCCTGAGGAGCTACCATCAGCCAGAAACCTAACTGCTCCAGCTAGTGGCTGTAAGAGCAGGTCAAAGGTTAGGAATTCCATGGAGATTAGCTCATTTCTGGTCACTCTAGTGTCTGTCCACCATCTACAAGGCACAAATCAGGAGCATGTCTCACTTTCCTGGATGGGTGTAGCTCCAGTAACACTCAGGAAGCTTGACACCAACTAGACAAAGCAGCTCGCTTGGCACCCCATTCACCACCATTCATCGTTCAACCTCTTCACCACCATTTCAGAGTGGCAGCAGGGCAGATCATCTACAAGATACCCAGCAGGAATTCGCCAAGGCTTATAGAAACATGAAGACTGTGGACAAGAGTAGGTCATTTGGCCCTTCAAACCGGCTACGCTATTCCATATAAACTTTGGTTGATCCTCTCTCTCAATGCTAAGTTGCTACTTTCTCCCCATGCACCTTGATAGCTTTAAAATCTAAAAGATTGCTTGAATGTATTCAGTGATTTGACCTCCACAATCTGCTGTGGCAGAGAATTCCTCAGGTTCATTACCCTTTGAGTAAAGAAACGTTTCCTCATCTCAGTCCGAAATACTCCATCCCATTATCCCGAGACTGTGTCCCCTGGTTCTAGACTCACTAACCGGGGAAGCATCCTCCATGAATCTAGCCGATCCAGATCTATTAGAATTTCTATGTTTCAAAATCTGCTCCTCCAGCACCTTCCAACCCATGACCTTGAGCACCAGGAAGCAGAGAGCAGCAGTTGAATGGGAACACCACCATCTGCAAGTTCTGCTTGAAGTCACATGCCATCCTGAGGTGGAGCTGTAGTTCTACTCCTTCACTTGGAATCTGGAAACTTCCCTCCTAACAGCACTGTGGGTTCAAAACATCATCTCATCTGCATCATCCCCCAGCCAATCAGGGTTGAGCATTGTTCACTTAGAAGACTTTATTAATTTTTGATTTAGTCCCTACCCTCCCCTTCACTGTTTTGATCACACGGCACTGCCCTTTGATGTGAAGGGCAGTGTTTGTCACTGGCCACCCGGGTGTTTTCCTATCTTCCTGGTGGTGGAAATTGAATAAAGATTCGTGCACTTTGTGTCTTCCACTGTGTCTCACACCTGCACACACACACCATGGGTACTGGGGATAAAATAAGCACTACCGCACTTAGGTGGTAGTGTGGGGGTTAAAAAAAAGAAAAAAAAGAAAAAAAAAGAAAAAAAAAGAAATATTTAAAAAAGAAAAAAAAAAGGAAGACTTTATTAATTTTTGATTTAGTCCCTACCCTCCCCTTCACTGTTTTGATCACACAGCACTGCCCTTTGATGTGAAGGGCAGTGCTTGTCACTGGAGAAAAAAAAAAGAAAAAAAAAAGAAGACTTTATTATTCCCTTTCAGCACAATGGTGAGATTATAACAAGCTCTTCAAATCACAAATGCATTACAGAAATCATTCTGACTGTGCTTGCTGTTAATGAAAGTTCCTTATTGTCTTTCGTTACAATGATCTTTCAGCAGGTAAACATAAAATAACTAGTTACCCTGTTTATAATCTAGCCTTTATCGCTTGTTACCTACATTGTATTATCCCCAAGTACATTTGCTCTGAGCAGCTGTCTGATATTGTACAAACGATTACACAATCCAAGAGATTGGACAGGTTTGAGCTGGATTTGCCTCCACCCAATGATAGGTTTGCTACCAACGACACAAAGTGGAAAATGTCTGTGCATTTCCTTATTTCCCAATCATTGGCCACTAGAAGCAACATTTAATATTTTAATAATAATAGATATGTTTATCATTGTTTTATTTGTTTAGTCATCTTTCTAAAGGAATACAATTGCCAACTATTTCAAGTTTGATATTAAAATATTTGCTCAATTTTCAGATAACATCCTAGATTGTACAAGTTCTAACATTTGGATGTATTTTCCAGGCTGTAAGACTTGATGACGCTGCATTTATCTCAGATTTATTCCTCAGAAGTCACCCTATGTATAAAATTTATTGTGAATTTAACATCCCTAAAACTGTGCTTGCAACTCCAAATTTGGGTTTTAATAAGTTTCTGACGTCTGCACAGTGACAGTTCCTTAAAAAGCAACACTAGGGTTGTTTGAGACAGTATGTTTAGTGGTATGGTTACTTAGAACTAATTGTTTTATTACCTCATCATAAAATTTTACAACCTTCCAGTGAATTACTTGGTGATCTAAGAAGTTTTGAAACATTGTCTCAACCATCTAACTGCTTTACAGAAAACACAACTACCTAATGGGCATATCATGGCTGGAATCTTTTAGTCACACACAATGTTTTATAGCTGAGACAAGATTCTGCATTAATGATTACTGATATATGACAAGAGAGCCTGGAAGAGTCTTTCTAGGCAGAGTTCGGGAACTTCATGTGGAGAATATGGAGAAATCATTTCACAGCCAACCGAGAACCATTTTCCTCACTATTAAATTCTGCTGAAACTTAATTTAGTAAATGCTGCTAGAGTCTATACAATGCTGGTAAATGCTGCTAGAGTTTATACAATGTTAAAACTACATTGCTTCTATTTTAGATATACTGAGGAGATAAAAGATTATTTTTAAAACTTGTTTTGTTCTGTTATTCATAAAACCTCAAGACCGTAAGATACAGGCACAGAGTTAGGCCATTCAGACTATTGAGTCTACTCCATCATTTCTTTGCTTTGTCAATGGGGGACAGGCTTTGGGGAGTCAGCAGGTGAGTTACTTGCTGCAGTATTACTAGTCTCTGACCTGCTCTTGTAAGCCACCGTGTTTATGTGGTGAGTCCCGTTTGGTTTCTGGTCAATGATAATCCCCAGGATGTTGATAGTGGGGGATTCAGTAATCGTAACACCATTGAATGTCAAGGGGCGGTGATTAGATTGTCTCTTATTGGTGATGGTCCTATCATTTGTGTGGCATGAACGTTACTTGCCATTTGTCAGTCCAAGCCTGGATATTGTCCAGATCTTGTTGCAATTGAACATGGACAACTTCAGTATCTGAGGAGTCGCAAATGATGCTGAACATTATACAAATTATTGGGAAACATCCCCGCTTCTGACCTTATGATGGAGGGAAGGTCATTGATGAAGCAGCTGAAGATGGTTGGGCCTAGGACCCTCCCCTGAGGGACTCCTGCAGAGATGTCCTGGAGCTGAGATAACTGATCTCCAACAACCACCAACAGCTTCCTATGTGTCAGGTATGACTCTAACCAGCAGAGAGTTTGTCCTCTGATATCCATTAATTCCAGTTTTGCTAGGGCTACTTGGTCGAATGCAGCCTTGATGTCAAAGGCTGTTCCTCTCCCCTGCCCTCTGGAATTCAGCTCTTTTGTCCATGTTTGAATCAAGGCTGAAATGAGGTCAGGAGTTGAGTGGCCCTGGTGGAACCCAAACTGGGCATCACTGAGCAGGTTATTGCTGAGCATGGGCTGTTTGATAGCACTGTTACTGACCCCTTCCATCACTTTACTGATGATGGAACGTAGACTGATGGGGTAGTAATTGGCCGGGTTGGATTTATCCTGCTATTTATGTACAGGACATACTTGGGCACATTTCTGGGTAGATGTCAGGTAGATGCCAGTGTTGTAACTCTACTGTAGGAGCATGGCTCGGGGAGCGGCAAGTTCTGGAGCACATATCCTCAGTACTATTGCTAGAATGTTGTCAGGGTCCATAGCTTTTGCAGAATTCAATATCTCCAACCATTCCTTTGCATCATGTGCAGTGAATCGAATTGTCCGAAGACTGGTATCTGTGATGCTAGGGACCACAGGAGGAGGCTGAGATGGATCATCCACTCGGCACTTCTGGTTGAAGATTGCTGTGAAAGCTTCAGCCTTATCCTTTGCCCTGATGTGCTGGGTTCCTCCATCATTGAGGATGGGGATATTTGTGGAGTTGCCTCCTCTGGTGAGTTGTTTAATTGTCCACCACCATTCATGACTGGATGTGACAGGACTTCAGAGTTTAGATCTGATCCATTGGTTGTGGGATTGCTTAGCCCTGCCTGTCACTTATTGCTTATGCTGGTTGACATACAATAGTCCTGTTTGGATAGCTTCAAACCATGGAGGAAGGCAAGGATGGTAGGGGACTTGGGGAAATAAATAGTGAAGTTTTGATGAGTATCCACATTACAATTAGGGAGATACTCGATGTGTTAAAATGCATTAAAGTTGATAAATCCCCAGGAACTGATGAAGTGTACCTCAGGACCTTGTGGGAGGCTAAGGGAGGAAATTGTGGGGTTCCTAGCTGAGATAGTTGTATAATTCACAGCTGCGGGGTGAAGTTCCCGAAGATTGGAGGGTGGCCAATGTTGTACTACTATTTAAGAAAGGCTGCAGGGAAATGCTTGGAAACTACAGACCAGTGAGCCTAATGTCTGTAAATTGTTAGAGGGGAACCTGAGAGGCAGATCTACAGGCGATTGGAGAGGCAAGGACTCATTTGGGATAGTTAGTGTGGCGTTGTGCATGGAAAATCATGTTTCATGAATTTGATTGAGTTTTTTGTAGGAGTGACTAAGAAAGTAGATGAGGACAGTGTGGTAGATGTTGTCCACATGGACTTTAGCAAGGCCTTCGACAAGGTACTATATGGTAGATTGTTGAATAATGTTAAATATCATGTGATCCAGGGAGAGCTATCCAACTGGTACCAAAATGTGCTTAATGGTAGAAGACAGAGGGTGCAGGAACAGGGGTTGTTTTTTCAGACTGGAGGCCCATGACAAGCGGTGTGCCACAGGGATTGTGCTGGGTCCACTGTTATTTATATCAATGATTTGGATGAGAATGTAGGAGAAAATGGTGAGTACATTTGCGGATGACACCAAGATTGGTGGTATGGTGGGACAGTGACGAAACTTATCTGGGAATAAAGTGAGATCTCAATCAACTGGGCCAGTGGGCTGAGGAACGGCAGATGGAGTTTAATTTAGATAAATGCAAAGTGCTGCATTTTGGTGGGTCAAACCAGGGCAGGAGTTACACAGTGAATGGTAGAGTCCTGGGGAATGATATAGGACAAAGAAATCCAGGGGTACAGGTTCATAGCTCCTTGAAAGTGGAGTCACAGATAGACAGGTCAGTGAAGAAGGCTTTAACATGCTAGCTATCATTGATCAGAGCATTGAGTATAGGAGTTGGGAAGTTTGTTGCAGCTCTATAAGACATTGTTGAGGCCACATTTGTGTAGTTCTGGTCATCCTACTATAGGTAGGGTATTATTAAACTGGAAAGAGGGCAGAAAAGATTTAATAGGTTGCTGCCTGGACTGGAATTATAAGGAAGGGTTGGATGGCAACCTTTCCCCTAGAGTGTGGAAGATGGAGGCCTATAAAATCATGAGAACTATAGATAAGGTAGATAGCTTTCCCCTTGGTACAGGAGTCTAAAACTAGCGGGTTTTGGGGGAAGGTGAGAGGGGAGAGAAACAAAAGGGGCGATGTTTTTATACAGAGGGTTGTGAGTGTCTGGAACCGGCTGCCAGAGGTAGTGTGGAAGTGAGTACAGTTTCGTCATTGAGGAAGCATTTAGACAGGTACATGGATGGGATGGGCTTGGAGGGATAGGGACCAAATGCAGGCAAATGGGACTAATTTACATTGTGAAAATTGGGCGGCATGGACAAGTTGGGCTGAAGGGCCTGTTTCCATGAGTAGGGGATATGCTGGGCCGTTAGGTTACAGATTCTGCTGGAATACAATTCTGCTGCTGTTGATGACCCACAGCACCTTTTGGAATTGATGCTGGCTGATATGTTTCTCAATCCTATTCTCCTGCCTTCTCCCCATAAACCCTTGATCCCCTTAATAATCAGGAAACTATTTATCTCCATTTTAAATGCACTCACTGACTGGACCTCCACAGCTCCTCCGCAGCAATCAGCTCCACAGATTCCCCACCCTCTGGCTGAAGAAATCCCTCCTCATCTTTGTCCTAAAGGGTCATCCCTTCACCCTGAGGCTGAGTCTTCGGGTCCTAGTCTCTCTTACTAATGAATTTTGAGAGGGATGGTATATAATAGCAAAACTATTCAGGCTGTATAAGGCTCTGGTCAGACCGTGTTAGGAATATTGTGAAGAGATTTGGACCCTGTACCTAAGGAAGGATGTGCTGGCCTTGGAAGGGGTTAAGAGGAGATCTACAAGAATGATCTTGAAGGTAAAGAGCTTGTCTTAGGAGGAGCTGTTAAAGACTCTGGATCTGTACTCAATGGAGTTTGGAAGGATAAGAGGGTGTAGAACATAGAACAATCCAGCACAGTTCAGGCCCTTCAGCCCTCGATGTTGTGTCGACCTGTGAAACCAATCTGAAGACCATCTATCCTACACTATTCCATTCTCATCCATAAGTTTATCCAATTCCCATTTAAATGCCCTTAATGTCTGCGAGTCACCTACTGTTGTAGGCAGTGCTTTCCATGCCCCTACTACTCTGAGTGAAGAAACTACCTCTGACATCTGTCCTATACCTATCACCTCTCAGTTTGAAGCTATGTCCCCTTATGCTAGTCATCACCATCTGAGGAGAAAGGCTCTCCCTGTCCACCGTACCTAATCCTCTGATCACCTTATTTGTCTCAATTAAGTCATCTCTCAACCTTCTTCTCTCTAATGAAAACAGCATCAATTCCCTCAGCCTTTCCTCATAAGACCTTCCCTTCACACCAGGCAACATCCTAATAAATCTCCTCTGAACCCTTTCCAAAGCTTCCCCATCCTTCCTATAATGTGGTGACCAGAACTGTACACAATACTCCAAGTGCGGCCGCACCAGAATTTTGTACAGCTGCAGCATGACCTCGTGACTCTGAAACTCAATCCCTTTTCCAAAAAGCTAACACACAGTATACCTTCTGAACAGCCCTATCAAACTGCGTGGCAATTTTCAGGGATCTATGCACATGGACATCGAGATCTCTCTGCTCATCTACACTGCCAAGAATTTTACCATTAGCCCAGTACTCTGCATTCCTGTTACTCCTTCCAAAAGGACTGAAACTTACAGAATTCTGAGAGGCCGGGATAGAGTGATGTGGAGAATATTTTTCCATTATTAGGGAGACCTAATGGACAATAACTTGATGTCATGTGACTTCTTACCTTGTCCAATCCAGTCCTATACTGGCACCTCCATATCATTTTATCCATGCCTTAGTTAGGACCGTCCATAATTTTGTCCTTTTTGTTACAAGAATATTCTTTCCAACATAAGAATTATAAGAATTCACCATTAAATAGTAAAATACAAACAATACTAATGATTACAATGATGGATGCTAATGATTTAATTTTGTGTATATGACTGAAAATGTGCAATTAAACTTTACATATGAACCTGAGCACAGGGTCACTGCAGATGAAGATAGCACATTTACTGGAGAGGTGACCTTGTAAGAGATCTCAGTAATGGGCACTTACTGATAAAGAAATTGCAAAACATAAGTCAGTGTATAAGTTATGGTGCAGATGTCAATTAAGCAAATTTAGAAAAACAAAGTGCATTCAAGGGACCAATATATTATTTTTATTGTTGCTGCTAATGATATCAAAGCAATTTATTCAGGTTTCTGTTAGTTGAATTCACCAATCATTGTGTAATATTTACCTTATTAATTTAATTACATCAATTAATGAAGTGATCTCTGAGCCATTACAAAATAAGCTGAAATCCAAAAACATCATATACACAATCCCTTGAAAATAATTTTTACAATGGTGCATTTATGTGTCTAATGTTCCTTAAAAGGGTGAAAGGAAATCAGTTGACTTACTGACACAATCACAGCACCAATTATTTGGGTTTTATATTCTATATTTTCAGTTATGAGCTCTTACTGCAGTCTCCCTGTTCCGAAACAGAAAGGTAATGATTGCCTGATGATATCGGATAGCATTTCCTGAATAATGTGATATTCGTCATCACTTCAGCATCAACAAATGCTTCAGATTAATGCACATAATCTCAGTCTGTCTGATAGTTTAGTTCATGGAAGGCTGTTCAGTGCTCCATTCAAATGACTGGCATCTGATTCTATGGCCTTGTCACCGCACAGACACCTCACTGTGGCCCTGCCACGGCGTAGGTGACAGTGTGAGCAGAGGATGAGTGACATCCAGCAATTTGTTACTTGCTGTCTTAAATTGTAGTTAATCTTTCATCCTAAACTGTACACATGTGTGACTTTAAGTAGGCTATCACAACAAGTACCCAGTAATATTACAGCACATGGAGAGTGACAGAAGGGAAATTGCTTGTCAGGAGGCCTGTATTTCAATTCGAAGCATATTCCTTCCACGCTACAAACATCTTCCAATGAAACCCCTTCTGAACAGCTGCTTTCAGCGCTAACTATTTTAGATTTAAATGTCAATAAAGCTCCAAGCCCCTTTCAGATTTTTGGCAGGATATTGCACAGACTGTCCTTCTTTCTCTATGTACGCTGGCAGGTTGAGTTCTATTTACCTAATGCTAAGAGCATGCCCCACAATAATTATCATCTCAGGAGACTGTTTACAGTCATAAAAAATGCTGATTGGGACAATAGGTGGCTGAATTTCATTTCTGGATTACTGTGACAGGTGACTGCAGTTGTAAAATACAAATCCCTCCCGGGGATTCGAGCAGTTTGTAGCAGACCAACAGCTGTGAAAATGTTGTCTTGTGAAGCACATAAAAAGACAGAATATCAAAAAATGCCGTGGTATTTAACTTTGAGTTGAAACAAAAGAAGTGATGTTTTCCATTCTTGTGTTAACAGGAACACACATGGCAAACTCACAACCTGCCTGCTGGAGGCTTGACAGGAGTCAACCTTGTCAGTAAAAAGTGGGAGGTGTTTCTTCAAGTCAAAATCGAAACAATAATTATCACATCCTAGAACTGAAACTGTTGGAAATACAAAGAGATCTGTCTGCATCTGAAAAGGGAAAGTTGAATTGAATTGAATTTATTGTCACATGTACCGAGGCACAGTGAAGAGCTCTGTCTTGTGATGATACAGGCAGATCACAGAGTTAAGTAGCAGAGATCAGTAAATAATAGGTAAACAGCGGCAAAAACAAACACACAGGTACAGGCGAATGTTAAGAGTTTGTGAGTCCATTCAGTATTCTAACAGCAGTAGGGTAGAAACTGTTCCAAAACTGGCTGGTGTGTGTGTTCAGGCTTCTGTACCTTCTCCCCGATGGTAGAGGTTGTAGAAAAACATTGCCAGGGTGGGATGGATCTTTGAGAATGCTGGCAGCCTTTCCTTGACAGTGGGCCTGGTAGATGGATTCTATAGATGGGAGAAAGACAATTGAACACCTCTTAACTGGGATGGACAGCAAGCAATGGAGGAGGGGATGGCCCTAAAGGTGCTATCACTGAGCTATTAATCCAGAAGTTCAGCTAATGTTCTGAGGCCTTCACTCAAATCTTGTTCCAGCCAGTGGTTACTATTTTAACTTTTTTTTAAAAAGTCTGGAACGAAGCATCTTGCAAGTGATGACCTTTCGGTACTTTCACTAAAACTATGAATCCAGGAACTCAGCTAATGTTCTGGGGAATTTGGGTTCAAATCCTGTCAATCTACTGATACCATCAAGCCATGGTTGATTGGTGGAGAAAGCCCATCTGGTTCAGGGAAGGCAATCTACCAATCTCACCTGGTCTGGCCTACACGTGACTCCAGTCCCACAGCAACATTGTTGACTTTTCAGTGCCTCCTGAAATGACCCAGCAAGCCACTCAGTTCAAGGACAACTAGGGACAGGTAATTAAGTGCTGGCCAGCTAGAGACACCCATGTCCGATGAGTGAATAGAAAAAGAAAGTCTTGTCTTTTTGCCACCACTCTAGAGACCATATTAAATGGTGAATTAATAGAATTCCTACAGTGCGTAAACAGGCCATTCAGCCCAACAAGTCCTCACCGACCCTCCGAACAATAACCCACCCAGACCCACTCCCCTATCCTATTACTTTACATTTACCCCCTGACCTACCTACACCTAACCTAGAGAACACTATCGGCAATTCTAGCATGGCCAATTCACCAAACCTTATCTGAATGTTTTTTTAAATTCATTCACAGGCATTCCTGGCTAGGTCTATTGTCTATCTATATTTGTCCAAATGATATTCAGAGTCAGCCATATTGTTGTGGGTCTGGAGTTCACAGGTAGGTCAGACCAAGTGAGGATGGGAGATTCCCTAAGGGACATTAGTAAACCAGGTAGGTTTTCCCTCAACAATAGTTTCACGGTCATCATTAGATTCTCAATTCTGGATTTTGATTAAATTCAAATTCCACCGTTAGCCATGAGGAGCATTGAACCTGGATGCCCAGGAGATGACCAGGGGATCGGGATTAATAATCTAACACCAATACGAATTAGGTTATTTCCTCCCCTGTTTGGAATAGCTGAAAGGCAAAATCAAAGGCAACTTTTAGGAGAGATTTGGATAATGAGATATATAAGAAATGTTTGTATGGCCATTGGTTAAAGCTGGGGCAATCAGGCCAGTTTGGTACATTTTCTAGAGAACCGACACGAACATTGTAGATGTTCCAGCCTTCTATCTCTTATTAACCATGTGATTCTTACGATATGGGTGATCACAGAAGATGGGTCGCACCCATCCCTGCTAAGCTGTTGACGTTAATGTTTCTTAAGCGCAGTTAGACATGTAGCTTTCTGGTTTATCGTTTCTCATGCATACAGTATAGCGCCATCTGGCGTGCACAGAGGTGAGAAAGATTGCAGTCAAAGTGGTAAAACAGTGGAATTTCTCTCACAGGTTTTCAGCATCAAAATGTTTGTTTTGCTTCCCCGGTACATCAAAGTATGAAAAGTAATAAGCAACCCCACACAGGTTTTTGGGATGAATTGTTTTGCTCTGTGATTGAGAAGGTAGAACCCATACAGCATAGACTGACACTATTTGGTCCATCCAATCTGCACTGACTGTCCAAACAGTATCCTATCCAGACAATAGACAATAGAGAATAGGTGCAGGAGTAGGCCATTCTGCCCTTCGAGCCTGCACCACCATTAAATATGATCATGGCTGATCATCCTTAATCAGTATCTTGTTCCTGCCTTATCTCCATAACCCTTGATTCCACTATCCTTGAGAGCTCTATCCAACTCTTTCTTAAATGAATCCAGAGACTGGGCCCCCACTGCCCTCTGGGGCAGAGCATTCCACACAGCCACCACTCTCTGGGTGAAGAAGTTTCTCCTCATCTCTGTCCTAAATGGTCTACCCCGTATTTTTAAGCTGTGTCCTCTGGTTCGGCACTCACCCATCAGCGGAAACATGATTCCTGCGTCCAGAGTGTCCAATCCTTTAATAATCTTATATGTCTCAATCATATCCCCTCTCAGTCTTCTAAACTCAAGGGTATACACGCCCAGTCGCTCCAGTCTTTCAGTGTAAGGTAATCCTGCCATTCCAGGAATTGACCTCGTGAACCTACGCTGCAGTCCCTCAATAGCCAGAATGTCTTTCCTCAAATTTGGAGACCAGAACTGCACACAGTACTCCAGGTGTGGTCTCACCAGGGCCCTGTACAGCTGCAGAAGCACCTCTTTGCTCCTATACTCAATCCCACTTGTTATGAAGGCCAGCATGCTATTAGCCTTCTTCACTACCTGCTGTACCTGCATGCTTACCTTCATTGACTGGTGTACAAGAACACCCAGATCTCTCTGTACTGCCCCTTTACCTAAATTGATTCCATTTAGGTAGTAATCTGCCTTCCTGTTCTTGCCACCAAAGTGGATAACCATACATTTATCCACATTAAACTGTATCTGCCATGCATCTGACCACTCACTTAACTTGTCCAGGTCACCCTGTAATCTCCTAACATCCTCATCACATTTCACCCTGCCACCCAGCTTTGTATCATCAGCAAATTTGCTAATGTTATTACTAATACCATCTTCTATGTCATTAACATATATTGTAAAAAGCTGCGGTCGCAATACTGATCCCTGCGGTACCCCACTGGTCACTACCTGCCATTCCGAAATGGAGCTGTTTATCACTACTCTTTGTTTCCTATCAGCCAACCAACTTTCAATCCAAGGTACTTTGCCCCCAATACCATGCGCCCTAATTTTGCTCACTAACCTCCTATGTGGGACTTTATCAAAAGCTTTCTGAAAATCCAGGTACACTACATCTACTGGATCTCCCTCATCCATCTTCAGAGTTACATCCACAAAAAATTCCAAAAGATTAGTCAAGCATGATTTCCCCTTCATAAATCCATGCTGACACTGACCTATCCTGTTACTACTATCCAGATGTGTCATAATTTCATCCTTTATAATAGACTCCTTCATCTTTCCCACCACTGAGGTCAGACTAACTGGTCTATAATTTCCCGCTTTCTCTCTCCCATCTTTCTTAAAAAGTGGTACAACATTAGCCACCTTCCAATCCACAGGAACTAATCCCGAATCTATTGAACTTTGGAAAATAATCACCAACGCATCCACGATTTCTCGAGCCACCTCCTTCAGTACCCTGGGATGTAGACCATCAGGCCCCGGGGACTTATCAACCTTCAGACCTAACAGTCTCTCCAACGCCAATTCGTGGCAAATATAAATTCCCTTAAGTTCAGGTCCTTCAGCCACTGTTACCTCAGGGAGATTGCTTGTGTCTTCCCCAGTGAACACAGATCTGAAGTACCAATTCAATTCTTCTGCCATTTCTTTGTTCCCCGTAATATATCCATCCCCTTTCCCATCCCCGTAACTTTGCATTTACCTAGCCTGAACATCCATGGACACTATGGGGTCAATAAAGCACAGCCAATCCACCTAACCTGCACACCTTTGGACGGTGTCACCCACTTTCCTCCCACTCCCCAAAGTCTATCCACAAGGGACAATTAGGAGTGTTATTGATACTCTACATTTGCCTGGATGAGTGCAGCTCCTATAACACTCAAGGTATTTGCCATATTCTAGCACAAAACAGCCCACTTGATTGGCACCACACACACAGACGGTCAGTAGCAGCAGCGTGTACCATCTACAGAGGAACCTCGATTATCCAAAGGACTGAGGCAGGGAGTCTCTCATTCACTTAATCAAATTCTGGTTAATCCAATGCTGAATAACACAGTTTAGCCAAGCATCGGAACTTTGCGATCTTGCTGGATAATCCAATATTCGGATAATCGAATGCCGGATAACCGAAGTTCCTCTGTACAAGGTGCAGGACTGAAATTCACCAAATATCCTGAGACAGCACCTTCCAAACCAATGACTGCTTCCATCTAGTAGGACTAGAAGTGCACATATATGGGAACACCGGTCCCTGCAAGTTCCCCTCCAAGCCATTCACCATTCTGACTTGGAAATACATCATCAATGTCCAGCACCATTCGCTGCATAGTTTCAGAATCGTGATTTCAGAATTGTGAAAGAGTGATTCAGAGTCCCTGTCGCTGGGTCAAAATTCTGGAATTCCCTCCCCAATTGTGAGCATTGTGGTCTATCCACAGCACATGGACTGCAGGGAATCAAGAAGGCAGCTCACCCCCACCTTCTCAAGGGGCAACTAAGCACGGTCAATAAATGCTGGACCAGCCAACAATGTCCACATCCAATGAATGAACAAAACAAAATTGCAGAATGCAGCCTTATTTATATGGAAATGTAGGATGACTCTCTGCCCTCTGCCCCAGCTTCATTAAAACCACATTTTTATAGGTTCAAATTGGATACTCATTCAGTTTAAAACTGAAAAAGATAATGTTTTTTTAAGCAAAGTTATTAAGGGATGTGGGCCATAGGCAATTAAATGGAGTTAGGCCACAGATCAGTTATGACTCATTGACAAGAGGAACAGGTTTGAGGGGCTGAACAGCCTAATCCTGTTGCCATGTTCAAGGCTGGGTGGATTAAGGTTGCAGACGTTAGAAGCTTTTACATGCTACCTGATCCAAAGCCATTTATTTTGGGTGTGATAATTAGCTGTCAAGGTGCTGGATTTGATGAAAACTGCAGGAGCAAGTGTCTTGTATCACCTCGCTTTATAGCACTCAGTTCGACAAGTCTGACAGCAATTATACAGTGCAACAGTAAGGCCATACCTGGAATGTTGTGGACAGTTTTAGTCTCCATCCTGATTGGAAGGAGGTCAGCCCGCTGGACCTTATAAAATCCGAGTTCCCTGATTAGGGCTGTTAATCTGGTCCAATCAGGAAGCTCGGTCTGGCAGGAGTGTCAGGGAGTCTGCTCACTCTATGAGCGGCTCTGAGCTAGCTAGGTCAGTGTCATGTACCATACACATGTACATGTACCATACCATAAAGGATGATTTGGTGACAGGATGCTGACTTCTCTGAAGTAATTTCAAGTTCCTTACCTAAGGAAGAACAGTCCCAAATTCTTGTGCTGAGTGGGTTGTTATGGAAAGATTGGCTATCGTAGGTCTGTTATCTCTGAGGTTTAGATGAATGACCTAATTAAAGTATATAAATTTCTTAAGGAGCCTGCCAGGGTAAATACTGAAGATACGATTCCCTAGGCTGGCAATGCTAGAACATTGCAACTCTGTTTCAGAATAATGGGTTGCTCATTTAACACTGAGATAAGGAGAACTTTATTCACTCGAGGGATTTGAAAGTTTGGAATTGTTTGTGGCACAGAGTTGTGCATGTGCAGTCCCTGAGTATAGTCAAGACAGAAACTGATAGATGTTTTGTGAAGAATGAAAGTAAGGAATATGTGACAGTGTGGAGCTGAGTGTCATGATTAGCCATGACCTTGTTGAATGGCAGGACTAACTCAAAAGGCCAAATGGCCAACTCCTGCCATTGTTATTTCGTGTGATATTGACTGGCAGGAAGGTCTTAGGGCGTTAACAATCAGCAATTGTATACAATGTGCGAGGAACACTGAACATAACATTATTGGTTCCACATGTGAGTCTGGATGTCTGAGAATTGTTCTGTTATGATACAGATAATTCTGAAACCTAATTTCCAATCCAGTTAGGGCGGCACAGTGGCTCGGTGGTTAGCACTGCTGCCTCACAGTGCCAGGGACCAGAGTTCAATTCCCGTCTCGAGTAACTGTCTATGTGGAGTTTGCACATTCTCCCCGTGTCTGTGTGGGTTTCCTCCGGGTGCTCTGGTTTCTTCCCACAGTCCAAAGATGTGCAGGTTAGGTGGATTGGCCATGCTAAATTGCCCATAGTCAGGGGTAAACATCAGGCAGGGGAATGAGTCTGGGTGGGTTACTCTTCAGAAAGTCGGTGTGGACTGGTTGGGCCAAAGGGCCTGTTTCCACACAGTGGAGAATCTAATCTAATCAAGTTCTTGGGATGAATACAGTGTCTGGAATCCTTGTGCTGTGTGGCTCAGCCCCGGGTGACCATCTGTGTGGAGTTTGCACATTCACCCCGTGTCTGCGTGGGTGCTGATGGTAAAATACCCTGATAGTATCCAGGATGGTGCAGGGTCAGTGGATTAGCCTTGATAAATGCGGGGTTCCAGATACGGGGTGGGTGGGTCTGAATGAGATGTCCTTCAGAGGATTGGTGCAGACTTGAGGGGCTAATTAACCTCTATCGGCACTATAAGGGATTTGAAGTTATTTACTGGGGAATACCTAGACTCTCACCTCCTTTTATAGCCATTGTATTTAGGTAGTTGGTTGAGTTCAGTTTCTAGTCATGTTGATAGTGGGGAATTCAGTGATTATAATGCCACTGAATGCCAAGGGGTGAGTATTAGATTGCCTCTTGTCAGAGATATTCGCCTGCTTGCATTTATGTGGTGCAGACGTTTCTTGCCATTTTTCAGCCCAAATCTGGATATTGTTCAAGTCAGGATGCATTTGGTTACAGACGGCTTCCGTCCCTGAAGAAGCAAGAATGGTGTGCAATCATCGGCGAACATCTCCACTTCTGACCTTCTGATGGAGAGACAGTCACTGATGGAGCAGCTGAAGATGATTGGGCCTAGGACAGTGTGAAAGGACAGTCTGGAACTTCAGCTGCACTGTGTGAGAAACTGGAGAACTAACTGAAGGAATAGCCAAAGGTCTTTTTTATCCCTCGGGCGAGTGAGTTCAGAACTATGGGCAGATCCTTATGATGAGAGGAGAAAGATTTAAAAATGACCTGAGGGGCAACTTTTTCACACAGAGGGTGGTTTGTACATGGGATGAACTGCCAGAGGATGTGGTAAGTGCAAGTACAGTTACAACATACAAAAAACATTTGGACAGGTGTATGAAAGGTGGAGAGGGATATGGGCCAAATACAGGCAGGTGGAACTCACTTAGTCTGGGAAACCTGGTCAGCACGGGTGAGCTGGACTGACTCTGATCTGACTCAGTACAATACACTTTTCTGTGTGTTATTTTCAAAACTAGCTCTCCAGTTTCGCATACTACAATTGAAGTTACCTACTTTATTATGGTATATGTCAGCTGAATTATTGCAACACTTTAATCTAAATTAGTAACGCTGGACTGTTAATCCAGAGTCACAGGTCATGTTCTGAGGATCCAAGTTCAAATTCCACTGTGACAGATGGTGGAATTTGAAGTCAATAAAAATCTGGAATTAAGAGTCTAATGTTGACCATATATCCATTGTTGATTGTTGGAAAAATCCATCTGGGTCACTAACGCCCTTTAGGGAAGGAATCTGCCAACTTTACCTGGTCTGGTCTACATGTGACTCCAGACCCACAGCAATGTGACTGCCCTCTGGGTAATTGGAGATGAGCAATAAATGCAGCGACACTGTCATCCTGGGAATGAATTTTGTGTAGTCTTACCAGACCATAAGGTTACTCTCCTGTTACTGAGATGACTGGAGGTGGTTTAACTTAAGGGACATCACCCCTCAGGTAAGGGGAGAGGTGGAGCAGGAAAACCCTCACAGTAACATCAGCTGCTGTGGGAATTGAACCCACTCTGTTAGAGTTACTCTGCATCATAAACCAGCCAACTGAGCTAGCTGTTACATAAAGTCGCATGAATACAACTCTTTCTTGTTATCAGCTGATGGATAGGCTACGGCAAAAGGAAGGGGAAAATATTTCTTTTGAAAGCACAATCTATGCACTATGACCAGAAGTTCATTACAAATGAACTCCTAAAGAGCATGGTTAAAAATCCCACAACATCAGGTTTTAGGCCAACAGGTTTATTTGGAAGCACTAGCTTTCAGAACGCTGCTCCTTCATCAGGTGGTTGTGAAGTACCTGGTGTAACCTGATGTTGTGTGATTTTTAACTTTGTACATCCCAGTCCAACACCAGCATCTCCAAATCATGACTGAAAAGCATGTGTCTTGTTAGTGGAAACTCTCATTGAGGGAAATATTTGCTCAGAGAGTGATAACCTTCATATATTCTACACTTGTTGCTTAAAAACAGAACATTTCACTCACCACAGGTGGTGTGTCTCTTAAGAAGTTTCTCTGGTGAGTCTCAAAGCCATGAGAACTGTGTGAATTATTGATAATAGCAAGCCTGTCTAAGCTTGCTTTCAGTTTGTTTTATAGCAAGTGAAATGTCGGTAAAGTATCCAACTACAGATTGTGAAGTCAAGTGTTGTTTCTGTTAGAAACCCCATGCTGAGTGCAAATAGCCAGATAAAAGTTTGTTTACATGCAAGCTATGCAAAGACCATCTGTATATTTCTCCTCAGAGAATCTATCACTCTTCTACTAATCTGATATTTTTTAAAAGTTCAATTTAAATATTAAATGCTCTCACTCAGTAGAGGATCATCCAAGGAAATTAAATATGTCAGTACATGTTTCCTGCCACTAACCTCACCTGAATGGGATTGCTGCAGCTACTGGGCTTCACATAAAGGTTTCATTCAACGTAGCTGTGGAAACTGATGTGTAGTGCATGGTGCATACATCTGAAAGTGAAGACAAACAAGACTGGACAACAAGGTAAATCTGATCAGTACTTGATCATTTTATCTGTGATGTGCCGTTTATGCAAACTCCTCCACGTACTAATTAAATATGCAGCTTCATCTGTCGGGGGAGCCAACAGTTCCCTCTACAGATCAGACCACGTCTGTCCCGGGAGGCAGCAACATTGCAGTGGGACACTTCTTTTTCATGGGCTACCTGCTTTAGCTCATCTAAGCAACAATGATAGCCATATGTGAAGCTGCAGGAAAACAGATGCTGTTTTTCCATTTGTGAAATCAAGTTGTTGGAAAATGGTCAGGTTTTCAATTGCCGACTGCAAGACTGGAAAACAAAGAGATATGGACTGAATATCTGACATGAATTTGAGTTGCCAATTTATGGGCTACTTGCACGGCTTGTATCAATTTAATATTTCAAATAAAGAGCCTGCTCTTGCTGCAAAGAGTTTCGGCTTTAATGAACAACATTAATTTTTGTGCATGTGTGCCTGTGGTCACATTATTGCGAATTACTGGGCATTTTCCTTTATCTATTTCCAAGAAAGCCTCCTCTGGTTAGAGACAAAAAAATGTTTATGATGCTTTCATCTTCTAATTAGCATAAATTACATACATCAATCAGCGTAGTTTTAAATTAAAGCTGCATTTTGCAAAGTAATATACCCGTTTTGGCTCTGGTGGTGAATCAGGATTATTGACTCTCGGGTGCCTAATCACTTTGCACCCAGCAGTATGTACTTTGGTAAGGGCCTGTTCTAACTAACCATGATTTTATCTTACAAGAGCAAACAAAGCATTTTAGAACTTTTGGTGACATTATGATAATTATCCTGATTCATGGTAAGGGGAATGGCTTGTGTAGTTGAGTCAAATTTAATCTGATCTGACCAAAGATCAATGCATGCAGTATTGGAAGTGAGTTTCCAAGAAAATCTATTTCTGTCACTTCTGTAACCTTCCTGGCACCCAACTTCAATCATTTACGAATCCCTGGTCATTACATGCTTCTAGAAGTGTTTCACATTTCAGATTATATCAATGGCCATTTGCAGCAAAATCTCATCCATGACTCCTATCAGTGACCAACACAGCCCTACCCATACCATTTATGGCAAATCCAGGGTTAAATCTTTACCCTTACCATTATGGCAAATCGAGGTTAAATCTTTGTCTGGACCTAATTTTAAATCTGGTCAAATATCAATGGCACTAGTTTTAATTCCTACCTAAAGATTAAACCTTTCTTGATTAGTTCTTGAATGGGATTGGGAACATATCAGCCATGATTGAATGGCAGAGCAGACTGGATGAGATGTTGTGTTTTGAGATATTGTGCTTTAGGGTATCTTTATTAACTCACTCGCTAGCTCACTATCTTCATTCATACCAGGTTCCTGTTCATTCATTCATAGCCCTTTACTAACCTGTTATTTACTATAACGTGATTTCATTCATTCATTCATAAAACCGCTGTTCTATTGTATATTTACTGCCATAAGATAGCCCAAATTGAAAACAACCCTTTCTAATCAAAGCAACCCTTTCAAACCCATCACTGTATTCTCACACCTCGTCAGACCTTGCCATAAGCAGGGTTTACCTCTGAATAAGTGTAGCATACAGAACAATGTCATCTGCACCATCATGTCTCCTCAAAACATTAGAACATTAATCAGCCCTTACCAATCATCTCCTGGACCTGAATAGATAACAGAACCCCAAACAGTTTGCCCTATTCAAAGTTAGTGAGAAGATTTGTAGCTCGGGTGCTCGTTGCTGTGGTTCTGCTTGCCGAGCTGGAAATTTTTGTTGCAAACGTTTCGTCCCCTGTCTAGGTGACATCCTCAGTGCTTGGGAGCCTCCTGTGAAGCTTCAGAGGAGGCTCCCAAGCACTGAGGATGTCACCTAGACAGGGGACGAAACGTTTGCAACAAAAGCTTCCAGCTTGGCGAACAGAACCACAGCAGTTTGCCCTATTAGTATGTATCTTTTAACGGGGCCATTATCCCTTTAAGAAACTCACTGACAAAACAGCACTTCCATGAAATTACATGAATGAACAAAGATCACTCTGGGAAATAATAAATAAGTCTCACAACCCAGCTGCAGTCATCAGTTTAATATCCTTTATTCTTTTATTTCTAACTTATTTAGAGCATATAGACCTAATATTTTTACGAACTTAAAGGACAAAAGGACTAACACCTCTTCATTATGCCAGCAGACCAGACAGACACTCTTAATCCCATCAGAAGTAGCAGCCAGGACTTAGCACATCTTTTAACCCATCTCCTGTCTCCCAGGACAGAGCTCCTCAAACCTTTGTGTACAAGAGATAAAACAATGTAACACCATAGTAATGGACTTTTAATATATAGAACATGGAACATTTCAGCGCAGTACAGGCCCTTCGGCCCTCGATGTTGGGCTGACCTGTGGAATCAATCTGAAGCCCATCTAACCTACACTATTCCATTATCATCCATATGTCTATCCATTAATGACCATTTAAATGCCCTTAAAGTTGGTGAGTCTACTACTGTTGCAAGCAGGCCATTCCACACCCCTACTACTCCCTGAGTTAAGAAACTACCCCTGATATCAGTCCTATATTTATCACTCCTCAATTTAAAGCTATGTCCCCTTGTACCAGCTATCACCACCCCAGGGAAAAGGCTCTCACTGTCCACAATATCTAACCCTCTGATTATCTTATATGCCTCAATTAAGTCTTCTCTCTAATGAAAACAGCCTCAAATCCCTCAGCCTTCCCTCCATACCAGGCAACATTCTAGTAAATCTCCTCTGAACCCTTTCCAAAGCTTCCGCATCCTTCTGATAATGCAGTGACCAGAACTGTATGCAATACTCCAAGTGCAGCCGCACTAGAGTTTTGTATAGCTGCAGCATGTCCTCATGGTTCTGAAACTCAATGCTTCTACCAATAAAGTTAACACACTGTATGCCTTCTTAACAACCCTATCAACCTGGATGGCAACTTTCAGGGATCTATGTACATGGACGCTGAGATCTCTCTGCTCATCGACACTACCAAGAATCTTACTATTAGCCCAGTACTCCGCATTCCTGTTACTCCTTCCAAAGTGAATCAACTCACACTTTTCTGCATTAAACTCCATTTGCCACCTCTCAGCCCAGCTCTGCAGCTTATCTATGTCCCTCTGTAACCTGCAACATCCTTCGGCACTATCCACAACTCCACTGACCTTAGTGTCATCCACAAATTTACTAACCCATCCTTCTACGCCTTCATCCAGGTCATTTATAAAAATGACAAATAGCAATGGCCGTAAAACAGATCCTTGCAGTACATCACTAGTAACTGATCTCTAGGATGAACATTTCCAATCAACCACCACTCTGTCTTCTTTCGGCTAGCCAATTTCTGATCCAAACTTTTAAATCACCCTCAATCCCATGCCTCCATATTTTCTGCAACAGCCTATCGTGGGGAACCTTATCAAATGCCTTACTGAAATCCATATACACCACATTAACTGCTTTGCCCTGATCAACCTCTTTGGTCACCTTCTTAAATAACTCAATAAGGTTTGTGAGGCATGACTTACCCTCCACAAAATCATGTTGACTATCCCTAATCAACTTATTCCTTTTTAGATGATTATAAATCCAACCTCTTATAACCTTTTCCAACACTTTACCCATAACCAAAGTAAGGCTCACTGGTCTATAATTGCCAGGGTTGTCTCTACTTCCCTCTTGAACAAGGGAACAACATTTGCTATCCCCCAGTCTTCTGGCACTATTCCAGTAGACAATGATGATATAAAGACCAAAGCCAAAGACTCTGAAATCTCCTTCCTGACTTCCCAGAGAATCCGAGGGTAAATCTCATCAGGCCCAGGGGACATATCTATTTTCACACTTTCCAGAATTGCTAACACCTCCTCCTTGTGAACCTCAATCCCGTCTAGTCTAGTAGCCTGTATCTCAGGATTCTCCTCGATGACATTGTCCTTTTCCAAATGCTGACGAAAAGTATTCATTTAACGCTTCCCTTATCTCCTTGGACTCCACGCACAACTTCCCTCTTGATTGGCCCTAACCTTTCTCTAGTCATTCTATTAGTCCTGATATATCTGTAGAAGGCTTTAGGGTTTTCCTTGATCTTGTTTGCCAAAGTCTTCTCATGTCCCCTCCTGGTTCTTTTAAGCTCTCTCTTTAGGTCTTCCTTGGCTAACCTGTAACTCTCAAGCACCCCAACTGAGCCTTCATGTCTCATCCTAACATAAACCTTCTTCCTCTTGACAAGAGATTCAATGTCTTTAGTAAACCATGGCTCCCTCACTGACCACTTCCTCCCTGCCTGATGGTACACACTTATCAAGGACATGCAGTAGCTGTTCTTTGAGTAAACTCCACATTTCAATTATGTCCATCCCCTGCAGTTTCCTTCCCCATTGTAAACATCCTAAATCTTAACTAATCGCATCATAATTGTCTTTCCCCCAGCTATAACTTTTGCCCTGCTGTATGTTCCTGTCCACTTCCATCACTAAAGTAAACATAACTGAATTGTGGTCACTATTACCAAAGTGCTCACCTACCTCCAAATCTAACACCTGGCTGGGTTCATTACCCAGTACCAAATCTAATGTGGCCTTGCCCCTTGTTGGCCTGTCTACATACTGTGTCAGGAAACAGTGTGTAAAGGGCTCTGGTAAGAACTGTGTTTGGGGATTCTTTTGCCACCTCAGCCTTGTGCTGTGCTACTGAATAAAAGAGGCTAATTTCGCCACTCACTGATTCTGGTCGTTATTTGAACACGATCCCACAGGCTGAATGGCCCAATCCTGTTCCTATATCTTATGGTCTTATGGGTTTGAATTTTGGCAGTGGCACTTTCGAACACTCCTTCCATTTGTCCATATCGTTCCAACATTCAGTGTTAACCAATTGTTTAATATGGTTTTCACTTAGAAAATTATGGATGAATAAATAAAAACTAGTAAGGGATTATTAAATGAAGGTCTTGATGGGCTAATTTGATTGAGTTCTTTGTTGAAGTAACAGAAAGTGTTGGGTGGTCAATGTGGTGCATGTGGACTTACCAATGTCTCATTGTAGCCTTGAAAACAAAATTAAATCCCAAGAGATTAATGGGACAGTGACAGTGTGGATGTGAAACTGTCTCGGGGACAGAAAGCAGAGAATAATGTTGTTCTTAGATTGTTCCCAAATGGTTAACAATAGAGCCATAGAAATGCAAAACAAAGAAACAAAAACAAAAGAACAAAAATAGAAATTGCTGGAGAATCTCAGCAGATCTGGCTACATCTGAGGTGAGAGAAACTGAGTTAATGTTTTGAGTCCTTTTGTTAATGAGTAACAATGGATTCAGGGACATCCTTTCAGATGATGAACCCAAGCTGCTGACGTCATTCGTGGTGACACTGGGGGATGCTGCATTGGGATTGTCTCAGCATCAGAGATCTTCCACCAGACCATGATGACCATTTTGAAAGGTCTCGAATGAATTATCTGCCACATGATGACATCCTTAAGCAAGGATCCAACATGACACTGGAATGCAGAGAACCTTGAGTGCAGGACCCTTGCTTCAACGTGAATGTGAGATTGTAAACCTACAATCAACTGTTTGGCAGATGCCATCCCCCATCAGGCAGCAGAACAGACCCCCAGTCCAGAAGAGAAAGGCGATTAGCGACGTCCCTCTGCCTCACAGCATTATGGAGTTTCAACAATTTATCCACTCCAGGAAATTTTCCACCACATACGGGTGGCATGGTGGCTCAGTGGTTAGCACTGTTGCCTCACAGCACCAGGGTCCTGGGTTTGATTCCAGCCTCGGGTGACTGTCTGTGTGGAGTTTGCACGTTCTCCCTGTGTCTGTGTGGGTGTGCTCTGGTTTCCTCCCAAAGATGTGCAGATCAGGTGAATTGACCATGCTAAATTGCCCAGAGTGTTAGGTACATTAGTTAGAGAAAAATGAGTCTCGGTGGGTTACTCTTCGGAGGGTTGGTGTGGACTGGTTGGGCCGAAGGGCCTGTTTCCACACTGTGGGGAATCTAATCATTACCATTGCTCGCTTGGTTTGTTAAATCTACATGTAAATTAAAGTAATCTGTGATTACAGATGTATCCTTATTGTTTCCATCTCTGAGTTCTTGTTTCATTTCTTCCCTTATATTTCAATGACTGTCTGGGGTGCCTATGGATAACAGCCAATGTTTTCTGCTCTTGGGATTTCTTATCTCCACCTGAACAGATTCCACATCATGGTTTCCAAGGCAACATCCTTCCTTACTATTGCTTTGATCTTTTACCCTTTTAGAAATAATGCTATTCCACCCCCCCCCCCCCCCCCCACCCCCTTTCCCCTTTTTATTTGTCTTTCCTAAGTAATGAATACTCCTGGATGTTCACTTCCTACCCTTGGTCACCCTGCAACCCTGTCGTAGACACATAGAAGATAAAAGTAGGAGTAAGTCATTTGGCCCATTTAGTCCATTCAATATGATCATGGCTGATCATCCAATTCAGTCCCCTATTCCTGCTTTTCCCCATACCCTTTGATTCCTTTCAAGAACAATACATAAGGCTTCAGGTTTCACTATACCCGGGTCTCACTATACCCAGGTCGTATTACACCCAGATCTCATTACACCCAGGTCTCATTACACCCAGGTCTCATTACACCCAGGTCTCATTACACCCAGTCTCATTACACCCGGGTCTCATTACGCCCAGGTCTCATTACACCCGAGTCTCATTACACCCAGATCTCATTACCCCCAGGGGTCTCTACATCCAGGTCTCATTACACCTGGGTATCATTACACCCAGGTCTCTCTACACCCAGGTCTCATTACACCCAGGTCTCATTACAGAGAGTTAACCAGGACAGAAATTCCTACCAGCAGCTTCCCCATGCCCATGGGAATGGCCAGGTAAACCTTGGATTCAGGCAGCACCGTGTTTCAGTGGTTAGCACTGCTGCCTCAGAGTTTCAAGTTCAATTCCAGCATTGGGTAGAGTTTGCGCATTCTCCCTGTGCCTGTGTGGGTGTCCTCCCACAGTTCAAAGATGTACAGATTGGCCAAACTGACTTGCCCCATAGCATCCAGGCATGTGCAGTCTAGGCGGGTTAGCCATGGGAAATGCAAGATTACAGGGAGAAGGTAGAGGGGTCAGTTTGGGTGAGATGATCTTCAGAGGGTCAGTGGAAACTCAATGGGCTGAATAGCCTCTTTCCACGCCATAGGGAGTTTATGATTTTTGGACTTGAATGCATGTTGGATAATTCTTGGATAACTCTTAACATTCGCCTGTACCTGTGCTTTTGTTTTTGCCGCTGTTTACCTATTATTTACTTATTTATGCTCCTTAACTCTGTGATTTCCCAGTATTGCTCACAAGACAAAGCTTTTCACAGTGCCTCAGAACACGTGACAATAAATTCAATTCAGTTCAATTCAATATTGTTCATACAGATCCCTTCCTGGATTTGACATTTTTAACCATTGGAGACGCCCACTCAAAGTGATTGGATGAGATCATTCATCAAACTCTGGAGCCAACAATAGAAAAATTACGCTCATCTTTAATGACACATAAAGTCTTGGAGGTATTGGTCACAAATAACGGGCCATTGTTTACCGACAGGATGTTACTTACTTATTAAAGTCAAATAGGATTCAAGGACAGCTCCATATCACTGATCATCCAATGGCCTGGCAGAAAGAGCAGTCTGAGCTGAACTGAAGGAACAGGCTCCAGCCTCACTAGAGACCAAGCTGCCTTGGCCCTTATTCTGCCCACATGCAACTGCTGGGGTAGACACAGCAGAGTTACTATTGGGTAGAAAACTCCACACCAACCTAAGTCTAATCTTACTGGACCTGGGGCATGGGGAGATTGGTGGGACAGCATCAGGAACCCCAACATCTGGACCCAAACCTCCATCAAGTGAGAGAGACAGTTTGATACAGGTGAAGCTGTTTTGTGTAAGAGTCATGGGAGTGGCCCTGCATGGGTAAAAGGCAAGGTCAACACATGGTCAGGATCGGTGAGTGTAAACACATGGACCATTTAAAATGACAAATCCACAGACTACGCAGGAGTAAAACATGTCCTGCCCCAGACATATTTCAGGGGACGATTGATTCACTCTCTCCATTGTGGAGTCTTCAGGAACAGAGATGGACATGCTAGAAATAGCTGCCTCAACGTTTCTGTCTCCGGATGAAGGGGGTGAACGTCTACTGAGACTCCAGGTGCAAGAGGGGAGCTCCTGTTTGTCACACGCCTCCCAGATCGGATTCCAGGATTAGAGGAGTCTGACCCAGTGTTTAAACGCCCCAGGAGGTTTTCAAAGGAATCGGGGTGCCCTGTGTCCCGCAGAGCCGATGGGGGAGGGGGTGGGTCGGATACAGTAATTGTAACGATGTCAGCCCTCTGGTCTTCATTAGAATAGGAGTTCCCTGGTTGGGGCTGTTAGTCTGGTCCAAATCAGGGAGCCCTGGCTGACATAAAGGAGTGTATGTCAGAGATATTGAATGCATGATTCAGTGAGAGGCGGTGTTATTGTCAAATGCTATGCATTTGTAAATAAAGGGTGATTGGTGATGGAATGCCAGACTCTGAAGAGTTGTTATAATTTATCCACATTATACTCCATCTGCCATGCTTTTGCCCAATCACTCAACTTGTCCCAAATAACACAGGAGTAACCCTGTACCCCCCTCACAGCTCCCTCTCATACCCAGTTTTGCATCATCTGCAAACATAGAGATATCGCATTTAACTCCCTCATCTAAATCAGTAATATTTATATTGTGGATAGTGAGGATACACGCACTCTGGTACGCCACTCAGAAAAAGACCCATTTATTCCTACTGTTTATTTCCTGTTGGTCAGCCAGTTCCCTAGCCAGGTCAGTACATTGCCCCCAATCCCATGCATATTAAATTTAGACAATAATTTTTTTTTATATATGGGGCTTTATTGAAAGCCTGTTGAAAGTCCCAATAAGATAAAACAAGAGGTATGGACAGGGTGAATAGAGAGCAGTTGTTCCCCTTGGTTGAGGTGTGAGTCACAAGAGGGCATAGTTTTAGGGTAAGGGGCAGGAGATTCAGGGGGGATTTGAGAAAAACCTTTTTCACTCAGCGGGTGGTGAGAATTTGGAATGCACTGCCTGGGAAGGTAGTGGAGATGAAAACCTTACAGCCGTTAAAAAAAATTTAGATGAGCACTTGAAATATTATAACATACAAGGGTATGGGACCAGGGCATGGAGTTGGGATGAGTGTGCTTTTGCTGGTAGTTATGTCAACTCTGTGATATCCACTGTCTCCCCTCATCAATTCCACGAGCTACACTCTCAAAGAATTCCAATAGATTTGTGAGGCACGATTTCCCTTTGTAAATTCGTGCTGACTCTGTCCAAACCTGTCACTGTTTCCAAGTCATTTGATTTGATTTGATTTAAACTTTATTGTCATGTGTACTCAAGTACAGGAGGACAGTGAAAAGTGTACAATATTGCAAACATGGCGCCAACTTAGATACAAACGTACTGAGATAAAAGAACTTAGCTACAAGTGGTAACATGGAGAAACGAAGTGAAAAGTTAGGCATTACCATTGTTCTTCGCATAAGCAGGAAAACAAGTAATAAAGTTCAAAGTTGACATTGCAGTCCTTTCTAGTGTTAAGTGGAAAAATAAAGATATAATGGACTCTAGCATTTTCCCCATACCAATGTCAGGCTAACCAGCTGTAATTCCTGCTTTTCTCTTTATCTTCTTTTTAATTTAACTTATACATTTAGACCACACAGCCCCAAGCAAAGTGTCCGTCCAAGAGTCTGTTACCAGCAAGCACAAAATACAGAATGGGCACTAGCATTCCTTCAAGGGCCAGGCAGGTTAATTGCAGGTCAGGTTAAAGACATGGCATTCCTGTGCTCTACTGTTCAATGTTCCATGGACCGCAGCGTGTCTGCCAGCATTCTGAAGTGTTTTCGGAGGGGGTGGAGTGCGGTGGGACCGTTCCTAGAATCTGATTGAGAATGTAGCTCTATTCTGACGGGAGGGGCAGTAGATTTTCTGACCCCTTCAAGCAAAGGTGCAACAGGGTTGAGGAATGTGGGTGCAGTGTCTCTGCAGTGTGACAGGAGGCACCATTCCCTCTGACAGCTTGGATAATGGAACCCCTGGCCCCCGCCATGTCCTTTACAGCCCTGGGGCATTTAGCAGGCCCCTCAATGCACCCAACAAGTTGATCTGTGCAGCCATTCAGTCATATTCCTGGATGCTACTGGGAATCATCAACTCCCCCAGAATTGCAGGCAGCCCATTGGTTCAATTTTCCAGCAGATATTACAAAAGCAACCTGGGCGACTTTAGATGATAAATGAGTGATGCCGTTTAATGGTTAACCTTGGGAGAGGTGGCACAGAATGAAAAGAGCCAACAGGTGCAAGGACAGGTCATTAAGTGCGGCCTCCCCGATCAGCCTGGGAAATTCATTCCACCGCCAGTAGCATGCAGCAGCCCTGAAAGCTATAACAGCTCCCCAGCTGAAAGCAAGTCCCAAGCAGCTGAGGTCCCAGATCAGTGTTGTCCAGATAGATACCTCCTGCTCTTACTTCCAGGAAAGATACAACGGTCAGTGCAAATATCCAGCAGGATGTGACAATGCTGCCCCTTTAACAAGGTCATGCTGTCCTTGGCTTTTTTTCAGAAATGGTAGTAAAGGCAGCGGTTCTGACAGGCCTGGGTTTGAAGGATTTTAGGGCCAGTTTGATTATAGCTGACAGATATAGCCTCTTGCAAAAGGCTTTCAATGAAAGGGGAGTGGTCAGTTCCCCCAGTTCAGCTTTTCTCTGCTTTGGTTTGGTTTTAGCACAGTCATGTTCTGAAGCTGCTGGACCCAAAACAGCAAGTCCAGGCTGATCCTCCTCTCTCTCTCTCTCTCTCTCTCTCTGCCATCTCTCCTGGAAGACCCTGAGTTTGATTTTTCCTTTTGTGCCAAGAGGTGTTTATGGGGATTGTTGCAAGCATTCGGAACATCATCGTTAAGTTGGAATAATCTGTTGGGTTTTTGGACAAGCTAAGTTATTTTATATTTTGTTCTTTTTCGTTTGTGTTTCATTTGTTGATCGTGTAAATAAATTCTGTTTTGTTTATAACTAAGTGGTTTGACCAGCTGCATCGCTCCTGGAATATCCACTATACACCTGCTTAAAACAACTAGCAAAGTTAAGGTCGGGGCTACTTTCTTGAAATGTTGGTTCAAGGGATTCTAGCCTGGTCCATTACAAGGAAAAATCCTCTTTCTTTTATTCAGGGACAATGAAAAAAATCATGGATCGTAAATATCAGCTTGGAAGAAAATTGTTGACGTCTAGATCTTCAATTCATCACTAAGTAGATTCTCCTTCATATTCTTCACAGAAAGCAGTCTAATGTAATACCCACTCAGAGACTGCTGCCCACTTTCTGTGTCATCACTTTGGCCAATGCCTCCCGGAATGTGACTCGGCAGAGTTAGGAACTTCACACTGCCCATTGGGATCATCGCCAGTGTTCTCTGCAATTAGGGAACTTTGCTCTCTAATGAGTTCGCAAAAGAAACATTACTTAGTCTTTGCCTGATGGTAAACCCTGTCATTCTCAAAGATCCCCTTCTGTCACTTCCGTCTCAGGGTAGTGTGAGAGGCTTCAGCACCACCCCCTCTCCCCCAGCACAGAGCTACAGCGCCTCTCCTCCAGCCAACTCCCCTCCTGACGCCTCCAGTACCACATTGTTAGCCAAAAAAACCCTCCTTATCCCTTGCTCTTCATTGCTCAATCACATAACTTTCTCAGTCTAATTCCAACAACATGCCTTGAAAAGGGAGTGTTTTGATTTAGGAAGAGCATGAAATAAAAGCAGGGGAATTGCTGGAGAAACTCAGCAGGTCCGGTCTGGCAGCATCTGTGAGAAGGAAGCAGCGTTAACATTTTGAATGACCAGAACTTTCTCTGTTTTATTGAAGAAGAGTGTGTGGTATCTGCATAGTGCTGCTTGGCCTCCTGGGAGCACAGAGATAGCGTGCAGAGGGAACAAACAAGGAAGCAGCCCATGACAGACTCAGTAACAAGTCTCAGTCAGACAGAGGGGTGCCGCAGATGTATCAGTTGCTACCTCTTTCACCTGTTTGCCAGCTCTAGCCAGTACCTTCCAAAAACATGGACACTTCCATCTGGAAGGACTTGGGTGGCACCACCACCTTCAAGTTCCCCTCCAAGTAACTCACCATCCTGGTTTGGAAATATATTGCTGTTCCTTCACCAATGCTGGTCAAAATCCTGGAATCCTCTCTTTAAGGGCATTATGGATAGACCCACAGCTGGTGGACTGCAGCAGATCAAGAAGGCAGCTCACCCCTCTAGGGGTAATTAGAGCCAGGCAATAAATGCTGGGCCCATTGAGCAATGCTCACATCCCACAAGTAAATAAAAAAAGTGAATGGGACATAACAAGTCCATGACCTTTGTAATACTGGGTTCCTGTTACACATAGGATGAAATGCAGTATTGTATTCTGTAATTTATTATAATGGGTATCATTACTTATAATGAAAAACTTTTCTACAATAATCATAAATCACATAATTCGCAAAGAAATTGAAATTCTGGACCTTCATTGGGTGTAAAGGAAATAAAGACCGACAGCGTTATTTCATCCATGTTACAGGCACAGTTAAATATTTTATTAATAGTTTCGTTTTAGTCCATCAAAAGGCTGATTTTAATAAATGAATATCCTTATAATTTACCACATGAAGCATTCATAACTGTAAGAGATTTTCATAGTCTCATGTGAAATTGTGTTATGTTTAATTCACGAGTATGAATTCTAAACCAAATTGCAGCAGTGAAGGTAACAGTTCTGTTACTGCGTACCCTAAGGCTTGCAATTAACGAATATAAAAGAGCATTTAAATTGCAGGGCAGCCAAAGTTTTGGAAGAAATTGAATTATTGTATAAAATTTTCACCTTTTCAATTGTACACTGACATTATTTGACATCTTTACTCTGACCACTGCAAATATCTGATGCATATAATGAAGCTTCCTCATATTTAGTATAAGTATGAAATACAAAGAGTGAATGTTAACAATGATATTAACGGCAAATGGAACAGAGTACAGTGAGTTCCAGGCAGCAGCCGAGCATTGCTTGGCAATGCAGTGAAGGGAGGAGAGCTCATCACAAAGTGTTGGCAATACAGAAAGTCACAGCATTGGCTGCATATTAACAAGTCAAAGGAGAGATAAGTATTCTGTCAAGGTCAGTCACCTGAAGAGATTTTTTTGCCCCTCTCTATAGGTAGTGCGCATTTCCACCACCATTTCAAGTTACAATCTGCTCTGCTTGGACCTCTTTGATCTTACTTTCAGCTCAAATATTTGCAAAACATCCTGGGAGTTGGGGAAAATCTATTCCCTGGGTAAGAAGGCGATTGTTTACAATACTGTAACTTTGAGTTTACTGCAGTTTGTTCCAGTAACCCTGTTTTCAAGCATCCACTGAGAGAAAAGCAAAGTTCCAATCCCCTTCCATTGTGCACGCTCCATCCTGCATGGAATCCCAGTCTGAGTAATTACAGTATGGAAACAGGCCCTTCAGCCCAACAAGTCCACACCTACCCTCCGAAGACTAACCCACCCAGGCACATTCCCCTACATTTATCCCTGACTAATGTACCTAACCTACACATCCTGAACACTGAGTAATTTAGCACGGACAATTCACCTAACCTGCGCATCTTTGGATTGTGGGAGGAAACCAATGCACCCGGAGGAAACCCACGCAGACACGGGGAGAATGTGCAAACTCCACACAGAGAGTCGTCCTAGGCTGGAATTGAACCTGTGTCCCTGGCGTTGTGAGGCAGCAGTGCTAACCACTGAGTCACTGTGCTGCCCATTAAATTCAAATTTTAGATCCTCAGAGAAAGGGGTTGGAGTGAGAGCAGTGAGCATTCCGTCCCTGGATGATTGCAAACCATCAACCTTCCGGTAAATGGTCGAATGCGCTGACCAATTGCACCAGAGAGACTGTTAATCACTGTTTGTACTTCCTGACATAACTTCAATATGATTACTCAGTGAGGGTGTGCCATTGGCACAGAGGATTGCTGCTCAGGTAGGATGTGATGTGATCAATGTAGGGAACCAGATACTTTCAAGTCTGCACTCCATGGTGTTCTAGAACATATCCACCACACCAGAAAGAAAATGACTGCAAAATGCACATTAACATGGGGGTGGAGGGCAAAGGCATGTTTTGAGGTGGGGACAAAAGGGAGAAAGTAAAGTTATAAGTGGGCTGAGGGAGTTGTGGTGGGTCAACACAGAGCAGCATCAGAGGCCGAGGTAGGCTTTGGGGGATTGGTTTATTGGCTTTGACCACACTGTGGTCTCCTTAGAGCAGCAAGGTATGTATCATTAAGGTATAATCTCTGGAGTTAGGACATTGTCAATCTCCAGACTGGGGACTATGGATGAAAATGAGCTCCCAGGGTAGTGCAAGGTAAAAGGGGAATGTGGAGGCTCTGGGGAGGTATCCGGAGACCAGGCAGAGTCTGGTGCTGACCACAGTCACCATCACTAGACACTAACTCTCACTGGAAAATGGCCAGGACAACATCTGCACTGGGCAGGGTCGGGATCAGGTTGATGGGGGGAACAGTGGGATCCACATTCACTGGACACTAGAACATAAAAGGAAACATGTTTGCAAATTTCAGTTGCAAATTATTTAGAACCATTTCATTGTCCATTTGTATTAGATGCAGAGTGGATATGCTTAGGGTTTAAACACTGGTCGAATGCAGTTTGTAGGGTATCACTGGTAATTGGTCATTGGTATCTTAATGATTCAGACATTAGCAGCACTGACATCAAAGAAGGAATGCTGCCCACAAACGATCCATAACTTGAGAAACTTGAGGATGCTGTGGGAGGTGGGAGGCAATTGCTTTATCATCGGTTAGTTAAGTATTCTGATGGACTGTACTGAATGCAATGAAGAGTTACAGGGTAGATGTGGGTCTGCGATGGGAAGGGGATCAGGGTGTTTTGACAGAC
The DNA here is from genome assembly GCF_037043375.1 of Chiloscyllium plagiosum. Classification (NCBI taxonomy): domain Eukaryota; kingdom Metazoa; phylum Chordata; class Chondrichthyes; order Orectolobiformes; family Hemiscylliidae; genus Chiloscyllium; species Chiloscyllium plagiosum. The sequence goes on from NW_028270142.1 coordinate 6,268,920, forward strand.
TGTATTAAACCCCTCAGCCATCGGTGATAAGATGAGGCTGAGGCTGAATGAACGATTGAGAGACAGCTCTGAATAAATCAAGTCCCTGATGTGTCACACTCTCTGGAGGAATGAGTGTGGCCCTCAGCAGCACTTGGCATTTGGCAGCACAAGGTGTTCTCAGAGCTCGCATTCCCAACATTGGTCATTTAAAATATGCCACCTGCTTTTGCTGGCGTTATGTACTGCAGATCCTGTGCAATACATTGACCTTAATTAATCCTTTCCAAAGAAGCTGGTCAGTGTCCTGGTGTCACAGCCAGAACACTCTCCCTCATACTCATCTTGTACTATCCCCTCGACCTTACCAGGCATCCTATAGTAGAACATTAATGGTCTAGCATGCACATTAACATTCTTTGTCACAGTGCCGAGAGCAGCGTTTGTTACCAATTTGTCATGGCTCTGTGAAGGGTGATGATGGACTTTTGACTTGAAACACATGGAAGTATGAAATAGGAACAGAAGTAGACCATTCAACCTCTCAAACCTGCTCTGCTGCTCAATAAAATAATTACCAATCTGTTTGCTTCTTAATTCACGCTCACGTGGATCCCTGATAATCTTTGATTCCCTTGCCCCAATAGGGATCTACCCACCTCTGCATTAAAAATGTTCAATTTTCTCATTTCCAACACCTTCTGAGGCAGACAGCTCCAAAATTACCCAACCACCTGAGGTGAAAAATATGCTCCTCATCTCTGTCCTAAAAGGGATGACCCTTAATTTTAACCAGTGACCCCAGGTTCTGGAATGACGCAGAAGAGGAAAAGTCCTTCCCAAACCGTGTTTGTCAAGACTATTCAGAATTGTATACAATTCAATCAAGTTACCACCCTCTTTTCTCAATGTCAGTGGGAACAAGTTTGTTCTCATAAATCAACTCACTCATTCCAAAGATCAATCCTGTAAACCTCCTGTGAACCATTTCCAATGCATTCTTAAGTAATGAGATCAGAACAATCCAATCTCAGCATAACTGAAACATAACACTTAACACCTTAATTTTAGATTCAGTTCCTTTCACAATAAAGTATAACATTCAATTATACATCTTGATTACTCATTGTAACTTCATATTAACATTTAGTGACTCATGATAGAACACTTAAACCTCTCGAAGTTCCCCAGTCAGCATTCAGTTCAGTCACAACTTTCTGCCAACTTCACAAAATACCACCTTATACCATCAGGGCTGCCCAGTGGTGAGCACTACTGCCTCACAGTGCCAGGGACCTGGGTTTGATTCCAGCCTCAGGAGGAGTTTTCACTGCGCAGGTTTCTCCCTGTTACTCCAGTCCAAGGATGTGCAAGTTTAGATGGATTGGCTGTGCTGAATTGTCCACAGTGTCCAGGAATGAAAAGGTTCGGGTGGATTACCCACGATAAATGCAGGGTTACATGGATCGGGTGGGCCTGGGTAGGATGCTCTTCAGAGAATTGGTGCACACTCAATGGGCTGAATTGTGTCTTCCCACACTGTCAGGATTCTAGGATTCTACACTGTTATGGACTAGGCCAGACTACTCAAAACATTCTTAAGCAGGCAGCCCCAGACCATAACTTTGCAACTTGTTTCGGTCAGTGTACAGTGAAAATTACTCAGAGTAAGTTAGCGAGGTTGACTACTAGATTTTAAAACAGACAGAAATTTATTCACAAAATTACACAATAAAACACAAAGAACCGAATAAAGAACCCGTACAGAACTCAATCTATCCAGCTAGACTTAATTATACTGCTCTGAATACACCCAACAGCCCCAATAAGCAAACTCGCTTTAAAACCCAGTATAAATGGAACACATGCTTACAGGTTGAAGTCAAAGGGCAGAAAAGAGAGAGAGAGTTTCCACACAGCTCCCTGTTGAACGTCCCAGTTCAAGACTGAACTAAAACTGCTCAGCTAGAGAGCTGACCACTCCTCTCTCTTTATACAGGTCACTTCTAAAGCCCTGAAGTCTCATCCGTTTACATATAAACAAAAGGCCTCTCAAAATCCTTTTTGGATTGGAGTCCAGCCCAGTTATTGCCCCTCTAGAAAAAAAATCAAGGACAGAGTCTCCTTGAGCCAAAGAACAACTTTTAGGAAAGTAAGGGACTAGCTTTGTGACAATACCATCTGCCAGACCTTTCTCCACTCAACCTTCTATTGTCTTCTTCATAACATACTTTACTGCTCTGTATTCAGCCAATCAGCCAAGCCTTCATCCTCCACACTGTGAGTTTATATTGTCTGCAACAAATTATGGTGTGGCATCTTATTGAATACCTTCTGGGAATCGAAGTGTAGTGTGACTACAAGTTCCCCTTTATCCATGATACTTCTTCAATAAATTGGTAAAACACGATGTCCCATTGACAAAAGATACATTGCCTCTTCCTGATTACCTCGAGGGATTTTTTTGTCAAAAGTGCAGCTGTAATCTCTTTAATGCTCAACAAGTATGAGGTGGCTTCCTCCTGGTAAAGCATATTTCCCCTCCCTGATACATCACAATGCCTATCATTCAGTCTCCAGCTCTAAACTCTGAGTCAACCTTATTTGATCCTCAATCCCATTGCTGATGTGTTAGCTGTAGAACACAATTCAATCCAGGAGCACCCATCTGCTGCAGCCTTGACACATCACAGGTCCTGCTCTCTTTAAAGAGTTTTAACTAATTATTTAAGGATATTATTCATATGCTTTTTAAAAATATATTTTATTAACATTACCAACAATTCAACATAATGTGGAGGTGCCGGTGTTGCACAGATGTGGACAAAGTTAGAACTCACACGACACCAGGTTATAGTCCAATAGATTTAATTGAAATCACAAGCTTTCAGAGCACTGACCTTTCATCAGGTGAAGGAGTAGCGTTCCGAAAGCTTGTGATTTCAAATAAACCTGTGGGAGTATAACCTGGTGTCATGTGAGTTATAACAGTTTAACAGTTGTGTTAAAACTTAAGAGTAGAAAGGCATGAACTATTTACCAGACACTCAACAAACAGTTAGCTCATTTTTCTGCAGTAGAGCAAGTGCCAATTCTGTACAGCTGCTATAATCTAGCTCTGCTGAAGGGTCCTTCGCCTGTCCACTCCTTTAATGATGCCAACTGCCTATCTCAGGGTCCCTCAGTCACCCACTCCTCTCTGTATCCTCTTCTGATCTTCTGCTGAAAGACATAACTGAGAGTTTAATTATGAATAAACATTATGTGAGATTAGAAACAGAACACTGGAGAAACTCAGCAGGTCTGGTGACATTTGAAGCGAAAGAACTACCATTTCAAGTCCAAAATGGCTCTTTGTTGGAACATTAACACAAGACTGGAATCTCACACAGAACAGTTTCCATCCCTAAAGGAATGCTATCAGTAAAAGACCAGGGAATGGCGATGGAGGTATCCATCAGCAGTCAGATGTTGACTTTATACAGGCTGATCTTGAAAGAACACAAAGAGTTCACCAGCTACACTTATAGGACCTTTGCACTCCAGAGAGTCAAGGATGCTTTTCAAGAAATGTGACAAATCCTGAAATTATCCAGCAGCTAAAAGGAAAGGCTAATGCCAACATAGAAATTATTCACTGCAGGTGCTCATCGGCAATTTGTATAACACACAAAAACTCATCATTGAAATTCAGTGAAACTGACATCAGGAGCTAACAAATGTTTTAGAAAAGAAACTTCCTCTATTGCCTTCCACTCAACTATCTGAAGGGCTTTTGCCCGAAACGTCGATTTTGCCTGTCCTCGGATGCTGCCTGAATTGCTGTGCTCTTCCAGCACCACTGATCCAGTATCTGGAATTCATGGTATGCCAACCTTCAAAAAACTAAAGCTTCTTTCTCCTGCATAAGTGACAGATTGAAACATTTGTATAACAATGGTGTAGTTTCAATGTAATCCCCTCATGTAGCTGCTCCACTAATTTAGTTATATCGTCAGTGATCTCCAATATTTAATGATATTGGAGAATTGGTACAGGTCAGCTAGCCTATTAAATGTATACAGTATAGTTGTATAATTCTAATGCTTCGGGTTTTTTTCAAAGGTGCATCTAATGAACAGTGACAAGCTGATGGTTTAATTGAAACGAATTCTCTGCATAACCAAAATGAGAACTGAAGATAAACTCACTTATGGAATAAAATCGAAGTGCATCAAAAACAAAACAATGAAGTGAGGTTCTATGACGATCCAATCGTTTTATGCTATATTTTAACACAGTCCAGCATTTACTTTGTACTTAGATTAGATTAGATTAGCTACCGTGTGGAAACAGGCCCTTCGGCCCAACAAGTCCGCACACCGACCCTTCGAAGAGTAACCCACCCTGACCCATTTCCCTCTGACTAATGCACCTAACACTATGGGCAATTTAGCATGGCCAATTCACCTGACCTGCACATCTTTGGGCTGTGGAAGGAAACCGGAGCACCCGGAGGAAACCCCCGCAGACACAGGGAGAATGTGCAAATTCCACACAGACACAAAACCCTGTACTTATCCACTAACATCTATTGCCTAGACTTTTATTTTGCTGTATCAATTGGAACCATGTGGATCTCATTGACAGTGTGATCCTTTACTGGGGTTGTTAACCTGGACCAATCAGGGAGCCTTGGCTGGCAGATATAAACAAGAGGTACCCAGTACAGAGGGGAGAGGGCAGATCTGAAGACCTCCTCGTGAGTCTGCTCCTGGGCCTGGCCAAACTGGCCATTAACAGGTCCCGGCAGCGGGCTGTGGAGGGGGTCGTTAGGGCCAACTGCCTGCCCCTCTTCCGCGGTTACGTTAGGGCCCGGGTGTCCTTGGAGAAGGAGCACGTGGTCTCCACCAACACCCTGGAGTTGTTCAGGGAGAGGTGGGCGCTGCAGGGAGTGGAGTGCATTATTTCTCCCTCCAATTCTATTTTGATTTAATCCCTACCCTCCCCTTCACTGTTTGATCACACAGCATTGCCCTTCGATGTGAAGGGCACTGCTTGTCATTGGCCACTCGGGTGTTTCCATTCTTCCTGGTTGTGGAAACTGAATAAAGATTCGCGCACCTTGTGTCTTTCACTGTGTCTCACACCTGCACACACACAAAGAAAAAAAATAAACAGGAGTATCAGAATTTCTGCTCACTCTGAGAGCTGGAAAAAAACCCAGGAGTTTCCAAATCTCCTCAGTTCATGGATTGACTTTGAGCTGGCTGGCACATGTAAATAAAGGGTGTCTTGGTGATGGGATACCAGCCTCTGCGGGGTTATTTCACCAATCCTCCCTTGGACCAGGGCAGTTTAAGATTACATTTTACCATCACCTTGCCAAGGACAATTAAGGCAAGGCAATAACTGCTGGTCCAGTCAGTACTGTCCACATCCTGTTATTTGCACTCTCGGCGCCACAGGCTGGCCAAGCATTTATTACCTGAATCTAATTACCCAGAGAGCAATTAAGAGTCGTCACATTGCTGTGGGTCTGGAGTCTAATGTAGGCCAGACCAGGTAAGGATGGCAGATTCCTACCCTAAGGGACATTAGTGAAACAGGTGGACTTTTACAACACGATTATATTGTCACCATTTGTCTGTTTTTGTTTTAGTTCAAGTTTTTTAAAAAATTCAATTACCCCGACAATGATGGTAAGATTGAAGCCAATGTCCCCAGAACATTAGCCTGGGATTCTGCATTGGTGGTCCACTGACATCACCACGACTTGCTCAAAAAACATTTGAAGAAATTGTCTTCATTTGCAATAGAAATATAAAAGTGCATGCTGCGAAACATTCATTTTTTTTGTACAAGGTGTACACTGGCTCCAGATTTATTCATACAAAAGTGACCATAGCAGAGAATGAAATCAAAGAGCTGATCTTCTGGCTGGTAGCACTATAGTTCCCTTTGTCTCAGTCAGATTCACTGTGTACCAGCTGCTTTTTCAAATGCTGCTCTAGCCAGGTGCTTTCCAAAGCAATACAATAAGCTCATTATACCAGCTGCATCCTACTAATGAAAATAATGAATTTGAACAAAAAAAAGCACAGAACTGTCAGACATGACACATATTGTGATAGTTTCTATTACAAATGTAACCTGGTTGCAGTTTAAACTAATTTTCTAACCCGAAAGTTAAAAGCTCAGTTATATTGTAGTTTTCCCAAGATTAATGTGGCAGGAATTGGAATAATGTTCCATTACTGATTTTCCCGGTGCCTTACAAGTGATAGAATCCTTGCACATGTGCCTCAGAGTAACTTGAAAGAACTCATTTAGTGTAGCAATATTTTTGATCACTGACTCTGCTGTTGGCTGATGATGTGTAATGTTAAATGCAGTGATATTGGTTACAGGAGCCAAGTTCTTCGGATTTTGTTATCGCTGTGAATTTTGGCCTGGTCAATATTTTAACAGGAATGGGAAATAGGAGCCAATTGGTAAGTTATCTCATTGGTATAGCACCATTTGTCCACATATGTAATGATAATGACATGAAATTCTGGCTGATATCTACCTTTCAAGATCCAAGAAATCTGGAACAAGCCTAATAAAAACATGTTTCATCACCTCCTCAAATAGTAGTTTTGCTTTATGTTCCTATCAGTGCATTTGACTGCAGATTACATAATCAACACATAATTCTCTTTCACGACATCAATATGACCCATGGAAATGGAGATTACAAAAGATGACATTTGCATCATTTTTACTAGCCTGGAATGCGATGAAAATCAGAATTTGAGAGTTCGCCAATTAACAGTCCTGTTATGTATTAAATGAAAATCGTTAAATCATACCAAGTTACAAGGCTTAAAAGGTTACAAGAAAACATCAAGGTCAGATGTTTTGTAATCTGTTCTGCACAGTTATCCTAAGAACTCATAACCGAAGGAAGTTAGCAAGCTTCAGGTACCAAAAACTGTAATTGCTGGAAAAACTCAGCAGATCTGGCATCTGTGGAGAGAAATCAGAATTAACATTTCAGGTTAAGTGACTCTTCCTCAATTAACAGTACAGCTGCCTATAGTAAAATATCGTAATACTTTTTATTAGATATTAGACGTTTTTTTAAGAAGAAAACATATTATGTGCTCAACAGTCACATAAAATCAGGATTAGAACTAATGTTCAGGAGACGTGAGAGATTGGTTCACTTTTGTTTTCAATATTTATGGATAATTTAGACTTAGGGATGAGGGAAACAATCTTAAAATCTGTTTGACAAAAGTATTCCTGAGTGAGAAGGACTACTGAAGGAGGGATATTGTGCCAAATAGCTGAAGGATACTCACATATTCAGCTCACAGCTTTCTGAGTCAAGATCAGAGTGGTGCTGGAAAAGCACAGCATCCGAGGAGCAGGAAAATCGATGTTTCAGGCAAAAGCCCTTCATCAGTAATCGAAGGCTACGGCAATGGATGAATGGGCACCGCACAACAATCAACAGACAGGAGGGTTCCCTCCCAGTTGGGGAACACGGTCCAGGACATTCGACCTCGGGCCTTCAGGTGACCATCCTCCAAGGCGGACTTCAGGACAGGCAGCAGCAAAACGTAGCCGAACAGAGGCTGATAGCTAAGTTCAGTACCCATAGTGAGGGCCTCAACCAGGACCTTGGGTTCATGTCACACTACAGGTGACCATCATTGCACTGTACTCACACAGACACCCCTACACATGGACACTCACACACACACACACACACACACAGGGACTCCTATACACACACACACGGGCACACATATACACAGACACACACACACACAGACACACACACTCTTACAGACACACACACTCCCACACTCACACATGCATCCTCTCAGAGACTTAGACCACTCTACACTCACGCGCACACATATACATTCTCTCTCACAGACACTCACAACCTCCCATCCCAGACCCACACACTCCCACACTCACACATGCGCCCCCTTACAGATGTAAGACACTCTATACCCACATACACACACACATACACTCTCTCTCACACTCACAACCCCCCAATCCAGATAGACACACACACATATACATATACCTTTGTTGGGTGAATTTGTACTTGCAGAGTTACATTGTACTTTGCTCAAAAACTGCATGAATTCATGTAAAACTCTGTTATCTCACTTTTTAGATTAGAATCAATCTAAACACCATGGCATAGACAGAGAACACATGGGGCTAACACCTTCAACATATTGCCTAGCTAACACCAATTGTTACAGTTAACCTGAGAATGCAACTTTTAAAAAAAAGGTTTTGTGATTTACAGATGAAAGAAGTGAAACTATCATGGTATTCGAACAGATGAAAGACTCAACAGACAATCAAGGTATTTTTCAATGTATAATCTCAGTTACATCACACTGTAAACTTTTGCTATAAATTCTGTGCCTTACAATTGTGTCCTCCACAACCACCTGATGTAGGAGCAACGCTCCGAAAGCTAGTGCTTCCAATTAAACCTGTTGGACTATAACCTGGTGTTGTGTGATTTTTAACCTTGAATAATGGTAGGCAGCTACAAACACACGGGTCCTCCCAGACTCCTACATCCTCATGTTTGAAGTGTTCCCCCATGGGAATGGAAATAGTCGTTGGATGGGGGAGCCTCTGACTAGACCAGCACTTGTTATTCAGCCCTAATTGCTCTTGAGAAGGTTCACTGAAGATGATATCAATGCGGTCAGTAACAAATGGCCAATGATAATGAAGTGAGTTTGAGACATTAGATAACATGATAGTCACATTGTGCAGATAGTAAGGGCAAGGACAGTAAACACACATTTGTGTGTCTTTGTTTCCTTGAAATTAATGCCCTAATCTCCAGGCAGAACAATAACTTTTAAAAATGACTTTGAATTGTAGCTATTAGTTAACTAAATGACAGGAGTTTTCACATTTTGGAACTTGTAATCATAAATGACTAGAAAATAAACACTCTTTTATTAAACACCGTTTTCTTCTTTTGAAGGCAATTTAATTTGCAAAAAAGAGATGGCGTATTTGCATTTTTGCATGAAGAAGAAATCCCACAATGGTTATACATCACATTGTCCTGTAAGTATACACTGTCCAGATTCTGTGGCACAGTGTCCTGCCTGTGGACCAGGAGGTTCTGGGTTTTAGACCCACCAGCTCCAGAGGTGTGCTGCAATGTCTCTGATTAGATTGTCATGGAAAATTAAAGTGTTCTCAAAAAACATTTCCCGTGGTTTGTTGTTTTTCTTTATTTTCCCAATTGAGCAACTTCTGATCCCAGAACAGATTTTAAGTGTGAACCTTACGCAGGAGATGTTTTCCAAGCTGGGCAAGTCTTCCAGGTTCCATGTATTCCTCATGAACTTGATCTCTTCAGCTGGGGCAAACATTCCCAGCAGCAGTGCACCACAGGACATTGTGGGAAGCTAAGGAATAAATTGCAGGGACCCTAGCAGATATATTTACATCATCTGCAGTCATGGGTGAGGTACCGGAAGACTGGGGGTTGGCTAAAGTTGTGCTGTTATTTAAGAAAGGTTGCCAGGGAATGGTAGACCAATGATCCTGACGTCATTGGTCAGATATGTTGTTGGAGGGAATTCTGAGAGACAGGTTTTACAGCAATTGAAGACGTAAGGACTGAATAGGGATAGTCAACATGGTTTTGTGCATGGGAAATCATGTTCTGACAAACCTGATTGAGGTTTTTGAGAATGTAACCAAGAAAGTTGATGAGGGCAGAGCAGTAGACATTGTCTACATGGCATTTAGCGAGGCCTTTGACAGGTTCGGTATGGTAAACTGGTTAGTAAAGGTGGATCGTATGGGATTCAGGGAGAGACAGCGAAGAAGGTTATCTCAGATTACAACGGGATCTTGATCAGATCGGACAATGGGCTGAGAAGTGGCAGGTGGAGTTTAATTCAGATAAATGTGAGGTGCTGCATTTTGGGAAAGCAAATCTTAGCAGGACTTATACACTTAATGGTAAGGTCCTAGGGAGTGTTGCTGAACAAAGAGACCTTGGAGTGCAGGTTCATAGCTCCTTGAAGTGAAGTCACAGGTAGATAGGATAGTGAAGAAGGCGTTTGGTATGCTTTCCTTTATTGGTCAGAGTATTGAGTACAGGAGTTGGGAGGTCATGTTCCGGCTGTACAGGACATTGGTTAGGCCGCTGTTGGAATATTGAGTGCAATTCTGGTCTCCTTCCTATCAGAAAGATGTTGTGAAACTTGAAATGGTTCAGAAAAGATTTACAAGCATGTTGCCAGCGTTGGAGGATTTGAGCTATAGGGAGAGGCTGAACAGGCTGGGGCAGTTTTCCCTGGAGCGTCAGAGGTTGAGGGGTGACCTTATAGAAGTTTACAAAATCATGAGGGGCATGGATAGGATAAATAGACAAAGTCTTTTCCCTGGGGTGGGGGACTCCAGAACTAGAGGATATAGGTTTAGGGTGAGAGGGGAAAGATATAAAAGAGACCTAAGGGGCAACTTTTTCAGTCAGAGGGTGGTCCATGTATGGAATGAGCTACCAGAGGAAGTGGTGGAGGCTGGTACAATTGCAACATTTAAAAGGCGTTTGGGTGGGTATATGAATAGGAAGGGTTTGAAGGGATATGGGTTGGGCGATGGCAGGTAGGACTAGATTGGGTTGGGATATCTGGTCGGCATGGACGGGTTGGACCAAAGGGTCTGTTTCCATGCTGTACATCTCTATGACTCTATTATTCGATCACTAAAGAACCTTGATTGGTGGGTGAAGAAGGTCAGACTCAGTGAGCTATATGGCCTACTTCTGTGACATCTTAACATCTATTGGCTGCCTAAGAACACTCTTGCCCAGAACTTCAATACTGAGGTCAAAAGATGTGGCGCTGGAAAAGCACAGCCGTTCAGGCAGCATCTGAGGAGCAGGAGAGGTGACATTTTGAGAATAAGTCCTTCATCAGGAATGTGGCAGATGCTCAGGAAGGAGACGTGGCTGTGGTAGTGAGTCTGCTTCAGGACGTGGCTGAAGAGCTTCAGGGCAGAGGAGATGACCTGGGGGGTGCAGTGAGAGAGTGACTCACTGAGACTCACTACTTGTGGAGGGAGGAGGAAAAGCTCTTTAAAGTGGGCATTCCTGATGACAGGCTTATGCCCGAAACCTGTCATCTGACCGGGTGTGCTTTTCCAGTGCCACACGTTTTGTCTCTGACTCTCCAGCATCTGCAGTCCTCACTTCTCCCTTAAGTACTGAGGTGGCAAGCAAAGGGTGAACATCTTTCTCTGGCCAATCAGCATCTCTCAGAGCCGGAGAGGGCAGGGTGAGCTTTGAGATTCACTTCCCGATAGTGGATCTGAGGAGGAGGCGGCCATTTCGGTTTCCATCCTGATCAGAAAGAGCTTTCAAATGCTGGGAATTAAGCTAAGTGTTGCAATTCAAGAATATGAATTATAATGTTCAGCATACTGTAAAGTGGGTAAGGGAAGGGTAGATATTTTAAAGGTTGTACTTAGAGCTGCTTCTTGTAGGCTCTTTAATATAACAGATAGGAATTAAACTCTCCCAGTACAGAGTATGTGCAGCAAGAGTGTGCAAACACTGGGTTTGGAGCTAAGTGTGGGTGTTTTGGATGAGTTACACTCACTAATTGTTACCAGGGTAAAGATGGCAGTCAGTGGAGTTGTATACTCCTCCCGTTGAATGTGGGAGATCAGGGAGCGCTTGACTGTCCCAGGAGACTATGTCTGCACGGAGTGTGTTTGGAGCAGCTATGTTAGATTGGCCAGGAGGGATGATTTTAACTGAAGCAATACAATGGACCAAATGATTGGAATTTTCCCTTTAAACATAATGTTATACTGTAGGCTTACAATATTCAGCTCGTAGATAATGCAGCCTACCTCTGGCAACTTCTGAACGTCATACTTGTTGACTATGATCATCATGGGGTTGCAGTTGGGGCGGCAGTTGGAATCATTGAGGAGATACAGGAGGCACAGAATTAGTAGTTTTAGAGAGATGGTTACACTGCAGGTTCAGTCAGCTAGATGGGTGTCACTTAGAAAAGGTAGGAATGTAGTGCAGAGGTCTCCCTGTGGCAATCCATCTCTCAAACAGCTTTGTCAAAGGGTCAGTTGGACTCGAAACGTCAGCTCTTTTCTCTCCTTACAGATGCTGCCAGACCTGCTGAGATTTCCCAGCATTTTCTCTTTTGGTCTGAAACAAATCTATTGTTTTGTATGATACATGGGGGGGGGGGGGGGGGGGGGGGGGGGGGGGGGATAGCCTTCCCTGTTTCTTGATGAACTTGTATGCTAGTTCTTTGTGATTTATGCATGAGGATGCCCAGATCCCTCTGTACTGCAGCTTTCTGCAATCTCTCCATTTCAATAATATTCAGCTCCTTTAGTATTCTGCCCAAATTGCATAACCTCACATTTTCCCACAATATATTCCATCTGTCAGGTTTTTTCCCACTCACTCCCCCCGTCTCCACCCTGCTGCAGGCTTCTCGTCAGCACCTGCCTTTGGATTTTTGTGCCACCTTCACATTTGGCAATAGTACATTCACTTTCTTCCTCCAGCAGATACTCACAGGATTCAGGCATCACTGGCTAGGCAGCATTTATTGCCCACCCCTAATTGCCCAGGGGGAATTTAAGAGTCAACCACATTGCTGTGGGTCTGGAGTCACATGTAGGCCAGACCAGGTAAGGATGGCTTGTATTTCTGATGAAGGGCTTTCGCCCAAAACGTCGATTTTCCTGCTCCTCGGATGCTGCCTGAATTGCTGTGCTTTTCCAGCACCACACTAATCTAGACTCTGGTTTCCAGCATCTGCAGCCATTGTTCTTACCCAGGTAAGGATGGCAGTTTCCTTCCCTAAAGGACATTAAGGAACTAGTTGGTTCTTTTTCCTGACAATCAATTATATCAATGAGACTTAATCCCAGAAGTTTTTGTTTTTGTTTGTAAAGTTGAACCCAAATGCCACCATCTGTTCTGGCTGGAATTGAACTCCAGTTCCCCAAGTCATTACAATCACTACATGCACTTATCAAAAGCATTATCCTCATCGATCCTTTAAGTCAGCTCTTCAGAACAAAAGGATTTTGGCAGTTAACTGTCAGTCATTATCTAACTGCTGCATTCTCTATGGCAATAGAACATAGAACATTACAGTGCAGTACAGTCCCTTCGGCCCTCAATGTTACGCCAACCTGTGGAACCAACCTGAAGCCCATCTATCTTACACTACCCCAATGCCTCTACCAAACAACATCTAGTGCCAACTACTGAACACTATCTTTCCTACAGTATGCATATTGTTTATCCTTCAGGTTGGTATTGTTTGCAAATTGGGAGAAAGTGAAGACTGCAGATGCTGGAGATCAGAGTTGAGAGTGTAGTGCTGGAAAAGTACAGCAGGTCAGGCAGTATCCGAGGAGCAGGAGAATCGATGTTTCAGGCTTAAGCCCTTCATCAGGAATGAGCTCTTCAATTAGAAATCAGAATTGTTTGCAAATTATTATGATGAGTTAAAAAGTTTTAACAAAATGTATCTTTTTTTCAGCTATTTTGGATTGGCCATGAGGAATGAGGCAATACAATGGACATGCTAATTGGAATTTTCATGACTTTTACATTCCCTTTAAGCATAATGCTATACCATAGGCCTATAATGTTCAGCTCAGAGACAATGCTGCCTACTTGCTAATATTTGCCACTGGCAACTTCTGGATGTCATTCATATTTACTATTATGCAAATGGGCTGGAAAATATTCCTCTAATATAACATGTGATGCAAGAACGATCATTCAGAATCTCATACGGGAGTGGTTTAACCTGGTCTACTTTACCAGGCTTTTCCCACTTCTTGGAAATGACATCCACGGCCAGTTTCGGTAAGGTGGAACCTCTTGTTCTGTTCTCTGTCTAAGGGCAGGTCCAAACCACAATCACCACAACCTCCACCTTGGGTGGGATCCCAAATCCGCCTGAACACAATGGGGATTGGTTCCAGTGCTGGCAGCACCTGTCTGGCCATCCAGCCAACCCCGAGGAGTTAGAGTCACTCCAGCTTCAAGCCATGGATAGTGATGGTGGAGGTTGCAAAGTCTTTCCATCACATTGCTGATGGGAAATCATTCCTGCTGGTGTGGTCAGCCATTGGCCTATGTTGGAAAGATTTAGAAGCTGATATTCAGTCTCTTTGATCTTATGCACCAATTTCTGGAGGGATCTCAGAGCTTATGGCTCACTAGCAGGGATATCACCCACTGCCCTCAAGCCCTCCTACAAAGATCGATATCTTTGTCTATTCACAACTGGAATGGATTGCTACAATAAACAATGATGCATTCACCATGGCTCTGGTGTACCCCTTTTAGAGATAAATAAGATCAGCTGGATTAGTTGCAAATTAAAGAAAAAAATAAACATATTTGTTGAGGTTCAGTGGTATTGTCCCTGTTTCTGAGCCAGAAGACTCTGGTTCAAGACCCAGCTGCTCCAGAGGTTTGTAATAATATCTCTGAACTGACTCAAAAATATCTTCAAGGCAAACAAGGAGGAAAATTGGGTGATTGCCATCCAATACCAGAGGCTGGAAGCTCATATAACATTGTGCTTCAGGTCTTACCTCTATATCATTGACTAGTTACAGACAATTCAATACAATCTGACTCAAAGGTAGATAATGGGTAGGAGAGTCAATGGAGAAGGGACTTAGAGAAATTACAGATCCAAAATTCATCTTATTAGAGCAAACAAATTATTTTACTGCACATTAAGAACAAATAGAATCCTAAGTAAAAATAATCTTATTCATTTAACATTTGCAATATTGAAACATTCAAGGCAACAATGACAGAGGTTTTTTATTGCATCTTGCGAAATGTTCAGAGCAGATTTGGTAATGACTCACGAGCCAGATTAAAATAAACTTACTTCATTTCAGAGCATCACGAGGGCTGCAAAATGCTGTCATCTCCACAAAATCCCAGAATGTGAGAGAAGCAATATTCATTCAAGTTACATTCAAATCTGGAAGGTTCAGTCTAACTCTAGTCCAAATATGAAATTATTGTCACTCTTCCAAGTTCAAAATTATGTAAATGTTGGCTGCAGGAGGGTTACATATGTGCAATGTAATTTTTCTCCATTGAGAGCAGTAATTTTCAAATTACAATGTACTCATCACCCTAAGGTAAGCATGTCATTGTATATCCTGTAGAGATTTGAATAATAATTGAAATTAAACCCCGTGCTACAACAGTGTTGGAATTGGCTATGACCTGAAATATCATAAATCTGCTGAGAGAATAAATCAGATTGTGAATCCATTTTTAATAAAATGCTTTGAAATTATTCTCTGAACTTAAACTAAAGAACTGAATTCAAGATGAATGACACATGCCTGTCATAATTCTCTGGTGTACAGTGTGAGCAGAATGGATTGAATATAGCAGACTGCCGCAGTGTTGAATAGATTGTGTTAAACTTGTGGGATTTAATGCCCATTGATACTAGAGGGAAAACAACCTTTTTATACTGTACTATCTTTAAAGAAATGTGGTTCTATAATATTGTAGCTTCCTGGTGTTGAGAAGCAAGGCAGATTCCACAGAACTGAAGTAACAGATAAATATTGATTTGATCACCAATTGTGTTGCCAACTTTAAGTACATTTAAGTCGTCATTGGACAAGCATATGGACGTACATGGAATAGTGTAGGTTAGACGGGCTTCAGATTGGTATGACAGGCCGGCGCAACATCGAGGGCCGAAGGGCCTGTACTGCGCTGTAATGTTCTATGTTCTATGTCCAACTAACCAAACCTCTACAATAACAGGGACAGGAAATCCTCACCAGTGGTGTTCACAAGCAACTAAAAACTAGGTTCACCCAGGTTCACTTGGGTCAGAATCCTGGAATTCCATCCCTAAGGGCATAGTGGGTCAACTTACAGCACATGGACTGCAGCAGTTCAAGATGGCAGCTCAACCCCACCTTTTCAAGGGGCAACTAGGGATGGGTATAAATACTGACCCAGCCAGCAACACCCACATCCCACAAAATGAATTAACAAAACAAACCTGCAAGTTATGACAATGATAATCTCGCTTCCACCTTGCCTTGTTGTCAGGTCGGTTGGTGCCAGTTTAAGATTTGATATTCTGATCAAAAGTCACTGGACCCAAAATGTTAACTCTGTTTCTCTCTCTCCACAGATATTGCCAGACTGGCTGAGTTTCTCCAGCAATTTCTGTGGCTTTTTTTTTCTCAGATCTCCATCACTTGTGATTCTTTGTTTTATTTTAAGATTTGCTATTGTTGAATTCTCAAACTAGTGATTCTCACCCCTGATAGTGGCGTCATCCTTGAACTTATTTTATAATAAAATGTCAGGTTACCATTGGCAAAGTCACATGCACACAGACATGGAATATATGGGGTGAACGTTTCTCACTGAGTTTGAGATGTTGTGTTCAAACTCTGTTCTAAACTATCTCACCAAATGGAGAGGAGACTTAGCTATCAATTCCGGGTTAACATCAAAATGAGATAATATCAGCCAAGATGGAGGTGGTCAGTCTCCCTTTCACCATATCGCTAATGGGACACCGTAAAATCCTCACAGGTATGTGAGACCAACGAGCTTACTGGCTCAATTAAAGTGGTTCAAGTTATAGTAACAGCACTGATGGTACAGGTTGTAAATAACTCGTGAGTTCTTTCATGACTACATACAATTCTCTATTCCTGCTATTGAGGGAGCCCAGTGAAGGTTCACCAGACTGATTCCCAGGATAGCAGGACTGACATATGAGGAAAGATGGATCGACTGGACTGATACTCACTGGAATTTAGAACAATGAGGGGGGATCTCATCGAAACATATAAAATCCTGATGGGACTAGACAGGCTCGATGTGGGAAGAATGTTTCTAATGTTGGGGAAGTCCAGAACTAGGGTTCACAGTTGAAGAGTAAGGGGGTAAACCATTCAGGACTGAGATGAGGAAGAATTTCTTCCCTCAGAGAGCTGTGAACCTGTGGAATTCTCTCCCACAGGAAGCGGATGGGGGCAGTCCATTAGATAGATTCAGGAGGGAGCTGGACATGGTCCATGCTGCTGAAGGGATCAGGCAGGATGGGGAGAGAAAGAGGGAATGGGATACTGAGATTGCACGATCAGCCATGATTATACTGAATGGTGGTTCAGGCTCGAAGGGCCGAATGGCCTACTGCGGCAGCTATTTTCTGTGTTTCTAAAGGTTGATTATAAAGAAACGAAAACATCAAAGGAGAAAGCTTGAAATGAGTGCTAAGGTAAATTATGTAAAAAATGTTTAGATTTTTTTTAATGACTGTCTACATTGTGGAAAACACACGAAATTTCCAACATTTAAAGAAATAGATAGCAAACAGTATAATTGGGAAAATACAAATCAGTCATGATGTGGTCTTTTGAAAGATTAACTAACTTGACTCTTCATAAAGAATCAGAATACTTGAAAATGCATCTCAAATATTTAGCAAATGTGGGTAGGAATTGCTCCAATGTACAGAGATTTCTTGGCACCTCTTAAGGTATGGATTGTACAATAAGGCTAGAAGATTGAAAAGGCTTTTAGCTTCATATCTGTAGAATTATAAAGGAAATACTATAATTTATGCATACATTAATAAGTGCTGTAAATTTGATAATTTCAAATCCACAGGGGTTGATGATTTTCACATGTTCAGTCACGTGGGAATTGTTGATTGAGCCAGCATTTATTGCCTGTTTCAAACTGCCCTGAACAAGATGGTGGTGAGCTGCCATCTTGAACGGCTGTGGCCCTTAGAGTTTAAGGATACCCATGATGCTGTCAGGAAGGGAATTCCAGGATTTTGATCCAATGTAGTGAAGGAATGGCTGGGTGACACAGCAATGGTGATGTCACTAAATGCCAAAGTGTGATGGTTAGATTCTCTCCTCATAGAATCCAGTCCATTCAGGCCATTGACTCCACACTAACCCTCCAAAGGACAGCCCACTCAAACCCACCTCTATCCCTATAACCCTACATTTTTCATGGCTTACCCACCCAGCCTGCACATCTCTGGCAAAATAGCATGACCAATCTATCTAATGTGCACGTCTTTGGACTGTGGGAGGAAAACAGAGCACCCAGAGGAAACCCACACAGACATGGGGACAATGTGCAAACTCCACACAGACAGTCACCCGAGGCTGGAATTGAATCCAGGTCCCTAGCTCTGGCAGGTAGCAGTGCTAACCACTAAGCCATAGTGCTACCCTTGGGGATGACATTACCTGGCATTTACATGCCACAAGAAGACTTGTCACCTGTCAGCCTTAGACTGATTGTTGACCAGATCTTGCTGCATTTGGACACTGGCTATTTCAGTATCGTAGACCATAATAACACCAGAAGAGTTGTGAATGGTGTTGGACATTCCCATTTCCAACCTGATATTGGAGGCCAGGTCATTGATGAAGCTGATGATGTTTGGGGCTAAGACACTATCCTGTACTGAGGGATTCCTGTAGGAATGTGTGGAGACTGAGATGATTGACTTCCAATAACTGTAGCATCTTCATTTCTGCTAAGTGTGAATCCAGATAGTGGAGGGTTTATCCAAGAATCCTATTGATCCCTCTCTGGCTGGGGTTCCTTAATGCCACACTGGATTAAGTATTGCCTTGATGTCCAGATCAGTCACTCTCATGTACCTCTGGAATTCAGCACCTCTATTCACGTTTGAACCAAGTCTGTAATGAGATCAGGAGCTGGGTGGCCCTGGCAGAAATCTAACTGAATGTTAATGAACAGACTATTCCTTCATTGGAATTCTGTAAAGATGTAACACAAGTGGTGAATAATAATTGGATGGTTGATACTATTCCAAATCCGTTTTTCAATAAATTATATTTTAAAACTATTTGTCTTAGACAGTGTATTTTGGAGAAAGGTCAATTTTCTTAACCAAAAACAAAAATGGAAATTGCTGGGGAAACTCAGCAGGTCTGGCAGCATTTGTGCAGAGAGAAAGAGAGTTAACATTTCAAATCCAGTAAGAGTCTTCGTCAGATGTCCACCCGTTCCCTCAGCCCAGGCCCTGCTTTGACAGGGGCTGCTTTCAGCACAGCCAAGCCATTCTCACCTCCCCATGGTCTCCATTATCAACTCTTCTCCTTCTCCCCACCCCAGGCCCACTCTCACTCTGCTATTTATCTCTCAGCCCCCTTCCCCGCCCCCCCTCCCCATATTCCTGATTAAGGGCTCTTGCCCGAAAAGTTAATTCTCCTGCTCCTCGATGCAGCCTGATCTGCTGTGCTTTTCCAGCACCGCACTTTTCTTCTCTGACCTCCAGCATCTGCAGTGCTCACTTTTTCCTCTTCTTCTTCTCTGGCTAACTATTAACCATCCCTTTGTCCATCTAACCTTCTTTCTGTCTCTAGGGGTTTCCTCTCTGCATTTCCACTCACTTCTTCCTGCAGGGCTTCCCACCCCATCTTGGCACAACTATGGGAGATCGCAAACGTGGAGCACTGGAGGTCTCGGTGCTGAAGATGGACAAGACGAGTGATGTCCTACATCCACAGAGAGCCCAAATGCCATTAAGCACGTGAGCAAAAGACTGGGAGAGCAGGTAGTCTTAGAGATCAATGCCGGGGTCAAGCTGTGAGAACCTGGATGCCAGGCTTCAAAACAGTCACATAAGCTGTCAAGGTCAGATAATGCATCTGTCGGTGTTATATCCTATCTCTGCATCATTGGCTTCCTGCACTGTTCACAGCTCAGCACTGATATCCCTTAGCAGTCCCTCAGTACCCTTACTGTCAGACACCTTTGATGTGGTACTGTTGGTCAGCCAGGCCTGCCAGGGTGAGAGCTGCAGCTGGTGATCTCGCAAAGCTATCTGCAGCCGCCATGAGACTTCACCAGCAACGCTGCTGTCACTGTGGAAGACAGGGACAACAGGTGAATGGATAAAGGTGGGTCATTCACATTAATATGGAATATTGCATGATCTCAGTCATCAGTTTACTTTGTGACACTCTATTGCATTGTGGCCAAGCACTGTTAAAGTAGTGAGTTACAGAGAGTGCTTTGGGCTGCTGGCGATTGGGGAGTTGGGGCTGCATTTCCAAGCATCTAGACCCCGGCATTGATCTCTAAGACCTCCTGCTCTGTATCTTCTTAGCTGATGGCAAGTATTAACGGTGATATTGTACATATGCAGCAAGTCACCAACAGACCCCGTGCACACCCTAACAAGCCCAACTGGGCTTGACAGTGCTTCAAGCAGCAGAATGACTGTGCCAACATGCTGATGATCTGTCCGCTCTGAGTCATTCAGTGCATGCACACTGCCCACATGTTCATTGGTTTTATACCAGAGACATCTATCACATGGTTGAAGGTGGTCCTTTCACCCACAAGCCCCATCCCAGTTTGCCATGGTGGTTCACCTGCAGCTGGTGCAATGGAAGGTATTGGGGTAGCTTCCCAGATACCTGACAATTATCTATATATTCTGGAATACTCAGTCCCCAGCTCCAACCTGCAACTACATCTCTTTGATACCTGCAATCATGTGATCATTGACATCATGTTATCCCATTTAGATAAATGTAAGGTGCTGCATTTTGGAAAGGCAAATCTTAGCAGGACTTATACACTTAATGGTAAGATCCTGTGTTGCTGAACATGAGATCTTGGAGTGCAGGTTCATAGTTCCTTGAAAGTGGAGTCACAGGTAGATAGGATAGTGAAGAAGGCGTTTGGTATGATTTCCTTTATTGGTCAGTGCGTTGAGTTTGGCGTTGGGAGGACATGTTGCAGCTATAGGCCACTTTTGGAATATTGTGTACAATCCTGGTCTCCTTCCTATCGGAAAGACGTTATGAAACTTGAAAGGGTTCAGAAAAGATTTACAAGGATGTTACCAGGGTTGGAGGTTTGAGCTATAGGGAGAGGTTGAATAGGCTATTGCTGTTATCCCTGGAGCATTTGAGGCTGAGGTTTATAAAATCATGAAGGGCATGGTTAGGATAAATAGACAAAATCTTTTCCCTGGGGTGGGGCAGTCCAGAATGAAAGGGTATAGGTTTAGGGTGAGAGGTGAAAGATATAAAAGGGACCTACGGAGCAACTTTTTCACGCAGAGGGTGGTACGTGTATGGAATGAGCAGCCAGAGGATGTGGTAGAGGCTGGTACAATTACAACATTTAAAAGGCATGTGGACAGGTATACGAATCGGAAGGGATATGGGCCAAGTGCTGGCAAATGGGATTAGATTAAATTAGGATATCCAGTCGGTACAGACGAGTTGGATCAAAAGGTCTGTTTATGTGTTGTACATCTCTATGACTCTGTGATACAGAGAAAACTATTTAGGACTGAGGTGAGGAGAAATACCTTCACCTGAAGAGTGGTGAACCTGTGGATTCCTCTGCCACAGAAAGCAATTGAGGCCAAAACATGGATAAAGGATTTGGAGATGCTGGTGTTGGACTGGGGTGGACAAAGTTAAAAATCACACAACACCAGGTTATAGTCCAATAGGTTTAATTGGAAGCACACTAGCTTTCGGAGCGACACTCCTTCATCAGGTGGTAGTGGAGCCCTCTACTACTCCTATTGGTAAAGTAAGTGCCATGCTAGATCACGAGGTTACAGTTTGCAGTGAATTACAATTCTGCTGCTGCTGATGGCCCTGGGTTCCTCCTGGATGGAGAAAGTGAGGTCTGCAGATGCTGGAGATCAGAGCTGGAAATGTGTTGCTGGAAAAGCGCAGCAGGTCAGGCAGCATCCAGGGAACAGGAGAATCGACGTTTCGGGCATAAGCCCTTCTTCAGGAAGCCCTTCTTCCTGAAGAAGGGCTTATGCCCGAAACGTCGATTCTCCTGTTCCCTGGATGCTGCCTGACCTGCTGCGCTTTTCCAGCAACACATTTCCAGCTTCCTCCTGGATGCCCAGCTTTGAGTAATTAGATCGATTCTCCATCTACCTCATTTACACAATGGTAGTGCCTCGCAATATAATGGTGGGCATTTGAGCTTCAATTACATAAGGAGTTTGTACTGGTCACCAATACTGCTGTGAAGATATGTATCTGCAGATAGATTGGTGAGGAAGAGGTCAGCTCAGCTTTCCCTTCTTCCTGGCTCCCTTGTCACTTGCTGCAGACTGAGACTGGCAGCTACGAACTGTAGATCTTGGCCAGTGCAGTCAGGAGCCACTTTTGAGATGGATATTGAAGTCCCACCGTCCAGAATATATTCTCTGTCCTTGTCACCCTCAATGCTTCTTTCAAACGATGTCCAACATGAGGAAGTATTGATTCCTCAGCTGACAGAGAAAGGTGACAACATCAGGAGATTTAATTGTCCATGTTCAATTGTTAATGGGAGCTTGAGTCAAAGTTCAGGACTATGAGGGCAACACCTTTCTGACTGCACGCCACTACCCTATCTGTAAATGATTCTAACAAAATGGCATCATTTTCCACTGATACAAATATGAATATTCATCACAGCCCAGTTAAAATGTAATTTATGTGGTGTCTATGTCTTTCAGTTTTCCAGAGGAATCGTATGGTTAATGTAACAGCCAGCACCTTTGCTGTAAAATCACTTTGATTTGACAAAGTTTAGCTATTAAAGGAACGCTTTCCTTTCCAAGGATTGATAATGCCACATGGAGAGCTGTCAGTCCTTCATACTCAAAGAGCCAACCTACTGGCTTTATTATCGATGGCATCTGGTCACTTCATTTTGCTGCCAAATTCTGTGCAGCAACAGGTGCACAGGAATTTATTGCTAACAAACAAAGGCAGATATTTCATACAGCACAAATCGATATCGAGATGTGGCTCAGCAGCACTTAGAACAGCTTGATAGTTTGCTTCAGACCACTTCTAAATTCATCAGGCAAAAATCTTACATTTTTATCAGATGAGTCTTTCACTAGCAAAAGGTGGCAAGACGCCTGAACTGACCCTTCATCCCATCACCAATCACCCTTTATGTACAAATACTTGGCTTTTGACAACAGCACTGCCTCTCACTGA
Organism: Chiloscyllium plagiosum; assembly: GCF_037043375.1. NCBI lineage: Eukaryota > Metazoa > Chordata > Chondrichthyes > Orectolobiformes > Hemiscylliidae > Chiloscyllium > Chiloscyllium plagiosum. The sequence continues at coordinate 6,291,990 of NW_028270142.1, forward strand.
GTCGGGCATTCCAGGGACCTAACGTCCCTGATATTCAGCTTTTTATGTCAGCTAGGGCTCCCTGATTGGACCAGATCAACAGCCCCAATCGGGTGACTCCTATTCTATGAGGTTCATCTCATTACAATGACCTCATTACAATGACCTCATTACAATGACCTTATTACAATGACTGCAACACCCTCGCTGACCTTTCTGAGCAAGGTCTACTATTTCAGCTTCCAGTCAGGCAATGTGCAGGACAACAGGGGGTCCTGTTTTAAAATATAAAACCAGGCCTCTGGGCCTAATAAGAGAGACCCTCAGAGGCTAGCAGCTCGTCCATTCAGCTGTGCCATTGGAAGGTCCTTGACGGTTTCCAGAAGGATACGGGCAAACGTCAAGGTGTGTTTTTTTGGGATGGAGGAGAGGTTTCTGCAGTTGTGAGAAATGGGGGGGGGGGGGGGGGGAACTGGGAGCAAGGGCTGAGATGTAGCTCTCAGTGGTAACCCCTGACTCCTGTCCTCCCTTTAATAGGGTTTATATCACTGCAGATCAAGGTAATTGCTTTCCATTCTGGCTGGTGCACTGGTGGATGGGAATAGGCCTTTAACTGTTTTTTACACAGTCACTAACGGACAGCATTGTTGCATGATGTGGTATTGCTGAAAATTTGCCAACATAAATGTTTGAACAATCTTGATGTTATCCGTAGGATTGAAAGGGGCTGGCCTCATCTTCAATAAATGAGGTCAGGTTAGCAATTCACCAGAACTTTTATTTCTGAGTGGTATCGGGTTGGGACGGTGGGTATGAGTGGGCTGCTTTTCAGAGGGTGCAGACTCGATGGGCCGAATGGCCTGTTTCCACACTTTAGGGATTCTGAGTTTAACAATTAAGGGTGTCAGTTAGCATTAGGGTGAGAGGGTGAAGCTAGGAAAGCAGCAGGATTTGGGACACTCCCTCCCACCATAGCCTTCCACCATTCAGTCTCACTGAATCCTGAAGATTCCATTCATTGTTTATTTTCCCACCAGCAATGCATTGCATTAAATGCAAAACATGTGGTGTATCCCCTTCCAATATTTGCTTCCTCCCTTTCCCGGAGGCTGTGGTTGATGTCAAGGAATGTTCCATAGACAATCAATGCCGTAGTTTTATAGAACATTGCACTGGGGAAATTACTGCTGAGCCAGATCCTCCTTATTCAAAAGATCTCTCCAGTTGTCACTGTATAATGACCAGCACCTTCTGCCCTCATATGGAAACTGAGCAAATTTGTTGTGATAACTCACCCTCCAAGCAATAGCTTGCTATTTTCAACTTCCTCTTTGTGGATGAACTGCTGATCAACCCCAACCTCATTAATAGAGAGAGAAGCCTTCTATTTCGATGTCTAGGTGTTACCCACCCTGGCAACATGTCCGTGATTACACGCTTGTCATGGAAGGTCAAGATATTAACGCACAAGACACCACAAGATATTAACGCACATTCCCACCACAAGACACACTGTAGCAAAAAAACAAGACCATACATTTATGTGGCACACTTAATGTAATGAAACATCCCAAGATATTTCAATAAATTGATTATCAGGGAAAGTGAGGAGCTACAGAGAACAGAATTCTGGGATTGTGACAATCGACTTCTGTGTTAATTTTAATGGCATGGACCATCTTTGGTCTGTTTGTCTAAACTGTGAAATTCCTTGAAAAAGATGTTCTATTCTCTCCAGTTCTGCAGAAGGGTCACCAATCCTGAAACATTAACTCCGATTTCTCTCCACAGCTCGCCATAGACCTGCTGAGATTTTCCAGCAATTTCTGCTTTTGATTCGATGCCTATCTGTACCCCAACTGTCTTTTCCTGATCTGAGTGAGCAGAGTTCATTTAGACTCAGATTTTGTTATCACCTCTTCCATTGTAGCATAACTATTAAAAAATATCTTTATTATTCACTTCAAAAACTAAAATTCTGCAGCATCAATTCTTCTCTGTATTGTCTTGTTATGTGTCCAACACATAATCTCTTGAAAAACATGTCCGTGATTACACGCTTGTCATGGAAGGTCAAGATATTAACGCACAAGACACCACAAGATATTAACGCACATTCCCACCACAAGACACACTGTAGCAAAAAAACAAGACCATACATTTATGTGGCACACTTAATGTAATGAAACATCCCAAGATATTTCAATAAATTGATTATCAGGGAAAGTGAGGAGCTACAGAGAACAGAATTCTGGGATTGTGACATAAGGATTAGGTCATTCTAATCCTTATTCCTTAATCATACTTTTGGTCCCATGTAACAAAATTTGTCTCTATCTGAACTTACCTTTAGTAAATCAAGATCAGATTTTTAAGAATAATTAAAATTAAATAAATATATATTTAAGTTTACCTTCTTAATAAAATAATATCAGCACAAAATTACAGTAGATAGTAAGTCTTTATTTATTTAACTTTTAAATTTATTTTGAAGTTAATAATCTAATAATTAAGGACGTGGAAGGGTACCTTGATCCCATCCTGAGCTATCTGGGAAATTCAGGCCACTTCTTGTTGTTTTGAACTGCCATGTCTATAGGAATTGGGATAGATTAGAACATCTCAAGCTCCAGACTGAAGAATTTGAGCACTTGTTGAATTCACTGGGCTGTGCCCGTAAAGTTGAACATTTTTTCCATCCCACATTTTCGGATAAGGTCACCTTGCAGTTTCAGACAATATTAGGAAAGTGTAAATGAATGATGCACCAGGCAGGCAAATAGATCTGTAGTTTCCTGAGTATGTCATGATCTCAAATTTTGAGAGACCGGTGTTGGACTGGGGTGGACAAAGTCAAAAATCACACTCCCCCAGGTTATAGCCCAACAGGTTTGTTTGAAATCACCAGCTTTTGGGACGCTGCCCCTGCTCTGAAAGTCCATGGTTTCAAATAAACCTTTTGGGGCTATAACCTGGTATTGTGTGACTTCTGACCTGATTGAATGGCAGAGCAGACTGGATGGGCTGAATGGCCTATTTCAGCTCCTATAGCTTCCAGTCTTATTATGGTCCAATAGATTGTGTGTCTAAAATTGAGAAGTCATTTGGACCAGATAAGATGCTGAGGGAAATAGGGGTGGAAATTGCAGAATTACTTTTTGTTATTCTTTCATGGGATCTGTACGTCACTGGTAAGACTAGCATTTGTTACTGGTCCCTAATTGCCCATGATTTCAGAGGGCAGTTTAAAATCAACCACATTACTATGGGTCTTAACTCCTATGTGTGCCAGTCCAGAAGAGGATATCTATTGCTAACAGAATGTTATCAGTTGAATTCAAAAAGAGGAAGACTATGCTTCAGATGTTTCAGGGCACTGGTGAGACCACACTGGAGTATTATATGCAGTATTGATCTCCATATTTAATGAAGGAAGTGAGTGTGTTGGAAGTAGTTCAGAGCAATGTCATAGACTTGAACCTGAAATGGGCTTGTTATCTTGGGAGAGAAGGCTGGACAAGAGAGGGCTGTATTTACTAAATTCAACTCATTGATACAAACAGGTTTTTTTTCTCTCGGTCTATTCATGGGATATGGTGATTACTGGCTGGGCCAGCATTAATTATCCATCCCTAATTTCCTAGGGAAGGTGGTGAGCTGCCTTAAGGAGTCCTTGTAATGTAGAGACACCCACTAGGAGATAGCGAGGACTGCTGATGCTGAAGAAGTCATTATCGATAAAGTGTGGCGCTGGAAAAAGCACAGCGGTTCGGGCAGCATCTAAGGAGCAAGAGAGTCAATGTTTCAGGCATAACCCTTCATCAGAACTGTAGAGACACCCACAACATCGTTAGGAAGGGAGATCATCACAGTTGGCTTTTTGCTCCCATCATTCTGTTGCGCTGTTGTTGAATTTCAACTTTTACCAGTGCCAGTACAGCAGGGGTGGCATGGTGGCTCAGTGGTTAGCAATACTGCCTCACAGGTTCGATTCCAGCCTTGGGTGACTGCCTGTGTTGGTTTCCTCAGGGTGTTCCAGTTTTCTCCCACAGTCCAAAGATGTGCAGGTGAGGTGAATTGGCCATGCTAAAATGCCCATCATGTTCAGTGATGTGGAGGTTAGGGGCATTAGTCTAGGGTAAATATAGGGGAATATGTCTGAGTGGGATACTCTTCGGAGGTCGGTGTGGACTTGTTGGGCCAAAGGGCCTGTTTCCACACCAAAGGGATTCTAATTCTCGATAATTATAAATCCTATCTCTTTTAACCTTTTTGAACACTTTACCCACAACCGAAGTAAGGCTCACAGTCGATAATTGCCAGGGTTATCTCTACTCCCCTTCTTAAACAAGGGGACAACATTTGCTATCCTTCAGTCTTCTCGCACTATTCCTGTAGACAATGACGATATAAAGATCAAAGCCAAAGGCTCTGCAATCTCCTCCCTGACTTCCCAGAGAATCCTCGGATAGATCCCATCTGGCCCAGGTGACTTATTTATATGGACATTGTAATTACATTTGATAAATAATAGAGCTCTCAGTGAAGTCAAACCTCATAGAATGAAAGGAACAGGGTAATCTAAGGTTACATAGGAAGCTAAGAAAGTTTGGCATATCAGTAGAGACTCTTGCTAACTTTTGTAGATGCACCATAGAAAGCATTCTATCTGGATACATCACAGTTTGGTACAACAACTGTTCTGCCCAGGATCGTAAGAAATTACAGAGAGTTGAGAACACAGCCCAGTCCATCACACAACCCAACCTTCCATCCATTTGACTCCATCTACAGTTCTCACTGCCTCAGGAAGGCTGCCAACATCATGAAAGACCCCTCCCAACCCGGTTACAATCTTTTCCATCTGGCAGAAGATACAAAAATTTAAGCACATGCACCAACAGATTCAAGAACAGCTTATTCCTTGCTGTTATTAGATTGATGACTGAAACTCTCTGCAGCTGTAACATTGTATTCCTTGCTCTGTTCTGTTACCCGAATGCATTTTGTATGGCATGATCTGCCCGTACTGCACACAAAACAAAACTTTTCACTGTGTCTAGGTACAAGTGACAATAAATAAATCAAATCAAATCAAAAATATATGTGAGAGTCATTGAAGGTGGCAGGGCATGTTGGTAAAGTGTTGAACAAAACATGAGAGAAACTGAATTTTACAAATGGAAGTCATGATTGGGAGGTCTCAGTGTTGGACCGGGGTGTATAAAGTTAAAAATCATACAACACCAGGTTATAGTCCAACAGGTTTATTTAGAATCATTGGTTTTTGGAGCACTGCTCCTTCATCAGCTGGAAGATCAGGAGTAGGCCATTCATCCTGTTGGAGTCAAAGAGTATGGCGCTGGAAAATCACAGCCAGTCAGGCAGCATCCAAGGAGCAGGAGAGTCAGTGTTTCGAGCATAAACCTTTCACCCTATTGGAGCCTGTCCCACTATCCCACCTGATCATGGTGGATCGAACATTTCCATACCTTTTATCCACCCCATTCCCATAATCCTGTCTGTCAATGGTGAGCAGAAGTCTATCAATCTCAACTCACAGACTGATCTTTCTTAGCCCCCAGCAGTAGGGATTTCCAATGGTTGAAACCCACTAGTTCCAGGGATGAGAAACTTTATGAGGACAGATTGAAGAAATTAAAATTATTCTCTTTGGAGAGGGGAAGGCTAAAATGAGATCTGATGGAGGTTTTCAAAATGGAGTAAACAGGGAGAAACTGTTTCAGTTTGTGAAAGGAACTAGTCTTTCAAACTTTTGCCACTGTTTGTATGTAGAGGTGCTGACTAACTTGCATCCTGAAAGGTGTTCGAGCTGGAGATGGAAGGAGTCCAATGTTTGCTCTTGTCTCACTTCTCCATGAGTGAAATCCCAGAGATGACCAATAGGATGGATTCCATATGTCTGTCTGAGAAGTAAAGAAGCATAAGCTTTAACAAACAAAAATTATTGATTTATGATAAAACAAAACCTATTCAATGAAGATGAACAATTGGTTAACACAAATTTTATAAAGTACAATAATTTATTCCTGTAAGGAGCAAACACACACACACACACACAAACACCACAGACACCACACAAACACACACACACAAACACAAACACACTCTCATACATACACACACACACTCTCTTTCACACACACACACAAACACCACAGACACACACACACAAACACAAATACACACACATACTCTCACATACACATACACAAACACACACACGCACACACACAAACACCACAGACACCACACAAACACACAGACACAGACACACCCCCACCATGAGATTTACTTAAATAAGTTAAAGCATTTTCATGCCAATGTTGTTTGTTCTTGAAGGTAAAAAGAATAAGGCATAGAATGTTATGAAGTCTATTGATCTGGTGTTCTTACATATGTAGTCAAGACAGGAATCTTGCCCAGTTGTCTCTGGAGTCTAAGAAGACACAACTTGCTCAGGAAATACAATACAGTCAGTACAATACAATCATTCAGTCACTGCTCCAGAGCAACCATCACGTTTCACGCTGATCTCTCAGACAACATTTCAGAAACAAGAGAAATTAACTTGTGGCTTGTTCTGTAGCAGATTTCCATCAATCCACAATGAACTGCACTACTCAGACAGAACCGCCACAAGTCCAATTGTAAAATAATTGGCTGTTTTCCTGCAGTGAGTTCAAGCAAACAAGACCAGCAATTGTCTAGAATCAAGCGGTTTCCAAAACCACCTTGTTCAAAGAAATGTTCCAATGTGTCCTTTCATTGATCTTTAAAAAAGGAATCCAGACATCTCAGCAATCTTTCAAACTTCTGTCAAGAAGGAAATATTCAAGAAGCAACTTCTTATCACAAATTTAGTTCCAACCTTTAAGCTGCACATGCTAGTCCTCGACTCCCCAGCCAAGTAGTTCTCTACCCTGTACGTACTCTTAATACCTTTGAAAACTTCAATCAAGTTATCCTTTAACTTGTTAAGTTACTTATAACCGTACAAGGTATAACCTCTCCTGGGAATGTAACTCTATTACATTTCCTTCAGGAAGGAAGTACTGTTGCTATGACGTGCTCACAGTACTCTGGCTGTGATATAACTAGGGCTTTGTATATCTGAAACATGACTTCTACCACCTTGTATTTTACTGCCAACCTTCATAAATCCACTTAACATGTCAATAAGTCCATTAGACCAATCATAAAATCATGGAATGGCTACAGAACAGAAGGACACTTCGCAGTTTGTCGGGTTGAACTTTAAATTCCCTGACTAATTGGTATAGATGTAGAGGAAGATTATTAAATCCAGAAGGTAGTCTGCAATCAAATGCCTCACACACATCTGCCTTCACCACAGACACCTGACCCTCAAGAAGTTAACTCCCTCTCTAAGCTGCCTTTTCCATTGGTTTTTCAGACTGTGGGTCTCTTACCCTTCACCTTTGACATCAGGCAAGCCCCTCAACGTTACCACCTGACGTCCAATGCCACAGGTGGGATCTGAAATGCTGGAGAGCTGCCTGCCTCAATCTGATTGGCCGGTAGCTCTCAGAGATAGATCTTCCCTTAATGACTCAACATTAAATGGGTGTGAAGTAGGTGGTGTTCACCTTGACAGGATCCCCTTGGATATTTCAGGGTTGGGCAATCCAGCATCTTCTGTATTTCAGCACATATCTGTACCAGGATATCGAGATACCAACAGCTCAAACTGCAGTGAAGGTTTGAGAAGATAGATAATTGAAGAATTATTAAAGCCTCTGAGCTTTTTGAATTTACTGCCTGGCTAGATACGTCTCATCAATCTCTGGGGTTTTTTGCAGGGATAAATATTTTAAGCAGTGGGCCACAAGATCAGTACTTTTTTAAATTCACTTTTGGGAGGTGGGTGTCACTGGCTGGGCCCAGCATTTCTTGCCCGTCCCTAGTTGCCCCATGAGAGGGTGGGGGTGTGCTGCCTTCTTGAACCACTGCAGTCCATGTGCTGTAGGTTGACCACAATGCCCTTAGGGAGGGAATTCCAGGATTCTGACCCGGTGACAGTGAAGGAACGGCGATATATTTCCATGTCAGGATGGTGAATGGCTTGGACGGGAACTTGCAGGTAACCGTGTGCCTGATGGTGCGAGCAGGGAGAATGATTCTGGATTTCATTAATAAATGCACGTGTACAATCGCAGCCTCCTTTTGTGATGTAAACCTCTGTGATTGCACATAATGTAATGCTTGATCGTGTTTGGTATCATTTTTGTTCAAGTTACATGTGAAGTGTCAATTACTGTTCCTAACATGTCAGCTGATGAACACAGTGTAGGATCATACAAACAACAAGCTGCTGGTGATGTGCTTTTGGTCAAATTAGTTAAGTGTATTCTCTTTTAAATTGTGTCTAGGTATCTTTCACATGATGAGATGGACAACAGCTCTGTTTAACATCTGATTTGAACGGTAGTATCTTTAACAATGCAATAGTCCTCAGGCAACACTGAAAGCATTTTGATAGAGTGTTCAGTTAAGGAGAATTTGAACTCAGACTTGAATCAAAATTGAGAGATTTTGAAACAAACTGACATCTACACTAAGACGAGATGAAGTAAATGATGTAGAAGTGGTGTTCGGGATTTTCCCGTGTGCACATCCCTGACTGCATTCTGCTAAATGCTGCAAGTTGTGGTCATGTATTCAGACATCGGCGAGCTGAAGGGAATGTGAGTGTGTGGCTTTTTGAGGGTAGGGCAGATGGCTTGGTGAGAAATGGAGTCTTTCCTTTCCCCTGCCCCCCCCACCGCCCCCCCCCCCACCCCACGGTAAGTAAAACTGATTGAACGTTGATATTGCTTTGTATTGTTGTAAATTCTGAAACGCGTTCATTGAAACAAAATGATATGATTACTTTTAAATTTCATGCCACTCCTCCTACGATCGCGTGCAATTTCCATGTGGTTTCGGTGATGGGCTAGGGGGAAGAATTTGTTCTTCTCCATCGTGCATTTGTTGATACAAATATAAGACAGAGCAGGCAGTTTGCAAAGATGAATCTCATTCTCCTACACATCTCAAACTAAAGTCACATCATTGCTGTATTACGTGGCAGAACCCTCCATCAGTGTGGAACAGAACCAGCACAACTTGTAACTACTGCCAAAAGGTGTCCTCATGTCCGGGCACCTGCCAGCTGTTTGTACCTTGTATTAAGAGACATCATGTTCCCAATTTTCTTCAATAAAACAAGGAATCTGGCAATTTGTGTTCTCTGCTGCTGGAGAAGGATCACAGTTCAGGTTCAGTCAGTTGGAAAAGAATTGGAGAGAACAGGCCACGGTTCCCTGTGCAGCTTGCTGTCACAGTTTGACTGACAAGCTGACTTTTGAGGTATTCTTGCCCATTCCAGTCACAGTTTATTGAAGGTGATTTTGATCTTCTCTGTGAGGCCACAGCAGTGGCCATGCCATCTGTCACCTTGATTGCATCGGAGATTCTCTGGAGAGAGCACGATGGCTCCTGATCGTTTACAGATTGTGCTGCTTTCGCCTCCATAAGGACCACATGCGCAGAGCCAGATGGTGAACATACAATGCTTATTATGAGTCTTTATCTCTGTGCAGGAAGGATAGGAACCATTAGATCTCCCTCAGGAACCCGTTTTTTTTCTGAACATCATGCTGTTTCTCAGCAAATACAGACTTATTCAGCTGTCATCACCTTACCTCCACATTATTTGCAAAAAGGAGAAAAGGAGAAAGGAAACAAGCATTTTATCAGTTGCAGCAATGTCAGACTCAGGTAATTCTGACAGCAATGCCACCACGACGGATTATTGGCAATGGGAGACTTGTAGTTTCAGCGCTTGCTGTGTATAATAAAGCAGACTTTGGGGATGATGCCAACACTCCTTACCTTACAGACAATAACAGTCCCTCATTTAAGCCCAGCTGCAAAAAGTGAAAAGTGTTCTGCTGTTCAAATTTTGTCAGCACCAGCAATTATCCCTGTCCTAATACCAGCAGAGACAGAAATGCACCATTGCGACGCTGTTTCTGCATTATACATTGAGCTGGGTGTTATGCAATCTCATACTGATTTCTCATAATAATGGCTTCATAACAATTCAGCTGCTCAAATGGGAACAGAGCATATGATAGTATGGGATCTTGATAATGTAGTGTTCAGATGCAATATCAAAATTGAAAGAGGGACTGTATTAATCATAATAGGCCATGAATCTTATAATGCAATCTAAGCCATGAATTCCATCCCCTCCCCAGTCAACCTGTTTAAAATGATGTCTTATCAATGCTATCTGATCATTCTCCCCTTCCCCAGTGTGGACATTAATTAATATATTGCACACATCAAGTACAGTGGCTCTGTTGGGTACAGCATCACACCAGGCCATTAACAACACATGGATTGTCCTTCCTCACATGCCATCTACCTACTTGTGTCAGAAACCCTCGGCGTCAGGAAGATGAGCATGCTTTGTGCACAGATCTTGTGTATATATTATACAAAATAACAGATGGTTAGGGATGAACCGTAGGCTTGTATGGGGTCCCTCATTAGTCTGGGGCTTATGCGTGCAAGAGTGATTACATCACTTGCATGTATATTGACTTAACACCAGCTTGGGAAAACCCACACATTGCTCCTGGTCTATATACCAGTGTATGTACTGGTGTCTCCTATTGCTATATCTAATGAACTCAATTCTAGTTACTGTTGTTATGTGACTGTGAACAACTTAAAGGACCCTTGTAACATTTGTGAACCGTTGCCCAGTTTCTTTTGCCACCCAATCCTGTGAATCCTGAAGAGATATGCTTCCCCTGAAATCCTCCCAGCGTCTCGCAGCACAGACCAGGGCTCAAATCACAGAGCCAATAGGATATGGCGCTGAAAAAGCACAGCAGGTCAGACAGCATCCGAGGAGCTGGAAAATCAACATCTATTGGCCTTGGTTTCCAGCATCTGTGGTCCTTACTGTCTCCAACTCAAATCATATGGGTTATCCATGCACCTGATCCAAGGCAGTGAATCCACTAATGACAACACTAGCAGCAACTTGTCAGCTTTTTCTGATTATTTTTCTGCATTTTTAGTGACTTGATTGCATCAGTTTTATTAAATAGGAACAGGATGTTTCATTAGCCCTCCCATTGATGTTTTTAATTCATGTGCGTGGCGAAAACAAAATCAGTTTCATGTTGTTCCTGAGCGTGATGCTCATAAACTCTTCACCATTCTATTTGTAAGGCATGGACTGTTCTGTCTGAATGTCACATTAACAACAACAGTTGCCGAACGTGAGAGACGTTGATGCAACTCAAACCTTTCCCCGGTGAATAGGAAATTTGACCCAGTCCTGACATGACCTTCCGGAACTCTCACAGACCAAAGTTTTGAACAAGTCGACTGTGTAGGGAGTTGGTTCGGCTTCGGGTGAATGCTCCGGAAAGACTCACTAGCTAAGTAGAAATTACTTCACCAACGCCTTCAGGTCTTAACATCATTTGTGAAATAAAACTGAGGAAGTGTTGTAACAGCTAGTAGACTCAGTGTGAATGGGATCTGAAGTGAATTGGAAACTTTGTGGTCCTCAGCAGAGCAAGATTCAGAAGATTTTAAACGTCAGGATCCAGTTTACATAGATTCTATCAAACTCCATGCCAAGTTTAACAGGAATTGAATTGACTTGAATTAACTTTATTGTCACATGTACTCAACTCAGTACAGTGAAATGTTTACAAGTCACAGTTTACAAGGCCATCTTCGGTACAATGTACCTCGGTATAAACTCTTCAGCTCAAGTTCTTAGGAAGCATTACATCAAAGACTGGCGAAAGAATGTGTCCTCTTGGGAGCCAGAGTAAGGTACTCTGAGTCAGGTTAATGCCTCAGAGGTTGAAGCAGCAGGAACACAGGTTAGGGAAGGGGGAAGCGAGAGGGATTACCAGACACCCCCCACCCCCCACCCCCCACATCCCCCAAATTGTTGGAGAAACTCAGCAGGTCTGGCCACATCCACGGAGAGAAGCGGTGTTAAGGTTTTGAGTCCAGTGACCCTTATTCAGAACCCTTCATCAATCTTGGTGTACTCCTGCAATAAGTGTGATACTGGAAAAGTACAGCAGGTCAGGCAGCAGCCAAGGAGCAGGAGAGTTGACGTTTCAGGCATAAGCCTTTCATCAGGAATTCCCGATGAAGGGCTTATGCCTGAAACGTCGACTCTCCTGCTCCTTGGCTGCTGCCTGACCTGCTGTGCTTTTCCAACACCTCACTCTTGACTCAGATCTCCAACATCTTCAGTCCTCACATTTTCCTAGTACTCCTGCAAAGCTGAACATCTCCACTTTGGCCATAACTGCATTTAGTCGGTAATATTTGAATGAATTCGCTGGACCTATTTCCTGTAGTCTTACACAGATACAATGAATTTCTATTCCTGTGTAACGTTAACTGAAACCTTTTTGCTTGTCATGTTCAACTTTTGATGCATTCATCTTGAATAAGTTATATACGAAGCACTGAACTATATAGCACCATCTGTTAAGTTTGAGTGAGTTGTCCTCAAAACAACAGCCAGAATAATGGAAATTAATAATTAGATAGGACAGCTCACTATTGCGATATGCAGCACTGAGTTAAGTCTGGTGCCAGTATTAATTAGTTACTCCTATCAAATGATCCAAATCATTTTATCAATTAACTGGAATGTGTAAGATGAATGCTGTGTAACCTGAATTGACTGATTACAGTAATATTCTTCTAACATCTGAACTGTTATATATAAACAAGGATACAATGGACCAACAGTACAATGAACCATTACATTGGAAATAAATAATTGAATTTTTTTCTTCAGAGTCTATTCTATCTGAGCATACATGAGATTAAATCTTGGTTGTAAAGGTCATTGAAGAAAGTTTAAGTGCAGAGTTGACTACAGATTGTCCAACATTAATTCCATTACAAATGAAGAGAACCCTAACTCTATTCAACGAATATTTATAAAACTATCTGCAGAAAAACTTAACATTTCTGTTCACCAACTTCAACAGGGAAAGTGAGCACATTTCCTGATTGGAGAAACAGATAAAATTAGTACATTAACTAATTAAGGCCAGGCCATATATATATGTATGTTTATATGTATGTGCTTAAGATAAATTGCATACCTGAGCAAATATATGGGGATATAAAAATTCTTGCATTTGTATTTCTGCATTCATGTTTGATCATTGTAACTGGTCTTCCCTTTTGGAGATCTGTCCTGCCACATTTGGTCTGTTACAAATGAATTTGCTCACATTGACAGTGGGTTAGGTCGATGTAAATTCATCCCCTAAGGTTACGCAGGCTGACCATCCAGACTCCCAAATATTGCTGAAGATGCTGGAATTATGGAGGAACAGATGGATACGGACCATGGGATGGGAGTAGTTCAGAATGGAGGGCATAGACATGGTGGTCCACAGGGCCTGTCCCTGTGCTGTACTGTTCTATGTTCTAGAATTAATTAAACAAAGAACTGCCAATGGTGGAAATCTGATCAGAGACAGAAATTGCTAGAGAAACTCAGTGGGTCTGGCAGCATCTGTGGAGCGATGGAACAGAGTTAATGTTGCAAATCCAGCGAGGAAGGGTCACTGAACGAAAAACATTAGCTCTGCGTCTCTTCCCACAGATGCTGCCAGACCTCCAACAATTTCTACTTTTTGTTTCAACTTTACTTTTAAGGTGTAGATATAGTAATGTTACATGTTTGGCAGCAGACAGGGACATAGACACGTTCAATAGGACCAGGAGGAAGCCATTCGGCCCTTTGAGCCATCTCTGCCATTCAACATGAAGAAGGCTGATCATCCAACTCAGTCCCCTGTTCCTGCTTTCATCCCATACTCTCTGATCCTTTTAAACTACAGAGCTACATCTTTCTCCTTGAAAACATTCAATGTTTTGTTCTCAACGCTTCCTGTAGAACAGAATTCCACAGACTCAGCACTCTGGGTGAAGACATTATCCCTCATCTCTGTCCTGAATGGTCAACCCGGTATCCTTAATCTAGGACTCCCTGGTTCTGGACTCCCCCGTATATTGGGAACCTCCTTCCACTGAGATCCCAGAGCAATGCCAAGATCAAATAATTTCTTTTAACAATATTAGTTGAGTGATAAATGTTATCCAGGACATAAGAATGAACACTCTTTATCTAAGAGAGGAGGTGAAATGTGGTTTATTTCACATCCAGACAGATTTAAAATCTATTTAGAACAGTGTAAACTGGAAAACTGTAGTGCTCCCCATCACTGTAGTACTCTCCAACACTGTAGTATTCTCCAACACTGCAGTACTCCCCAACACTGTAGTGCTCCCCATCACTTTAGTATTCCCCAACACTGTAGTACTCCCCAATACTGTAGTGCTCCCCAACACTGTAGTACTCTCCAACACTGTAGTGCTCCCCATCATTGTTGTACTCTCCAACACTGTAGTATTCTCCAACACTGCAGTACTCTCCAACATAGTAGTGCTCCCCATCACTGCAGTACTCCCCAACACTGTAGTACTCCCCAATACTGTAGTGCTCCCCAACACAGCAGTACTCTCCAACATAGTAGTGCTCCCCATCACTGTAGTACTCTCCAACACTGTAGTACTCGCCAACACTGCAGTCCTCCCCAACACTGTAGTACTCCCCAACACTGTAGTGCTCCCCAACACTGTGGTACTCTCCAACACTGAAGTGCTCCCCAACACTGTAGAATTCTACAACACTGTAGTACTCTCCAACACTGTCATGCTCCCCAACACTGTAGTGCTCTCCAACACTGTAGTGCTCCCCAACACTGTAGTGCTCTCCAACATGGTAATGCTCCCCAACACTGTAGTGTTCCCCAACACTGTAATACACCCCAACACTGTAGTGCTCCCCAACACTGTAGTTCTCTCCAACACTGTAGTGCTCTCCCACATAGTAGTACTCTCCAACACTGTAGTATTCTCCAACACTAGTACTGTCCGACACTGTAGTTCTCTCCTCCACTGTAGTGGTCTCCAACACTGTAGTGCTCCCCAACACTATGGTACTCTCCAACACTGTAGTACTCTCCAACAGTATAGTACTCTCTAACTCTGTGGTACTCTCCAACACTATAGTACTCTCCAACAGTATAGTACTCTCTAACTCTGTGGTACTCTCCAACACTATTGTACTCTCCAACACTGTAGTACTCTCCAACAATGTAGTACTCCCAAGACTGTAGTACTCCCCACCACTGTAGTACTCTCCAACACTGTAGTACTCTCCAACACTGTAGTACTTTTCAACACTGTAGAGCTCTTCAACACTGTAGTAGTCTCCAACACTGTAGTACTCTCCAACACTGTAGTACTCTCCAACACTGTAGTACTGTCCGACACTGTAGTACTTTTCAACACTGTAGAGCTCTCCAACACTGTAGTAGTCTCCAACACTGTAGTACTCTCCAACACTGTAGTACTCTCCAACACTGTAGTACTCTCCAACACTGTAGTACTTTTCAACACTGTAGAGCTCTCCAACACTGTAGTAATCTCCAACACTGTTGTACTGTCCAACACTATAGTGCTCCCTGAATCCACAAGCTGAGGTGTTGTCCCTGAGCCATTCCTGATTCACTTGTGCTACCCCCAACTCTCATCCCAAATGCGATAGTGAGGCTTTAAACAGATTGTGTCACCTGAGCATTGACCCTTGTTTCAGAAAACATTGTTTGTTCTGCCTGCCAAACTGATCCACTTCAAAGCCTTTTCCAATGGCTTGCTTGCAATCCTCCCCCACCATGTCTTCCCACCGACCCCCACCCACACCCCTGTGAGAAATAGCCGGAAATTGGAAAATGTGGATCATTTTCCATACTTTGGGAGCCTTTCTTTGACAAAGGTAGACATAAATCACAAAACAGATCCTTCACACTCCCAGCTCAGCCTTTGGCCAATTGGGTCAAAGGATATTTGAGGACCAAGATCTCAAAGCCGAGACTAAGTTCATTGGTTGTGGGCAGCAGTGATCTGCGCGACTATATGCTATTCCATAAGACGGTAGTTAAAGCAACATACAGGACACATGTCTCTGTCAGAAATGGCATAGATTATGAGAGCAGAGAGGTTATGTTGAAGCTGGAATATGGTGAGGCCACAGCTGGAATACTGTGTGTAGCTCTGGTCACCGCATTATAGGAAGGATGTGACTGCACTGGATGGGAGACAGTGGAGATTCACCAGGATGCTGCTCTGGGATGGATAATCTCAACGATGAAGACAGGCTGGATAAGCTTGCATTGTTTTCTTTGGTTGAGGAGGGATCTCATTGAGGTATGTAAGGTTATGAGGGACATGGACAGGGGGATAGTAAGCAGCTGTTCCCCTTCATCGAAGGGTCAATCCACCTTTTCAGATTCCAGCAAACCCGAGTGGGAGCGAGATTCCCTCAATCCAGAAGGCCTGACTAAGAGGGAAAAAAATCCCTCCATCCAGCATGGTGAGGCAAAACTTGCTACCCCTCCCCAATCAGGTTCACCACCTCCTCCCACCCCCCCCCCCCCCCCCAACCCCAAGGCCTTCAGATCACCCCTGCCTGCCTCCGCTCAGACTCCCTCCTGCCCTGAGGCTGCTCCCCACCCAGCATCCAGCCTCTACTTCCCTAAGGATTGTGATCCCTCATCCCCTCCACCTGAGGCCTCCACCCTTCTCCTCTGCAGCCTCCAAGTGCAGCTCTCCCACAAGTCAGAATAGCCTCAGCTCGCTCACCTCCTGCTATCTCTCCTTCACCATCTGCTGGTTATCACTGACTTCTACGCAGGAACATCCGATCCCCTGTGTGGACTTCCTCACTGAGCTCTCAGCTCTTCCAGTTGGTCCAAAACATTAAAATATTCCGCGTTAAGTCACCCAATCTTTGAATTAATCTGAAATAGCCCAACTATGTCAGATTTGAAACTCACGTTTGGAATATTTTAACCATGAAACTCCGGCACAGACTTGCATTTTGTAATTTTCTCAACTAACATCTTGTCGTCTGAAATAAACATTGGTGCAGTACATCCTTCATTGTCAATATCATCATCAGGATTATTAAATTTAATGCCAGTATGTGGAACCATGTTATTATAAAACATAGCAACAAGCATGGCCGTGTACTAATGCTTCATGAGCAACTACAGAATGGAAACAAATTCCTCCAGTTTGTCCCCTGTATGCACAGCTGCAATGGGGACCGCAGCGGAGGGTCTGTCTGTACACTGCTCTGTGTCCGTGTATGTTCAGGACTTCATGTCCTGGGGCAGGGAACTGCTTTGTAGGGCAACAGACGGCTGGCTATCTGTAAACATTTGACCACTCGTCAGGCTTCATTGCCGCAAACAGAATGACACAAATGAGCCTGTGCTCACTGTTCTGTTCATGGCTCCATGAAAATCCATCAGGTCTTTTCACAAAACAAGTGCAGCCGCTAAGAAACGGAGCAGCTCTGCAGGCAACCTGAACAACAACCAATCCCCCGCATTCTTACATTTATGGAATTTCATTGTTGCCAACACTGACATCTCTAACTTTGATGGATCTCTGTCCAATGTCATGTACACGTTGCTTTAAACAGCTCACAAGACTGTCTCACAGATTGTTGAAAAAAGAGGCAGCAATTTAAACATTTCTATGGTCTACTTTAAAAACATCCAGAACTGAAAGTTGAAAATGTCTTCTGCGGCATTTTATTCTGTCACAGAATTTCACAAACTCTCTTCAAACCAGATGCCAGTCTCTGGCATGAACTAAGCTATCAGTTTGTTTGGTGACTGTGCTATCTCCCTGTTTCGAGTAAATTCTTATCGAACTGTAAGATAAGGAAAATTTGTTCTTCTAACCGATAGCAATTTAGATCAAAGTTCAGGGCAACAAAGCTTTCAGAGTTCGGAAATGGTGTCCACACACATTTTTACAGTGAGTCATACTGCCCGCCATGTTGGTGGGCATGTTAGAGTGCACAACCTTAAATGGACACACAAATCAATGACATCAAACAGCACACAGCCTGGACATTCCACGCCAACAGTGCCAGTTCACAGCTCAATGTTCTAGCTAATGCCCTCGTTATGGGGAAAGGACAGGATGGTAGACGTGAGGAATGCTGGATCAGCCATAATCCTATTGAATGGGAGAGAAGACTCGAGGGGCCGAATGGCTACTTCTGTTCCTATTTCCAATGTTAAGAGGCCATCAGACCATCATCTTCACACATGCACCTTCCAAGCAGGTGTCTAAGGGGAACACCAACTACTTCCAAGTTGGTTACTGTTCGATTTTGTTTGACTACTTCTTCAACTGTTGGTGAGTTTTAAAATCTTTGTTCAAGGCTTGCTAAAGTCCACCAGGGGTGTTGTTGCTGGTGCTGAATAACCTCAAAGCATCTGCACAAACTTCTTTACATGGGCACACGCTGAGCTTTTCCATTGAAATACACTGGGACTTGGAGAACGAGTAATAAGCAGCCAGAACTGAACGAGCTTCTAGAGGGCAGTGGGAAGGAGACAATATACTCCCCAGCCTGTTCAGGAGAATGTCTCTAACTGAAAACCCAATGAGGATTAGGGTAGGAGATACCTGAACTTTCAGTAAGAAGGACCACTGTGAGCTCCACTTTCCCCAACTTCAACTGCAGCCTCCGAGCAGGGTAAAGACTCAATTGCTTCTGGTTGTGAAGGTGACTGCTGCAATGAATGCTTTATGCATTTGATTGTCTCCAGGATATTTCTAACATCTCAGTGTCTGTCTCCCACTGTTGTACAGGGCGGTCATTGACGTGGGCTCCTCAATAACAGCATTACCAAGGAGATGAGCATGCTGGCAGCTTTGCTGGGGTACAGGTATCTCAATGGGGCAAAGTGCTATTGACTGTACTCACCTCACTCTGCAACTGCCAATCACTCTGGCAGCTGGAGACTGGGCGGGGAGTCCACACCATTAACATCCAACTGCTGTATGACAACAGGTAGTGAATGGAAACAGATCAATGAAGGACTCTAATTTCAAACTTTAAATTTTATTACTACTTTAGACTGAGAAGGACTGTAAAGTCAAACTTTTAATTTATTTTAACTTATTTCTTTGTTTTTCTACATTTTACCTAAGATTTTGCAGCTAGGTGCCTATATCTAAGATGGTGCCAGGACTGGCGACATTGTAAATGTTTCAGTGTACTCCTGTATCCCTCCGTGTAAGTACACATGACGGTAAAGCCTCATTCTAATTCTATCTTGGCATCTGTTATGTTGCTTTCATTCTGCAGCTGTCTGATGTTCCAGGGACATTTGAACCACTCACAAGCCTTAGGGTGACTGCTGGACAACAAGCTTAATGGCTCTTGTACACAAACCATGCACAAATTCATAGTGTGTACATAATGAAAGTCATGCTTTGATGCCAAGTGTGTTAGGGAAGATCATTGCTGCATTGATACAACATGTCAAGACCTCTTGGGGAGCCCCGTTGTATTCTTGGCAGAGCAGGAGTCAGAATTTATCTCAGTCTGCTGCACGCAAGGAGAAAGTGAGCACGGCAGATGCTGGAGATCAGAGTCGAAGAGTGTGTTGCTGGAAAAGCACAGCCGGTCAGGCAGCATCTGAGGAGCAGGAGTATCGATGTTTCGGGCATATGCCCTTCATCAGGAATGAGGCTGGACATGCTAGGCAAACGCATTAACATTAAAAGACAGCCCTGCTCAACAATGAGCGCCTCAAGAGGATGAAGAGGGAGAGGAGGAACAGGACGTGTGGAGGGAGCAGCTGGAGGACGGGAAGAGGAAACTTGGAGAACCCATTTCTGGCAGCACTGTCCTTGAAGGTGATACAGGAAGGGGAAGGTAGGGACGTGGGTTGTGGTGGGTGGAGTGTGAGAAAGAGAGTTAGGTTTAATAACAGTGCCACCTTCAATGATTTCAGTGTTGGCTATTAGCTATGACTGCAGCAAGGTGCTGAGCACCATCTCCTCTGTGGGAATAAGGAAATCCAGCTGTACCTATGACCCTCAGGATATCTCCTGCAGCCTATGGATGTGCACATCGTGTCCTGAAGGAGAGAGTGAAGATCCCCAAAGAGTACCATGTAATCTGGTCAAAATAGTTGAATAGCTGATAGTGTGTGTGTGCACTGTAAGACCTGACTGTGTGGTTTGCAACAGTGTTAAATGCTTAAGAGTGTGCTCTTGAAAGTCAGGTATGAGCCCAGAGTGATACAATGGTTGGGATCTGAGATTTAGAGATGTGGTGTTTAATCAGTCTGGAGATATTGTTACATTTGGCAGGGTATGGCATTTAAATAAATATTCATTGTATATGTCTAGTTGTGTAATGTCATTACCATTCATATCGTTCATGGAATGCCCTGCCAGTAGCAGTGGTGGACTCTCCCTCTTTATGGGCATTTAAGCGGGCATTGGATAGGTATATGGAGGATAGTGGGTTAGTATAGGTTAGGTGGGCTTGGATCGGCGCAACATCGAGGGCCAAAGGGCCTGTACTGCGCTGTATTCTTCTATGTTCTATTTTCTATGTTCTACCTTTCTGACACCATATCCATATCATCAGAATTTGACTCTTGCTGGTCAGTTGCCACTGGGTTTCCAAAATAATTTGTTTCCTGTGGATCCAAAGCATCTCTATTCCAAACCTTCGTTCTCCATATTGTACCATTCTTCAATCATTCCCAGGTCAGAATCCCTTCCAGCACCTGCTCCAGTCATGGTGCACGTTGCCATTCGGAACTGTAGGCTGACTTTAAGAAGGCCAAACTTGCTTTAGGAGAAGATAATGATTGATCAGCTTTAAAGCATCTAACCAAGCAACAACACGCCTTGCACTGGTTAAGGACTGAAATCCTTGCCGTGAACAAGGATTGGAGTTGCATACTTCCTGAACTACACTCAGCATGCTCGTCACTTTCGGGGGATTTCAAATTTAACCCCCACAATCTTTGTAGAATAACAGATGCTCGAAGGAGGTACAAAACTACAGTTTAAAGTTTAAATACAATATCTAAAGGTGCAGGGTCAAAACATGTGGTGCTGGAAAAGCACAGCCGGTCAGGCAGCATCCGACGGGCAAGAGAATCGATGTTTTGAGCATAAGCCCTTCATCAGGAATGTGCACATTTCTGACGAAGAGTTTATGCTTGAAATGTCGACTCTCCTGCTCCTCGGATGCTGCCTGACCTGCTGCGCTTTTCCAGCACCATCCATTTTGACTCTGATCCCCAGCATCTGCAGTCCCTCACTTCACCTATAGGTGGAGGGACGGGTAGTGTTGAGGAGGTGGGGAGGCTGCAGAAGGACTTGGACAGGCCAGGAGAGTGGGAAAAGAGTGGCAGATGGAATACAGTGTGGGAAAGTGGGACGTTACGTACTTTGGTAGGAAGAATAGAGGCATGGACCATTTTCTGAATAGGGAAGGGCTTTGGAAATCTGAAGCACAAAGGGATTTGGGAGTCTGAGCTCAGGCTTCTCTGAAGATTAACAGGCAGGCTCAGTTGGCAGTTAGGAAGGCAAATACAATGGCAGCATTCATTTCGAGAGGGCTAGAATACAAGAGCGGAGATATACTGCTGAAGCTGTATAAGGCTCTGGTCAGACTACATTTGGAATATTGTGAGCAGTTTTGGGCCCTGTTTCTAAGTAAGAATGTGCTGGCATTGGAGAGGGTCCAAAGGAAGTTGACATGAATGATCCCAGGGATAAAGGGTCTGTTATAGGATGAGTGGTGGAGGACTCTGGGTCTGTATTGATGGAGTTTCAATGGATGACAGGGGATTTGATTGAAACTGACAGAATACTGAGGGGCCTGGATAGAGTGGATGTGGAGAAGATATTTCCACCAGTAGGAGAGAATAGGACCGGAGGGCACAGCCTTTAGAGACGACCCTTTCTAACTGAGATGAGGAGGGATTTCTTCAGCCAGAGGGTGGGGAATCTGTGGAACACATTGCCACAGAGGGCTGGGGAGGCCAAGTCATTGAATGTGCTTAAGACAGAGATAGATAGGATTCTTAAGGGGATCAAGGAAGAAGGCTGGAGAATGGCATTGAGAAACATATCAGCCATGATCAAATGGTGAAGCAGACTGAAAGGGCAAAACAGCCTAATTCTGTTCCTGTATCTTATGGTTGTATGATCTAATAAGCTTCACAATTAAATAATGATAACAGGAGTACTGTGAAACTATATTTTAAAACAATCACTCACCTGGAAGAAGAGGTAAATATAGTAACCCAGGTGTAGTGGTACAATACCACGGCATTGTACAAAAATGTCAGGCATATGCATGATATCATTCTGAAAAGCAATCTGTATTTTCTTTATTAAAGCTCCCACAATAGTTAGGCCACAGTAATATAAGGTTGGTGTAGAGCAGCTGAAACATCTTTCTGTTTACAAAATGAGGCTGAAGTTTTAGAATATAATTTGTGACTGTAACATCAGACAGAGGAGCACTGATGTAGCATCAGTCACTGAACGTTCACCCCTAGCCCTTCATGGTGTGTATTAGCCACCTGATCTATGTACACAAAAACATCATGTTCTCAATATTGCAACCAAACCAATGGCCAAAAGGCTAGTGGTGGGGATATGGAAGCAAATAGCTGTCTTCTGCTAAAGACTTCTCGAAACTCTGTAAGTTGCTGTTTCAAGGAATTTAGTTAAACATCACACAACACCAGGTTATAGTCCAACAGGTTTATTTGGAAGCACTAGCTTTCAGAGCGCTGCTCCTTCATCAGGTACCTACAAGCAGCACTCTGAAAGCTAGTGCTTCCAATTAAACCTGTTGGACTATAACCTGGTGTTGTGTGATTTTTAACTTTGTACACCCCAGTCCAACACCAGCATCTCCACGTCAAGAAATTTAAACATACCTGACTATGCAATACCAGAAAGATGGATTAGCATCTCCTTAACCCAGTCAAGAAACATTACAGAATTTAGGATGAGGCAATTTATAACAAGGAGATGCAAAAGAGCATGCTTTATTCATCATAATGATACCTGGGTCACAGAGAAACATTCCTGACTTTCCACATTTGTCTCTGAAATTTCCAGGGTCATGCCATATTGCTCTAAACCTCATTGTTTGTCCTTGATTGAAGACAACCAAAACACATTTAGATTGTCTTAAAACAAAATACTCTCCTTGATTCAGAGTTGTTTCCCCAGAAAAGGAACAATTTGTTTGCAAGCCCGTATTTGGAATGCACCGAATGGAACATTTAAAGTATAGGAAACATTTGTGAAACGTAACAAACAAAACCAACAATTTTGGAGAAACTCAGCAGGTCTGGCAACATCTGTGGAGAGAAAGCAGAGTTAATGTTTCGAGGCTAGTCCACCGTTAGAACTGATGGTTGCTGAGTAAATGTGGTATTTATGCTGATGATGGGGAGGTTGTGGATAGGGATAGGAGTGAGTGGATAGATGGGGATGGAGGCTAGCGGGAGTGAAAGGAAGTTAGGCACATTTTCCTTGTCATTTATGGACATGATTTGGATGAGAATATAGAAGGCATGGTTAGTAAGTTTGCAGATGACACCAAAATTGGTGGTACAGTGGACAGTGAAGAAGGTTATCGAAGATTACAAAGGGATCTTGATCAATTGGGTCAATGGGCTGAGGGGTGGCAGATGGAGTTTAATTTGGATAAATGCGAGGTATTGTATTTTGGTAAAACAAACAAGGACAGGACTTATACAGTTAATGGTAGGGCCCTGGGGTAATGTTGTTGAACAGGGAGACTGAGGGGTTCAGCGATATGAAAGTTGTGTCACAAGTAGATAGAGTGGTTAAGAAGGTGTTTAGCATATGTGCCTTCTTTGCTCAGACCATTGAGTATGGAAGTTGAGACGTCATGTTGAGGTTGTACAGGATGTGGGTGAGGCCACTTTTGGAGTACTGAGTACAGTTCTGATTGCCCTGCTACAGGAAGGATATTATTAAGTTGGAGAGGTTTCAGAAAAGATTCACCAGGATGTTGCCAGGACTGGAGGGTCTGAGCTAATACAGAGGCTGGATAGGCTGGGACCTTTTTCTTGGAGTGTAGGAGGTTGAGGAATGACTTTATGGAAGTTTATAAAATCATGAGACAAATAGGTAAGGTGAATAGCAAAGGTCATTTCCCTTGAGTGGGAGAGTTGAAAACTAGAGGGCACAGGTTTGAGGTGAGAGAAGAAAGATTTAAAAGAGACCTGAAGGGCACTTTTATCATCCAGAGGGTGGATTGTATGTGGAACGGCCTGCCAGAGGAAGTGTTAGATACAGGGACAGCTAAAACACCGAAAAGACATTTGGATAGTTACATGAATAAGGAAAGTTTGGAGGGATTTGGGCCAAATGCAGGCAAATGGGACTAGCTTAGTTTGGGAAACTTGGTTTGCATGGACTGGTTGGGCAGAAGGGTCTGGTACCATATTGTATGACTCAATGACTCTATAAAGGGATGGTCAATATTATGCTGAAAGCAGCCCATGTTATCCCTTTGTCTTTCTGTGTCTCTTTCTCATGCTTTATTTTCATTTCTTCCCTTCTCTCTCTTTTCTTTCATTCCTTCCTTTCTCTGCCAATGCAGTTTCTCCCTATGTATCCTGTCCTGATCCCTTGCGCTTTGAAACAACTCCCTTAAACTGTTTCCTCTAAGGACAACCACCTCAACTTCTCTAAGCTAGACAACTGAAGTTTCTCCTCCCTGAATTTGCTGTACTGTGATGCTGATTAGGAAATCAGACCATCTGGTTAGGATTGTCAGTCGAGCATTTGGTGTGATTCTCAGAGTGTATGAGCTCAGAGCTACATATATTAATGCACAAGACCCTATTCTTTGAACACAGCAATAACATACACACTGCACCTGTTTAAACTTAGCAAAGTTAATGCCAGCCTTCGTCTGGTTCATTAGCAGGGCAATGTTTTAACTGATCAGAGTCAATCTATCATATTTAAAATCTAAATGAGCTTTGACTGTTAAATTTCAGTCATTGTCTAACTGGTGCAATCACCCTCTCAATGCCTGGGTCAATCAGAGTCCAAGAGCCAACCCATTCGGCTCTCATAAAGTGTTCATGTTGTTTTCCCTTGAGTTTGGTATTTCTTGTGAATTGTCCTGATAAGTACAAGCTCAAAGGATTCAACAAAATGTGTCTTTTCTTTTCAGCAATACTCAAGTTCTGTAATTGTCCAGCCATCTGGTGCTGTCCCTCTACCAAACGAGAAGCAAGTGGATTACTATCAGTGATCCAGAACTTCCCTCAGAATCCTCCAATGGGTCTTATCCAGGTGGCCTGCCAAAGTGAAGTCCACCTAGTCTATCTCACCACTCTAGTTCATCAATTTTAAACTCAATTAGTGTCTCAACTGAGCAAATCTTCCCTAGACCGGTAAGTTTACCTTTTGGGTAAAAACAATGACTGCAGATGCTGGAAACCAGAGTCTAGATTAGAGCGGTGCTGGAAGAGCATAGCAGTTCAGGCAGCATCCAAGGTGCAGGAGAATCGACATTTCGGGCAAAAGCCCTTCATCAGGAACAGAGGCAGGGTGCCTGATCTATCTCTCCATTCTGCAGGCAGTCTGCCTGTATTCCTGATGAAAAGCTTTTGCCCGAAACATCGATTTTCCTGCTCCTCGGATTTTACCTTTTGGTAAGGTCAGGTCTACACTCAAGTGGGTGACCAATTCCAGGTTTTAATGAACATATCTATATATGAATGATGGTAATAGAGACAAGATTAGAGTGGTGCTGGAAAAGCACAGCAGGTCAGGCAGCATCTGAGGAGCAGGAGAATCGACGTTTCGGGCGGGAGCCCTTGCTCAGGTCATGACATAGTAGTCCTGTCACATGTACTAGGGAGCTAATTCTTAGACCCAGGGGTATAGTTAACCCCATTGATAGATAATTAGCCACAGATAGATGTTTGTATATCAGGGGGTAGAGGGCTATGAGAAGCAGGCACAAAGAGGAGTTAAAGTCTGAGGCCTGTGACCTTAAAGAATGCTGGGGTAGGCTTGAGAAGATGAAGGTCCTACTTCTATTTCTATGTTCTTTACACTGCAGACTGTACCACCCAGCTGAACTCCTGAGAGTCCAGAGGGCCAGGCAGTGAGGTATAAGAATTCCCCTGCCCCCCGTGAGGCATCTAACCCCACCCGCTGCCTTCTTGCGCATCCATCAGGCAAGGCTTCCAAACAACAAAATGATCAGTGACACTACACACAGGCCAAGCAATTAAAACTTTCCCCTGCACTGCAGACGGTGCATCAGCTGAGTAACAATGGCGCTCATCAAATCATACAGCACACAGGAGGCTATTTGGTCTGTCTTAACCATATCAACTCTGTCCAATTAGTGTCATTTCCTTCCACTTTTCTCAACGCAATCTTTCCTCAATAGGTGCCTCACAGCACCAGGGTCCCGGGTTCAATTCCACCCTCAGGCGACTGACTGTGTGGAGTTTGCACGTTCTCCCCATGTCTGCGTGGGTTTCCTCCGGGTCCTGTTTCCTCCCACAGTCCAAAGATGAGCAGGTTAGGGTGAATTGGTCATGCTAGATTTTCCATAGCCTTCAGGGATGTGTAGGCTAGGTGATTAGTCAGGGAAAATGTAAAGTAATAGGATAGGGGAAAGGTTTGGGTGGGATACTCTTCGGAGAGTCGGTGTGGACTTGTTGGGCCGAAGGGCCTGTTTCCACACTGTAAGGATTCTATGATTCTATGATTTTTTGAGGTATGTATCCAATTTTTGTTTTATAATTAGCATTGAGCTTAGTTGTGTCTCTCTAGCCCAGCAGTTCGTAATCATTCACAAAACCTCATTATCTAATTGTTAGGTTATTGAAGTGGCTTCAGTTACAGGCAGGGAGAGCTAAGAGGATTGTGCTCAATTTGTTGTAGATAGTAGGGTTGTTATGAGAGTCAGCATTGGGATCGATCGCTGGGCCTCCAGTGCAGCTAGATGGTATGCAGCAGAGGTGGAGACTGAGCATCACTTTCATCCTGCACATGGTGGACTCCATGCTATGAACTTTGGCCTGTGTCATGTGGGAGTCTGGTCCCTCCATTCACTTTGAGCGTGTCGAGAGGTTTTCTGGCAGGTGTGATAATGCAGCAAGCATCACTCAGTGCATCCTCCATCAGTGACTCCATGTAACTATATCTTGGCACACGATCTGCCCTTTGCCCTGGCCTGCCCTCACAATGGGCCAACTCTATCCGAGTTTCCAGAGTTTGCGTAGCACCAGGTGGTGATTGCAATTTAGACCAGGTAGCAACTGCAGATTCCACGCTCTGAAGGATTGAAGTGAACCAGATGAGGTTTGACAACAGTCAGTAATTTATTTTTGTAAATTCCAGATTATATTGAGTTCAAATTTCACCATCTGCCAATGGTCGGATTGGAGCCATGTCCTGAGAACATTAGGCTGGCATTCTCAATTCTTACAGCAGGGATATTACCACTGCAGCTCGACTCCACCAATCTGATGCAATGTGTCTTCACCTCCATTGCGGTTCGGGGTGATGAGGGTGTGCCCGGACTCTTCCATTTCCACTCCAATCCGTTGGGTGGTACGTTGTCCTGCAGGAGAGAGGAGAGAAGGTTAGCAAGTACTCTGCACTAGGATTGGGTGATATGTCATAGCTGTGTGGTTGGAGGCACATCAAGGTGCATGTTGCTGGTGTAAGACTGGTACAATTGGTAGGTGAAGGGGGTGAGGTATTGTACCTGAGTGTAAGGCCCAAATCCTGAACTGCTGGGTGAGTGATGGGTTAGAGTAGACTGAGCACCGAGAATAGTTGGCTATGTGATGAAGATACAAATGGTGAGGTTATTCGATATTGTGCAGCACTGCTACCATGTTACACTGATCCCAGTTCCAACTTTTCCTATTCCCTCCAGAGAGTGATCTCCTTGGGCTTCCCTGAAAGTGTTGCCTCTTCCCTCCTGATGCCCTTCATGATTAATGCCTGAAGTGTTATATCTCTGAACGTAACCAATCTCTGTCTGTATTGGTGCTCCATTCACTTACCCCCATCACAGAAGAGACAGCACTAACTTTGTGTACTATCTGTCTCAGCTGGAAAGTAGGTAAGATTATACACCACAGGCCATGTGCTCAATAAAAAGCTATGGAGAGCTTCTCCCTCATGACATCCAACTTCACAATTGAAAGAACAACAAATGGTGAACTGGCCAATATTCCTTCTCTCAGCAAACCCCAGTGCCATTACTTTAACTGGCATTCAGCTCATTTACTGTTTATGAAAACCTTATTGTTTGCAGATTGGCTGTTGAATTTGCTTCCATAACATTAATAACACTTCAAGAAGTAATTCATTGGTGTAAAGCATTTTGGCACATTCTGAAGTCATGAAACACTTGATATACACTTCAGTTATTTGCTTATTACATTATCTTTGGTCTCGATATTAATGCTACTTTTTGTAACAGACAGTAAATGTATTCAGTGGCAGTTTATTGTTGGATATCTGATTTGTGTTGTATGGGTGAAAATTCAACCACAACTTTCAAAATCTGGAATTGGTTTTTACATCAGTGCCATTTTGAAGAGTTCTCAGTCACACTGGTTTGAAGGAAAATGTGCTGGTATATCATTTTCTACATCTGTTAGTCCTCCGTCTAACTCCACTGCCAGGAATAGGCTCCAAACTCTTCCTGACACCACTTTCACACTCCATAAGAAGGCAATTGGGTTAAAGTGATGATAAGCAAGGCATACTTTCATATATCAACGCCAAAAATAAAATGTGCTACACAACATAAAAAAAAATCAACTGACAAAACTTTAAAGGAGGAACTCAGTAACACAGCTTTCTAATTTGAACTTAGACCAGCTACGGCCTTATTTTGAAGAGAGCTGGAGTTTAGGACCAAGGAGGTCTCTGAGGAAGGGTCACTGCAATGTGACATCTGCTTTCTCTCCACAGATGCTGCCAGACCTGCTGAGCTTTGTTTTAGGCCCTGTCACTAAGTTCAAACAGTCATAGAGTCCTACAGCACAAAAACAGGCCCTTCGGCCCAAACTGGTCCATGCCGACCAAAATGTCCATCCATGCTAACCCCATTTCCCTGCACTTGGTCAATATCCTTCTAATCCTTTCCTATCCATGTATTTGTCCAAACACCTTTTAAATGTTGTTAACGTACCCACCTCAACCACAGTCTGGGTAAAAACGTTGCCCCTCAGGTTCCTTTTCATTCTTTTCCCCTCTCACCTTAAACCGATGCTCTCTAGTCCTCGATTCCCCAACCCTGAATGCAATCACCCTATCCATGCCTCTCATGATCTTATACACCTCTATAACATCCACACTCGGTCACCTACACTCTAAAGAAAAAGTCCTAGCTTGTCCAACATCTCCCTATAACTCAGACTGTTGAGTCCTGGCAACATCCTTGTAAATTTCTTCTGCACTTTTCCAGTTTAATAACATCCTTGCTGAAACAAGGTGACTAAAACTGAGCATAATACTCCCAGTGTGGCCTCACCAACATCCCGTACAACTGCAACATAAGTTGCAGGCTGAAATTTGAACTTATTCAAATGTTTATTGTTAGCACATGCTAAATTTGTCCTACAAACAAAAGCATGACATGACTATAATATTACCATCAATCTCTTATCCAGAACAATGGTCTGAAACATCGCCATTTGGTTTTCATCGGATTGATTCCTCCTTGATTCCTTGGCATCATCATATTTCCCCATTTCCATCCCAATCCCTCCCAGTTTACTTGATGTTCTCCTGAGGAGATACTGCTGCGTGCAACTAGGAACACAACCATTACATTATGGAAGAACTACCTGTAGTTATTATCTCTAAGCTGTGTAGAGAGTCTGCTTGCTTGTTGTAATGACATTCTAGCCACTCTCATCGCCTGAGTGTCCAACCTCCCTAGGTATTCTGATCCACTCTGTTGGTTAGTTCGGATGCTGTACCTGCCGACTCTCGAGATGTGACTTCTCATGATGTCCAACCCCCTTCTCCAGCCTTTGCTCTCTGATTGGTGCTTCCATTCACCTCTGGTGCCACCTTATATATGTGGTTGTCATAGCGTGTATTTATGATGGTTTTTATTTCATTTAACAAAGGCAATTTCTTTTTAAATTGACAGAAGGAACTTAAAGAGGTGTCACACAATTGTCTATTTCCAGGTAGAAAGAGAGATAGATTGATCTGTTAATTCAGCCTCAACCACAAATAGGAACATTTAGAATTTGATTAACCACCTGCAGAACACAATGAGGCCTTCGAAAGGTGGAGGAATTCATGGCTCTGAGAGAAACAGCATATTGGAAGAATCCCCACTAGGAATTTCAACTCGTGACCTTGTTTTGTGGAATAGTAATTCATGCAAATTAACATAGCAGCCATCTTAATTGTAATCTATGTAAAGCAGACTATAAGAGCTAATTTAATTGTAACATAAAGAAAGATTCTTAATAAACAGCATCCTTCACTTATATTTACCATTGACGTTGAGTAAACAAATGAGCTCCCAATCTTAAATCCATAAGACCAGAAGACATAAGAGCAGAATTAGGCCATTCAGCCCATTGAGTCTGCTGTACCATTCAATCGTGTATGGTTCTCAACCCCATTCTACTATTTCATCCCATAACACTCAATCCCCTTACTCATAACTGGAATGAGCTCTCAGCAGAAATGGTGGAGATTAGTACAATTACAACAGTTAAAAGGCATCTGGCTGGGTATATGAATAGGAAGGGTTCAGAAGGATATGGGCCAAATCCTGGCAAATGGAACTAGATTAACTTAGGCCATCTGTTCAGTATGGATGAGTTAAACTAAAGGATGTGTTTCCGTGCTGAACAGTTCGATGACTGTATAACTTATCAAGAACCTATCTATCTCTGTCTTAATTATACTCAATGATGTATTGATGTATATCTTTGATGTATTAGTTGGGAAACCTGTTGGTTGGGAAATCTTGCAAATCTGTGCAAGGGCTTATGTCCACCACCCTTGGGTATGGATGGTGGCCAAGCCACATGCTGAGCCTGGAAAGGGAAAGTTGTCTCAAAACGTGAAGCACAGGTGAAACAGGTTCTCAATTCTGCTGCTTTGGAGTAAATTCGAAAAGTGTGGCAGTGGAAAAGCACAGCCAGTCAGGCATCATCTGAGGAGCAGGAGAATCGACGTGTCAGACATAAGCCCTTCATAAGGAATGATGAGTAAACCCCTGAACAGGACCCCGTCATCAGGCCTGAAACATGTTGTCCGCCATGCAAACCAGAAGGGTCAGTCTCAGTGCTAGATGGATTTGACTCATCCCTATGTCTGGGATTTGTATCAAATAATACATCCCCTTGACCATTTGCCTCAGGTAGCTTGCTGAACATGCTCAATCAGCCCATACTTACAAACCTCAGAACACCTCCTGAATTCTAGTCTTAATGTAATCATGCAATTTGTCACCATTTATTAAATAATCTGGACTGCACTATGAATTATACCAGAAGTAAATAGTAAGATTTTCAGACAGTCTTTC
Source organism: Chiloscyllium plagiosum (assembly GCF_037043375.1). Taxonomy (NCBI): domain Eukaryota; kingdom Metazoa; phylum Chordata; class Chondrichthyes; order Orectolobiformes; family Hemiscylliidae; genus Chiloscyllium; species Chiloscyllium plagiosum. The sequence goes on from NW_028270142.1 coordinate 6,323,584, forward strand.
GGTATTTGCATGTCCAGGAGCCATACATACTAACATCCGGATACCTGCTTTATGTTGACATAAGGAATTTGTACGGACAATACACCTTTCTCACCGGAACATGGAGACTGCCAATTCCTGATATATTCTCAGTGCAATATCCTGACCAATTGAGTCACTCTGCCAGGTTGGAACTAAGATTGATGGTTCTCTGCTCTTACAGTCAGAATCATAGAGATGTACAGCATGGAAACAGACCCTTTGATCCAACTCGTTCATGCTGACCAGATATCCCAACCTAATCTAGTACCATTTGCCAGCACTCAGCCCATATTACTCTAAGACCTTCCTATTCATATACCCATCCAAATGCCTTTTAAATGTTGCAATTGTACCAGCCTCCACCACTTCCTCTGAACATACTTTCTCTGGACTCTCGTTATCTCATTTCTAAAGGCTTCACATTTTCCAGCCATCTCTTTACCTGCAAACATCTGCCCCCAATCAGCTTTCGAACGTTCTTGCCTAATACCGTCAAAATTGGCCTTTCTCCAATTTAGAACTTTAACTTTTAGATCTGGTCTATCCTTTTCCATCACTATTTTAAAACGAATAGAATTATGGTCGCTGGCCCCAAAAGCTCCCCCATTGACACCTCAGTCACCTGCCCTGTCTTATTTCCCAAGAGTAAGTCAAGTTTTGCACTTTCTCTAGTAGGTATATCCACATACTGAATCAGAAAATTTTCTTGTACACACTTAACAAATTCCTCTCCACCTAAACCCTTAATACTTTGGCAGTCCCAGTCTATGTTTGGAAAGTTAAAATCCCCTACCATAATGACCCTGTAATTCTTACAGGTAACTGAGATCTCCTTACAAATTTGTTTCTCAATTTCCCTCTGACTATTAGGGGGTCTATAATATAATCCCAATATCGTGATCATCCCTTTCTTATTTCTCAGTTCCACCTAAATAACTTCCCTGGATGTATTTCCGGGAGTATCCTCCCTCAGCACAGCTGTAATGCTATCCCTTATCAGAAATGCCACTCCCCCTCCTCTCTTGCCTCCCTTTCTATCCTTCCTGTAGCATTTGTATCCTGAAACATTAAGCTGCCAGTCCTGCCCATCCATGAGCCATGTTTCTGGATTTACTATGATATCCCAGTCCCATGTTCCTAACCATGCCCTAAGTTCATCTGCCTTCCCTGTTAGGCCTCTTGCATTGAAATAAATGCAGTTTAATTTATTAGTCTGACCTTGTCCCTGCCTGCCCTGATGTTTGACTCTCTTCTGTTCTAACTGTATCAGTCTCAGATTAATCTCTTTCCTCACTATCTCCCTGGGTCCTACCACCACCCCCCCCCCCCCCCCCCCCCCACTTCCCCCCTCCCCATCACCTTCCTAGTTTAAATCCTCCCAAGCAGCTCTAGCAAATTTCCCCGCCAGTATATTAGCCCCCTTCCAGTTTAGGTGCAATCCATCATTCTTGTACAGGTCACTTCTAACCCAAAAGAGTTAGAATGATCCAATGATCCAAAAATGTGAATCCTTCTCCCATACACCAGCTCCTCAGCCATGCATTCATCTGCTCTATCCTCCTATTTCTACCCTCACTAGCTCATAGCACCAGGAGTATTCCAGATATTTCTACCCTTGAGGACCTCCTTTTTAAATTTCTGCCTAACTTTCTATATGCTCCCTTCAGAATCTAATCCTTTCCCCTTCCTATGTCATTTGTTTCAATGTGGACAATGACCTCCTGCTGGTCCCTCTCCTCTCTGAGACATCCTTGATCCTGGCACCAGGACGGCAACACACCATTCTGATGTCTCGCTGCTGGCCGCAGGAACGTCTGTCTGTGCCTCGGACTAGAGAGTCCTCTATCATATGGTTTGCCTGGAACCCGACGTACCTTCATTGAATTAGAGGCAGTCTCAATACCAGAAACTTGCCAAGAGGAGGTTGAGCAGTTCATTAACTTCACTAACACATTCCACCCCGATTTTAAATTCACCTGGACCATCTCAGACACCTCCCTCCCCTTCCTGGACCTCTCCATCTCCATCAATGGTGACCAACTCAACACTGACATGTTCTACAAACCCATCAACTCCCACAGCTACCCGGATTACACCTCTTCCTACCTTGCCTCCTGTAAAAATGCCATCCCATATTCCCAATTCCTCCGCCTCCGTTACATCTGCTCCCAGGAGGACCAGTTCCACCACAGAACACACCAGGTGGCCTCCTTCTTTAGAGACCGCAATTTCCCTTCCCACGTGATTGATGATGCCCTCCAGCACATCTCATCCACTTCCTGCACTTTTGCCCTTGAACCCCACCCCTCCAACCGCAACAAGGACAAACCCCCCCCCCCCGGTCCTCAGCCTCCACCCCACCAACCTCTGCATACACCGCATCTTCCTCTGCCATTTCCACCACTTACAAGCAGACTCCACTTCCAGAGATATAATTCACTTCCCATCCCTGTCTGCTTTCCGCAAAGACCATTCCCTCCATGAATACCTTGTCAGTTTCATGCCCCCCAACAACCCACCCTCCCGTCCTGGCACTTTCCCCTGCCACCGCAGGAATTGCAAAACCTGCGCCCACACCTCCTCCCTCACCTCTATCCAAGGCCCCAAAGGAGCCTTCCACATCCATCAAAGTTTCACCTGCACATCCACCAATATCATTTATTGTATCCATTGCTCCCGATGCGGTCTCCTCTACATTGGGGAGACTGGACGCCTCCTCGCAGAGCGCTTTAGGGAACATCTTTGGGACACCCGCACCAATTAACCCCACTGCCCTGTGGACGAACACTACAGCTCCACTTCCCACTCTGCCGAGGACATGCAGGTCCTGGGCCTCCTCCACCACCACTCCCTCATCACCAAACACCTGGAGGAAGAATGCCTCATCTTCCACCTTGGGACCCTCCAATCCCAGAGCATCAATGTGGACTTCACCAGTTTCCTCATTTCCCCATCCCCCACCTTATCGCAAATCCAACCTTCCAACTCGGTGCCACACTCATGATCTGTCCGATCTGCCAATCTTCCTTCCCACCTGTCCACTCCACCCTCCTCTCCAACTTATCATCATTACCCCCATGTCCATCCACCTATTGCACTCTCAGCTATCTTCCCTCCAGCCCCACCCCCTTCCCATTTATCATCCACTCCCAAGGCTCCCAGCTTCATTCCTGATAAAGGGCTCTGGCCTGAAACATCAATTTTCCTGAGTGTTGGAAATATTGTGGTCATCCTGTGACTTTTTTTGAGGAGCTAGTCAGGATTTCTGTGGCAGGAACAAATGTTTGGGCTTGGATCTCAGGATTTGATTCCTTTCGGTCCCTTGTACTGCGGTGGTTAGACCAGCCACAGCTTGCAGTGGTGACACTGCTGCTATCTTCCAGAGCCCTGATGTGGCCCAGTTATGAAACACTGTCCATGGGGAAAGTGTGTGCCCCGTGCCTGAACAGGTAAAAACACTCTTTACGACATTTCACAGACTGATCCTTCCCTGGATCAGTCGCATGTGTCATTGTGACCACCTCCGAAACTGAGATTACTGATGTTTTCTGGATTGTCAGCGATCTTCCAGGACTCAATATCTGACAGTTTGGAACAAGCTGCAAAGTCCCAAAGCACATGGACTGTGTGCAAGATCCTGACAGTAGTGCAGAATCACTGCTACTCCTCAACATGTGAAAGAGCTCAGCCCCTGAAGTCCCTGTAAACCTGCACTGAGCTCCCTCCAGGTCCAAAACCTCCTTCCTAAGGTGTGAGGCCCAGGTCTGCACCCTGTACTCCAAGTGGGGCCCACCAGGGTTTTGCATAATTACAGCACAATGTCTGGATCCTTGTACACCAGCCCTTCAGATGTGAAGGCCAGCAGGGGTGGCACGGTGGCACATGGTTCCTCACAGCGCCAAAGACCTGGGTTCAATTCCCGCCTTGGGCAATTGTCTGTGTGGAGTCACATTCTCTCTGTGTCTGCGTGGGTTTCCTCTGGGTGCTCTGATTTCCTCTCACAATCCAAAGATGTGCAGGTCAGGTGAATTGGCCATGCTAAATTGTCCATAGTGTTAGGTGCATTAGTTAGGGGTAAATGTAGGGGAATGGATCTGGGTGGGTTGCTCTTCGGAGGGTCAGTGTGGACTTGTTGGGCCGAAGGGCCTGTTTACATACTGTAAGTAATCTAATCTAAAAAAGATTTCATTAGCCTTCCTGACTATCCTCTGCACCTGTTTGTAGCAACTTAAAGAGCAATGCACCTGAACTTCCCCCAAATCTCATTGGACGTCCACTACATTTAACTGTGTGCCTTCTGACAAGTATGCTGGTCTATTGTTTTTCAGTCAGAAATGGATAACTTCATGCTTGTCTATATTAATGTCCACCTGCCACAGCTTTGCCCATTCACCTGATCTGTCAAGACCCTGTTGTAATTTATCTTCAATACTGCCTGCAAAGGCTGCCCAATGTTGTGTCCTCAGAAAATTTGGATATTTGACTTTTTATGCCATTATTCAAGTTGTTAATAAATATTGTGAATAAGTGAGGCCCCAACACAGATCCCTGTGGGGCACCATGAGTCATATCCTCCCAATTTTAGTATTTACCCAATATTTCAGAAGGCAGAGAGTTGGGATAAAAGGTTCTTTTTCGGAATGGCAGCCGGTGACAAGTGGTGTCCTGCAGGGTTCAGTGTTGGGGCCGCAGCCATTCACATTATATATTAATGATCTGGATGAAGCGACTGGGGGCATTCTAGCGAAGTTTGCTGATGATACAAAGTTAGGTGGACAGGCAGGTAGTACTGAGGAAGTGGGGAGGCTGCAGAAGGATCTAGACAGTTTGGGAGAGTGGTCCAGAAAATGGATGATGGAATTCAATGTGAGCAAATGCGAGGTCTTGCACTTTGGAAAAAAGAATACAAGCATGGACTACTTTCTAAACGGTGAGAATATTTGTAAAGCCAAAGTACAAAGGGATCTGGGAGTGCTAGTCGAGGATTCTCTAAAGGTAAACATGCAGGTTGAGTCCGTGATTAAGAAAGCGAATGCAATGTTGTCACTTATCTCAAGAGGGTTGGAATATAAAAGCACTGTTGTGCTACTGAGACTTTATAAAGCTCTGGTTAGGCCCCATTTGGAGTACTGTGTCCAGTTTTGGTCCCCACACCTCAGGAAGGACATACTGGCACTGGAGCGTGTCCAGCGGAGATTCACACGGATGATCCCTGGAATGGTAGGTCTAACATACAAGGAATGGCTGAGGATCCTGGGATTGTATTCATTGGAGTTTAGAAGATTAAGGGGAGATCTAATAGAAACTTACAAGATAATACATGGTTTGGAAATGGTGGACGCTAGGAAATTGTTTCCATTAGGCGAGGAGACTAGGACCCGTGGACACAGCCTTAGAATTAGAGGGGGTAAATTCAGAACAGAAATGCGGAGACATTTCTTCAGCCAGAGAGTGGTGGGTCTGTGGAATTCATTGCAGCAGTGGAGGCCGGGATGCTAAATGTCTTCAAGGCAGAGATTGATAAATTCTTGATGTCACAAGGAATTAAGGGCTACGGGGAGAATGCGGGTAAGTGGAGTTGAAATGCCCATCAGCCATGATTGAATGACGGAGTGGACTCGATGGGCCGAATGGCCTTACTTCCACTTCTATGTCTTATGGTCTTATGGTCTTATTTCAACGCTCTGTTTCCTGCCACTCAATCAATTTCCTATCCTATGCAATTTCCTCGTGTCTGTTGTCAAAGGCTGATGTTTGAGGGGAATCACTGCACGTGACCAGAAGACACTCATACACTTCCTGCCTGCAAAGGTGTATTTACAGGTTAATAATCTAACGTTTGGCCACATTGTGAATATAGCACGGTCACTCAGTGATTAGCACTGCCTCCTCACAGCACCAAGGACCTGGGTTTGATTCTGGCCTTGGGCAACTGTCAGTGTGGGGTTTGCACATTCTCCCTGTGTCTGCGTGGGTTTCCTCTGGGTGCTCCGGTTTCCTCCCAAATTCCAAACATGTGCAGATTAGGTGGATTGGCCATGCTAAATTGCCCATACTGTTCAGGGATGTGTAAGTTAGGTGCATTAGTCAGGGATAAATGTAGGTGAATGTCTCTGGGTGGGTTACTCTTCGGAGGGTCAGTGTGGACTTGCTGGGCCGAAGGGCCTGTTTCCATACGGTAGGGAATCTAATCTAATCTAACAAAAACTCCTCAAATAACATCCTTATTTATATATATAGACACAAGACTCTTGCCAGTGATATATGGCCTCAAGAATTCATCTCCCAAACCTGAAAGACTTGTCAAAACCACAAAGAATGGGATTATCCACTAGCCACTTTCTCTGAATATTATCCCAAGGTTGAGCACCAAAGGAACATAGGAACATGTAAACAGGAGGAGGCCATTCAGCCCCTCCAACCTGTTCCACCATTCAATGAGATTATGCTGCTCTCTGGCCCAACTCATTTTCCCTGCCTTTGGCCCATATCTCTTAATAAGCACTGCTTAACAAAAATGTATCTATCTCAGATTTAAAACTAACAATTAATCGAGCATCCAATGTCATTTGTGGAAGGGATTTCCAAACCTCTCCCACCCTTTTTGTGTAGAAGTGCTTCCTGACATCTCTCCCAAGTGGTCTCGCCCTAATTCTCAGATAATGTCTAAGGAACTGCAGTGAAATAAAAATCACCTTCAATGTTTGTACTTTGCTCCACACATAAAGTTTAAAGAACCTCCCAAGATTAGGTGCTAGAATTTTTCTTTATTCTCATAAACCAAACTATGCTCCAATGTATTTTATTTCAGTGATGTGGTTTATATTAAGTTTTGAACATAAGCCTGCCACCTAGAGAGTATTACCAATTTGCATTAGCTTCCTAATTTAATATTATTTAACTAAAAGCTCTGCTGATAGTGTAGGTTTTTATTCAACAACATTAGGGAAAACATTTTTGCCGGTAATGGATTCCGATTTGCATACGTGCAACAAGACAATGGCATACCATGAAACAGAAATGAGTACAAAATTATTCTGAAGCGTAACATGGTATATGAATCTTAAATCTGTTTTGGCAAAAGAAACCACTGCATAATTTTCCTTTTTATCATAAATTACAGATCTGTTGCGCAGCGCAAATATTGCAGAGGTGTAAGACAGCTGTGTCCCATTAAAATGTGTAATGGTCACTGATTTCTTACAGCACATGGTCATCAGGCTGAATCCACAGCCAGTAATTAAGAAGATGAAATGTTTAATTGTGCTTTAATTTTGATAAAATTTATCTGTCACACATCCTGTAATCAGGTATTATGGTCACAAATCATTGTCATTGGATTTGAGTGGTGATGGAGGCAGCAGATTCTCTCTCCTGACAGATTCATTTGAATATCAAACTACCCTGTTAAGCAAACACAGCAGTGCCATAATGTCAATTGCTGCACAGTTGTGACATACTTGGGAAAGAAAACCTCTTTAACACTTGAAAGAGGTAATGCTTCTATTGCTATAACCAACGGGAACGTAGGACAATGATCACTGTCAGTTCCTCACGTAGGGAGCTGAGTGCTGATCGGTCCCTTCGCTGCAGGATATAGAATTACCCCGTTGCTGCAAATATAAACCTGACCTTGCTCTCCTGAACTTGATCTCACCACAGATCTTTGTATCAGAATATGAGTGCAACATGATGAGCGGAATGTCATGGGACTTGGTGGAGGGGTCAGCATGGTGGATACCGTGGGTGGGGGGTCAGCGTGGTGGATACCGTGGGTGGGGGGTCAGCATGGTGGATACCGTGGGTGGGGGGGTCAGCGTGGTGGATACCGTGGGTGGGGGGTCAGCGTGGTGAATACCGTGGGTGGGGGGGTCAGCATGGTGGATACCGTGGGTGGGGGGTCAGTGTGGTGGATACCGTGGGTGGAGGGGTCAGCGTGGTGGATACAGTGGATGGGGGGTCAGCATGGTGGATACAGTGGGTGGGGGGTCAGCATGGTGGATACTGTGGGTGGGGGGGTCAGCATGGTGGATACCGTGGGTGGGGGGGTCAGCGTGGTGGATACCGTGGGTGGGGGGGTCAGCGTGGTGGATTCCGTGGGTGGGGGGGTCAGCATGGTGGATTCCGTGGGTGGGGGGGTCAGCATGGTGGATACCGTGGGTGGGGGGGTCAGCATGGTGGATACCGTGGGTGGGGGGTCAGCGTGGTGGATACAGTGGGTGGGGGGGTCAGCATGGTGGATACCGTGGGTGGGGGGTCAGCGTGGTGAATACAGTGATTACGTTGGGTGGGGGGTCAGTGTGGTGGATACAGTGGGTTGGGGGTTATCATGGTGGATACAGTGGGTGGGGGGGTCAGCATGGTGGATACATTGGGTGGAGGGGTCAACATGGTGGATACAGTGGGTGGGGGCCAGCATGGTGGATACAGTGGGTGGAGGGGTCAGCATGGTGGATACAGTGGGTGGGGGGTCAGCATGGTGGATACAGTGGGTGGAGGGGTCAGCGTGGTGGATACAGTGGGTGAGGGGTCAGCGTGGTGGATACAGTGGCGGGGTCAGCGTGGCCGATACAGTGAGTAGGGGGTCAGCATGGTGGATACAGAGGGTGGAGGGGTCAGTGTGGTGGATACAGTGGTTGGGGAGTCAGCATGGTGGATACGGTGGGTGGGGGGTCAGCGTGGTGGATACCATGGGTGGGGGGTCAGCATTGTGGATACAGTGGGTGGGGGGGTCAGTGAGGTGGATACAGTGGGTGGGGGGTCAGCATGGTGGATACAGTGGGTGGAGGGGTCAGCGTGGTGGATACAGTGGGTGGGGGGTCAGCATGGTGGATACAGTGGGTGGAGGGGTCAGCATGGTGGATATGTGGGTGGGGGGGTCAGAATGGTGGATACAGTGGGTGGGGGGTCAGCATGGTGGATATGTGGTTGGAGGGATCAGCATGGTGATTACATTAGGTGGGGGTCAGTGTGGTGGATACAGTGGGTTGGGGGTTATCATGGTGGATACAGTGGGTGGAGGGGTCAGCATGGTGGATACAGTGGGTGGAGGGGTCAGTATGGTGGATACAGTGGGTTGGGGGTTATCATGGTGGATACAGTGGGTGGAGGGGTCAGCATGGTGGATACAGTGGGTGGAGAGGTCAGCATGGTGGATGCAGTGGGTGGGGGGGTCAGCATGGTGGATTCAGTGGGTGGAGGGGTCAGCGTGGTGGATACAGTGGGTGGGGGGTCAGCATGGTGGATATGTGGATGGAAGGGTCAGCATGGTGATTACATTAGGTGGGGGTTCAGTGTGGTGGATACAGTGGGTGGAGGAGAAAGTGAGGTCTGCAGATGCTGGAGATCAGAGCTGAAAATGTGTTGCTGGAAAAGCGCAGCAGGTCAGGCAGTATCCAGGGAACAATAGAATCGACGTTTCGGGCATAAGCCCTTCTTCAGGAAACAGAGGGTGAAGGGGTCAGCATGGTGGATATGGTGGGTGGGGGGTCAGTGTGGTAGATACAGTAGATGGGGGGTCAGCATGGTGGATACAGTGGGTACGGGTCAGCATGGTGCTTACAGTGGGTGGAGGGATCAGCGTGGTAGATACAGTGGGTGGGGGGTCAGCATGGTGGATACAGTGGGTGTGGGGTGGTCAGCATGGTGGATACAGTGGGTGGGGGGTCAGCATGGTAGATACAGTGGGTGGAGGGTCAGCATGGTGGATACAGTGGGTGGGGGGTCAGCATGGTAGATACAGTGGGTGGGGGGTCAGCATGGTGGATACAGTGGGTGGGGGGTCAGCATGGTGGATACAGTGGTGGAGGGGTCAGCATGGTGGATACAGTGGGTGTGGGGTGGTCAGCATGGTGGATACAGTGGGTGGGGGGTCAGCATGGTAGATACAGTGGGTGGGGGGGTCAGCATGGTAGATACAGTGGGTGGGGGGTCAGCGTGGTAGATACAGTGGGTGGGGGTTCAGCATGGTAGATACAGTGGGTGGGGGTTTAGCATGTTGGACACAGTGGGTGGGTGTCAGCGTGGTGGATACAGTGGGTGCGGGGGTCAGCGTGGTGGATGCAGTGGGTCGGAGGTCAGCATGTTGGACACAGTGGGTGGGGGAGTCAGCATGTTGGACACAGTGGGTGGGGGGGTCAGCATGTTGGACACAGTGGGTGGGGGGGTCAGCATGTTGGACACAGTGGGTGGGGGGTCAGCATGTTGGACACAGTGGGTGGGGGAGTCAGCATGTTGGACACAGTGGGTGGGGGGTCAGCATGTTGGACACAGTGGGTGGGGGGGTCAGCATGTTGGACACAGTGGGTGGGGGGGTCAGCATGTTGGACACAGTGGGTGAATTGCATGGGTGTCCCCACCAATGCTCTGGTTACCAATGGCTGGTAAATTGTCTCCATTTACTGGGAGTGGGAGTGGGAGGTGGGGAGAACTTTGTTGCTTCTCTTTTCTATATTTTCTCCCTGGGCTCTACCTTGTAAATCCTGTGCTCTGTATCTTTTATTAAAATTCCCAATCTGGTCATCTCTTTGGTCTCCTTTACACTGTTGCACTCTGGAATGGTCCTTCTCAGCGATGTTTTGTTCTGATCTCAGTCTCCTGAAAGTGGGAGGCATTCGACAGTGGGGTTGGTCTGCAGCCTAAGAGTGATTCAGTAATCTGCTGTGTAACATTGAGGGTGTGAAGAATAACACTGAGAACCAATTCAGGATTGTCATTCGGGCTCACACTGTAGCACACCTGCGTTTACTACAAGTCACAAATAGTTGGGGGTATGTTTGCTGAGCTGGGAAGTTGATTTGCAATGTTTTGTCCACGGTCTAGGGAACATCTTCAGTGCTTTGAAGCCTCCTGTGAAGCGTTGCTGTACTGTATCTTCTGTAATTTATTCTGTTCCTGCTGCTTCCTGTTGCCGGTTCCGATAGATCTTTGTAATGGCCGGTATATTGGGTCTAGGTCTATCTGTTTGTTGATGGAGTCCATGGATAAGTGCCACACTTCTAGAAATTCTCTGGCTGTCCTCTGTTTAACTTGTCCATGATCGTTGTGTTATCCCAGTTAAATTTATGGTCCTTGTCATCTTCGTGTGTGGCTATTAGGGACAGCTAGTCATGGTGTTTAGTGGCTAGTTGGTGATGTGGATGTGGACTGCTAGTTGTCTGCCTGTTTGTCCTATATACACACAGATGACACATCCATAAAGTAGGAATGGAACAACACAACTATCATAGGACAGGCTAAATGGAGGACAGCCAGAGAGTTCCTAGAAGCATGACATCTGTCCACAGACTCTATCAACAAGAACGTAGACTTAGACCCAAATAACCAGCCACTACCAACAAACTACCAGAACCAGCAACCGGAAGCAGCAGGAACAGAGCCAAATGGATTGAAGATTTAAACAGTCAAGCAGTTAGCTGTCAATCATTATCAATGGACCATTCTCCATGGCAACACCCTTACCAATCAGAGTCTGCTTGTCAATAAATCAGCACTCTCCTCTCATACAGTAGAAATGTTAGTTTCTACTGTTAGTCCCAGGGCCGTTCCTTCACTGTGGCTGGGTCACAATCCTGGAATTCCCTCCCTAAGGGCATTGTGGATCTACCTACAACGGTTCAAGAAGGTAACTCACCCCCACCTTCTCAAGAACAACCCGGTATGGGCAATGATCCAGCCAGCGACACTCCTGTGCCATGAGTGAATTTTTTAAAAGTTTCTGAAAGAATTCTTTATTTATAGCTTTGTTATAGAGATGGCACAGTGACTCAGTGGTTAGCACTGCTGCCTCACAATACCATGGGACCTGGGTTCAATTCCCACCTTGGGCAACTGTCTGTGTGGAGTTTGCACATTCTCTCCGCGGTTTCCTCCCCCAGTCCAAAGATGTGCAGGTCAGGTGAATTGGCCATGCTAAACCGCCCATTTTGCTAGGGGGAATGGGTCTGGGTGGGTTACTCTTCGGAGGGTCGGTGTGGACTAGTTGGGCTGAATGTTATAGGTTCTGCTGATGCCTCGTTAAAGTCTCCACGATAAAGACAACACTTTCATGGCCACCAAAGGGTTTGTACAAGTTCTAAACTTTTCCAAATTTTTAAATAGATTTCCACAAATGCAATTCACTCCTTCCACTGTCTGCACCATCATCAGATGTTCTGTCTGAGCCAATACCTTCAGTTCTGTATAAAAACAGATATTTGCTGAGATATCCTCTGACAGGATCCAAATATATTTTAAGTGAATAACTGGTTTGTGAATCCAAAGGCTGTGTGGAATGAATATTTATACAAACAATGTGACAAAGTGTTAGCAAATTTTCTTTACTTAGAGAGTCGTAGGGACATGGAACAGCCTGCCTGCAACAGTAATAGACTTGCCAACTTTAAGGGCATTTAAATGGGCATTGGACATATATATGGATAATAATCGAACGGTTTAGGTTAGATGGGCATCAGATTAATTTCACAGGTCGGTGCAACATCGAGGGCCGAAGGGCCTGTACTGCTCTGGAATGTTCTATGGTCTACTTTCCCTTTTTGCATTCTCACTGCAACTAATAATAAAATCTACTAAACATTTTTTTAAATCACGGATTATTTTTATAAAACTTTAATATTTCAAGAATTAAAATCACTGCCATTTGCTCCTGACTTCACATGATTAATAAATGAAATATTGTCTATCAACGTGCTATTCTATTTATAGACAAAAATCAGTCCCTGTTAGAGTTCATCAATCTTTGTTTGGATTTGAATCTTGGGTTCAATGATGGTGTAGGGGAGCAATGGGATTGTGTCAGATACACTGAAGTACCGGCTACATCCGCATGTAGCCAGTGTTTCAGAATTTTACTGTATTTTCTTTTTTAGCTGTACTTTTGAGAAAAGACGTATCATGAAAACAGTTCGAGAGCAACTCGATCGTTTCAGCAGGCAAATGCATTGTTGGGAGATTTCTCCTTTTGTCACCTCTATCTTTCAGAAGTGTAAGAAGGCACTTTCAATGGGATCATTAAAGTGCCTAGCAGTCTGTGCCCTGGTTCCCTTCATCCTTGCCATTTTAATTTACATTGAAGGAAACTATGTCCAACGTTATGCTTAAGGTCTGCAAATACTGTATTTTAAATTGATGAAATAGGTATTTGTCTAACGGGTTGTGGGGGGGAGGTTATGGCAACTGATTTGCAAATGTTCAAAACTGTAATTAAAATACTGTGATCAGCAATTAGGACTTTTAAGCTGTCTTAGTTGTTCTGGTGTGGTATTACATTCTGCTTAACATGTGGCAGTCATGATAATTAAAATGATGCTAACACATGGACAATTTTATAGCCCTTATGGTGCAACCCATTATGCCAAATACAGGCCTATGTTTGCATAGCGTACACTACACAGCCTCATTACACCTATTCCTATCTTCCCTCCTTTAAACTAACAAATAGTAAGACAATTCTCAGTCAAATGGTGACAGTTCGTACCAGTCAGTAATGAAAAGTAAACACTTCTTCAAGGCATTCTTTGTACATGATCCCTGTCCACAGGATGCTGAGTGAAGTGTAAAACTGGTAACAATTCACTGTCACAAGTTTTACATTTCAATAGTGACCAAATTTATCCCCTTTGTATTGAGTCCAATGTTAAAATGCCATTCCACAGCAGCTAGGAACTGATATTCCAGAGACCTATCGAATTATTGTTGTGAGTTTAGTGCTTGCAGTGACTACAGGCAGCTCATTGTAACATTCCCTCCAACAGTCCGGCACTCAGCTACTCCGATATTCCGGAAATAGTGATTGACATCTGCACACCGATTGTGGCATTGACTTCTGGGTTCGGATGTTGCTGCCGTTCGTGCGTCTCGGAGGTTCTGCACTGTGAAAATTACAGCGTTACAGGGATAAGGCAGGAGAATGGGGTTGAGAAACGTATCAGCCATAACCAAATGGCGGAGAAGACTCGATGGGCCGAATGGTCTAGTTCTGCTCCTGTATCTTAGGTCTATGATCTTCATTGTTAAATGCAGTCTCTTTAAATAGAGCATTGTTCTCCTTTCACAACTAAAATGCGAGACCTCAGCCAGTTTCACTCCCAGTCAATCTACAATACTGAACAAAAAACATAGAACAATACAGGAAAATGGTAAAAGAAATCATTAAACCTTAACGTAACAGTAGCAAAGGGCTGTGACTTCTAAAACTACCTGCCTCTCCATTTACCCCACCACTCCCCATCCTCATCATATATACCACCTTTCCCAAACTCCTATCAGTTCTGGACCAGAAATAGTAACTTTGCTTTCTCTCCACAGATGCTGCCAGACCTGCTGAGTTTAGAACATAGAACATAGAACATAGAACTATACAGTGCAGAACAGTCCCTTCACCCCGCGATGTTGCACCGACCTGTGAACTATTCTCAGCTCGTCCCCCTACACTATCCCATCGTCATCCATGTGCTTATCTAAGGATTGTTTAAATCTCTCTAATGTGGCTGAGTTGACTACTTTGGCAGGCAGGGCATTCCACGCCCTTACCACTCTCTGAGTAACGAACCTGCCTCTGATGTCTGCCTTAAATCTATCACCCCTCAATTTGTAGCTTTGCCCCTCATACAAACTGACGTCATCATCCTAGGAAAAAGACTTTCCTTGTCTACCCTATCTAATCCTCTGATCATCTTGTATGTCTCTATCAAATCCCCTCTTAGCCTTCCTCTTTCCAATGAGAACAGACCCAAGTCTCTCAGCCTTTCCTCATAAGACCTTCCCTCCAGACCAGGCAACATCCTGGTAAATTGCCTCTACACCTTTTCCAATGCTTCCACATCCTTCCCGAAATATGGCGACCAGAACTGTACACAATATTCCAAGTGTGGCCACACCAGTGTTTTGTATAGTTGCAGCATGATATTGCGGTTCCGGAACTCAATCCCTCTACCAATGAAACCTAACACATCGTATGCCTTCTTAACAGCACTGTCCACCTGGGTGGCAACTTTCAGGGATCTCTGCACATGGACTCCAAGATCCCTCTGCACATCCACACTACCAAGAATCTTTCCATTGACCCAGTACTCTGCCATCCTGTTATGCTTCCCAAAGTCCATCACCTCACATTTAGCTGCATTGAACCCCATTTGCCACCTCTCAGCCCAATTCTGCAGTTTATCCAAGTCCCCCTGCAACCTACAACATTCTTCCACACCGTTCACTACTCTACCGACTTTAGTGTCATCTGCAAATTTACTAACCCATCCACCTATGCCTGTGTCTAAGTCATTTATAAAAATGACAAACAGCAGTGGTCCCAAAACAGATCCTTGTGGCACACCACTAGTAACTGGACTGCAGACTGAATATTTTCCATCAACCACCACTTGCTGCCTTCTTTCAGAAAGCCAGTTTCTAATCTAAACTGCTAGATCACCCTCAATTCCATGCATCTGCATTTTCTCCAACAGCCTACCATGCGGAACCTTATTAAAGGCTTTATTGAAGTCCATGTATACCACGTCAACTGCCCTACCCTGATCTACATGCTTGGTCAGCAATTTCTGTTATTGTTTCAGCTTTCCAGTATCCGCAGCTCTTTATTTGTAAATTAACTTCATTGCTTTGTTTTTGCTGGTCTGTAAGATTTCCCCAGACCATTCACATTCACCTCCCACTTAGTTTGTGCAGGATACAAGTAACGTGAACTGAAGGCCTGTGGACAGATGACATCAGATGCTCAGATATTGCTAAGAAGTATGAATATATATTATTCTACAATCATCCCCAAACGTGTTAAGACTGATTGAAAGCTGAGAATCAATAACTCCGAGGATGGAATATTCCATGGATCACATACTGAACTCCATGGATTATTTCAGAAATTTGGGAATTTCCAGCGTGAAGCTTAGAGTCATAGGGTCAGAGAGATGTACAGCATGGAAACAGATGCTTCGGTCCAACTCATCCAGGCCAACCAGTTATCCTCATCTAATCTAGTCCCATTTGTCAGCATTTGGCCCATGTCCCTCCAAACCCTTTCTATTCATATACACATCCAGATGCCTTTTAAATGTTGCAATTGTGCCAGCCTCCACCACTTCCTTTGGCAGCTCATTCCACACACACACATCACCCTCTGCATGAAAAGGTTACCCCTTAGGTCCCTTTTAAATTTTTCCCCTCTCACCCTAAACCTATGCCCTCTAGTTTTGGATTCCATTACCCTGGGAAAAAGACTTTGTCTATTTATCCTATCCATGCCCCTCATGATTTTATAAACCCCTCAGCCTCCGAAGCTCCAGGGAAAACAGCTTCAGCCTGTTCAGCCTCTCCCTATAGCTCAAACCCTCCAACTCTGGCAACATCCTTGTAAATCTTTTCTGAACCCTTTCAAGTTTAACAGCATCATCTTGATACTGACAGCCAAAGGTCTCATTTTCCAACACACACACATACACTCTCTCTCTCACACTCACACTCACACACACATACACTTGCATACACTTACATTCTCTCTCACACACACACAAACACACACTGCATGTCTGATTTACTAGCAGTCTGATTCAGTGATTCAATGTTATAACGTAGAGTGCATCGGGGCTCGATGATTAAATTACTTACAGTGTGGAAACAGGCCCTTTGGCCCAACAAGTCCACACCAACCCGCCGAAGCGCAACCACCCAGACCCATTCCCCACTTCACCTAACACTACGGGCAATTTAGCTCGGCTAATTCACCTAATTGGACTGTGGGAGGAAACCGGAGCACCCGGAGGAAACCCACATAGACACGGGGAGAATGTGAAGCTGGAAGAGCACAGCAGGTCAGACAGCATCTGAGGAGCAGGAAAGTCAATGTTTCAGGCCAAAATGTTGACTCTGACTTCCAGTATCTCCAGTCCTTACTGTCGCCTAGCTCCTAGATTCAGGGCTGCTCACGCTCTCTCTCCCTCTCGGCACACACTCACCCTGTGCTGACTTCAAGCCCTGCCTTGTTTCGCCTTACCTTTCTGTACTTGTCCCCTCAGCTAAGGGTGCACAGTATCTACGCCTCACCTTGCCTTTTGAGTGTAGACACTAAGCTTGGCGGCCAGTCATTGGTCAAGGAGGAGGGGACGTTGGGAATATTGCTGAGTGGCACTGTGCCACATCCACCTCACACCCACACCAGGGGCCAGCCACATACATGTCTGACACAAGCAGACGGCCATGTCAGCAACTCGAAGGGGATTGCTTCTCCGTCAGATAAAAGGAGGTGCCATCCAGGCTGAGAAGCTTGATCTTCCTGAGCCTCCCCCCAATGCTCTGTGAAAGTCTCCTTCCTCCTTTCCCACTCACGGCATTCACACCCCCTCCCAGTGCTGTCCCAGGCTGGAGTGGGGCGGTCTTGCTCCAAGGTGGTCTTGGGTGGGTAACTCTGATGGGAATCTGTGCCTAGAGGGTCCAGATTCCCTGAGTGCCTCCCCCTGCACCCACCCACCTGACCTCCCTCTTTGGCTTGAGCTCCCTCAGAGCTGAGGGAGGGGAGGGAGCCAGGCAGGGTAAGGGTGAAAGGCCCAGTCACCTCCGAGAGGTGGCTCCTCCTCTGGCTGACTGTGTTACGCACCCCACTGGATGGAGCTCACCATCCACTGCCCTCCTCTTCCCCTGTCTCTTTGCTGTTGTTGAGCAGTTCCAGGGGGTGCAGGACTGTGTGGTTATCCAGCTCACCCTAAGGGAGCTCCCGGGGGGGTACAGGACTGTGTGGTTATCCAGCTCACCCTGAGGGGGCTCCCAGGGGGGTACAGGACTGTGTGGATATCCAGCTCATCCTGAGGGGGCTCCCAGGGGGGTACAGGACTGTGTGGATATCCAGCTCACCCTGAGGGAGCTCCCAGGAGGATACAGGACTGTGTGGTTTTCCAGCTCACCCTGAGGGAGCTCCCGGGGGGAGTACAGGACTGTGTGGTTTTCCAGCTCACCCTGAGGGCCCTGCAGCTGCCCCTCCAAAGGCAGTCACCAACCTGTCCATGGAGACAGCCCGATGGTCACATGCCAGAGGGAGCCGGGTTCCCACAACCTCACTCCAGTCCCTGCAACGTTTCTGTTTGGTTCCGTCGTGGCCCTGACAAACCCACCTGCTGCTCTGGGATCTTCCTGTGCGTGGCAATGGAGTCAGGAATCGCCAACAGCACGGCCCCCTCTCCTGCCTGAGGTTAATCAGGTGCCCCATCTCCATCAACCCTCCGAGTGACAGTACCAGGAATCATGGGAGCTTCCGGCAGTGCTGTTTACCTCCGGCTAGAAGGAGCGGAAGAACGGTAGAAGAGGGACTCCATCAGGGTGGGGTGTATGGTTAATGAGTCACGCTGAGGACAATCATGTGCAAACACTCACTTGCCCTCAGAGAGAGAAACCTGAGAGAAATGTCACTGAGCCAATTTCCAGTAGGATTCAGGCCTTACTCTGGGATCATTTGAAAGTAGCATTTCTAACACAGTCAGTCAGGGTTTCAGTGGTATCAGTCCATAGAAGCATACAGTGCCTAGAGTGCTGAAAGAGGCCATTCAGCCCATTGTGCTCTGTAGGTGGCAGAAGGAGCAAGATGCCAGATTATCCCTCACTACGACGGAGCACCTTGAATCCACATGGCACTCCGTTGGGCATCGTAACAGAGGACTCAGTAAACCCTGAGACAATTGTGTTGAAGTGACAGGTAACAGCAGGGAGCTGAACTATTCTGGTCCTGAGACAAGTACACCATTGCTGTAACGACCCAGCTGCTCCACACAGCCACAACATTCAAGGCTTTGAGACCTGACTGAACTTAGTTAGCTGTGAACTGTATCACTTGTGCTAGCTTAAGCAGTTAGATGTCATTGGAAAAATTCAACTTGATCCAAATACACATCCGATCAGAATTAAAACAGGCTGGTTAAAACCCACTCCATATTTAAATAAAAACCAACTCCACCCAACCAGAAACTAACTTCACTCCAATCCACACCTTTATGCAATAGCTATGCAAATAGTAAGGTGCTGTAAGAGTAATGCTGATCACTTATTGTGGGGGGGCATGGTGGCTCACAGCATCAGGGACCTTGGTTCAATTCCACTATCTGCCTGGAATTTGCACATTCTCCCTGTGTCTGCATGGATTTCCTCCAGGTGCTCCGGTTTCCTCCCACTGTCTAAAGCTGTGCAGGTTAGGGTGGATTGGCCATAGTGTTCAGGGATGTGAAGGCTAGGTGGGAAGCTCAGGGTGGGGAGGTGGATCTGAGAGAGATGCTCTTCAGAGGGTTGGTGTGAATGTGTTGGCTGAATGGCCTGCTTTCACACTGGAGGCATTCATTGATTCATTCGAATTCTGGTGGTTCAAAGTGACTTTGGCATAGGAAGGATGACACGTTTCTTCAAAGCAGCTGTAACAACAGAATGATGGAGTATTTGGTCAGCACAGAATGGTGAAGGATAAATCACGGTCTGACCAATGCAGCTTATAGCTCAAGCTTTTATTGAGCGCACGGTATAATGGATTGGGTACATGAAGGCAGCTGACAAGGTCTATAACAAGAACACATGAACAAAGATGACAGTGCATGGAATTAGGGATAACGATACCACTTGGATTCTTATTTAGTTTAGGGCATAGAGAATATGGCGGAATTTTATAAACGGTATTCCATGCAGAGTTACTTCTGTTGTGGTCTTAGCTGATCACTGTATTTATTAATAAATTGGACAGAGGAATAAATACCTGTGTACAGTGCAAAAGTTTTCACAAAGGGAGAAATTGAGGACTGCAGATGCTGGAGATCAGAGTCGAAAAGTGTGGTGCTGGAAAAGCGCAGCAGGTCAGGCAGCATCTGAGGAGCAGGAGAATCAATGTTTCAGCATAAGCGCTTCTTCAGGATTGAGACTCACATGACAAGTTTTCACATGACAATAAACGTGGTGGGTTGGAGCAGGAAGTTATAATAAGTAAGCTTTAATATTTTATCAAATGGAATTCAATGCTTGGAAGTTGGATCTGAGAAAGAGAATCAGAATAAATCTTTTAATGGTGAGAGACTAGGAACTGCGAAAGATCAGAAGGATTTAGATAGCATTATGTACAAATCATAGAGTTGTTACCATGCAGAGGAGTCCAGTTGGCCCATCATGCCTGCACCAGCTCAATTATCCAATGCCAATCTCCTGCATTTTTACCAAAATCCCTGAACACCACATCCATCCAAATAACCATCCAATGCCCTCTTGAATACCCCAAATGGACCGCATTCAGAACAATTCCAGGCACCAAAACACTAAAATAGTGCATAAGTTCACAAGATAATCAAAAGGTCATGGAATGCTGGTTTATATCTCAAGAGAACTGAAAGTATAAATTGAGGAATGATACTTCAGTTGTTCAGATCCTTAATTAAATCCATTAAGAGGTACAGGGTTCAGTTTTGAGCAGCAAACTACAGGAAACGGCTGTGGTCTCAGAAGGGGTACAGCACACATTCAGTGAAATTGTAGCAGAGTTGATCGAGATCACATCATGAGACTGAGTGGCTTCTATTGAGTTTAGGAGCTTGGTCTTAGTCAAACTATTAAAGTGAGGAATGCTGTAGGTACAGATCAAGAAGTAATCCTTGATCGGGGGGAGTTCTGGAATAAGAGGGTGTCCTTGCAATAATAATCTCAGTCATTCAGGATTGAAGTTACAAAGACCTTTATGGCACATGATGGAATTCTCGTACTTCCTCCTCCAAGCTGCTGTAGATGTGGAGTCAGTTGAAGTTTCAATGGCTGATACTGGTAGATTGCTGTTAGACAGGTCTGTTAGGGAATATAGAACCTAGGAAGTAGAGTTAAGGTTCAACATGATTGCATTGAACAAGAGGGCAGGCTTGAAGTCTGAAATAGTGTCCACCTACTCCTGTATTTCTGTGTTGCACTGGTTGCTGAATTGTTGATTTGATTCCTAATGCCATATTATCTACAGCAATGCTGTTACTGAGTAATTATTTCCTGCTGGAAAAATGGATATTTATTCATTTCAATCTTTTGTAAAACATATGATGCTAAAAACATAATAAATAGTGGGACGTTTAATTTCTTTAAGACACTAGGACATCGAGAATGTGTTCTGAAGACCCAATACAGTAAACTCTGACATAAATCTTCTCAACTCATTGGAATTAAGTTGTTACTGAGAATCTGAAAAATGTGGAAAATAATTACCATTTCCATCAGCAAGGTAGTTTCTGCTCCATGATGTACACAATACATGGCATATTGTTCCTCAGCTAGTCACTTAATATCAACCATTTTAAGGTGAAGTCTCTTAGGTCACTCAATTTTCAACAATACGTGTGATTTTTATTCTGAATAGTAAAAGGGCAATACAGTAATATACAGTTCTATTCAATTCTAAATTCAAATTACTTTTTAGATTAAAATATTCCTTCTCAGGGGGAAAAGTCAGTTGACAGACAATTACAAGATCCTCCACTTTTCAATACCCCACAATCTTTGAATGACCTGTTGTAGATGCCACGGGTTAACATTTAGGGATTGGGCTCAAGTGTTCTGTGAACTGATGGAATGCAGGTTTCTTCAGTGTGTGAAATAAGTTTCAGTCGCCTAAACCCAACTCCCATTGGGCATGAGCCCACAGTGCAATAGCTGCTACTAATTGTCAATCTCGCACACAGAATAGTCACAGGACAGCTGGTATGGGAAATATCATTTTGGTCGAGCGAGGGTTGAGGCAGGTGGGAGCTCATTTGAGTATCGGGGCTAAGAGATGCGTTATTATTCCCTGACGTTGCTCCTCATCAGAGGGTGCTCTGTGGTTGCTTAAAGTGAGAATTATCTTCATACCAACGGTTACAACTTACCAAACACTTGAAAAATATCATTTTGATGAAGGCTAGCAACCAGGAGCTGTATGTTGTGGATAAAATAAAATTGATATCATTGTGCTAACTCATTTATAATTCTGGATTACCCAACATTCACAGTGCCGTAGGGAAGCATTACCCAAAACAACAAGGTTTCTGTCAAAAACCGAGACAACCACATTGAATCTTTTCATCTATTGTTTGGTTAACATCAATATTTGTGATCTCAGAATCAAAGTATATTCATAGCTTGAGTTTATTTGTTTCTTTCTCACACTAAATGAATTCATTTGCAGACTATTACTTGAATTAGCAGTTTATAGGCTTGTTTTACTGACAGTACTATTTGAAGTTTCCTGCGGTAACTTCATTACCCATATTTTGTTCAAAATTACTGATGCATGCCGAAAATTGCTAATGACAGATGTTTCTGCACTCTGTCACACTTTTCGTATCATTTGATTTGCAAAGCAACATACGGTGTTATGCTCTATCAGTATGTCACAGACTCTCTATAAACAGCTGGTCATAACTCAGTTCAGTGAAAACCATTACTTTCCAATGAAGTGCTGGATAAAATCCAAATTTTGTTTTGGCATGGTGAACACTGCATTATGCAGATAGTTTCGCTGCTACAGGGTTACCTGTGGAAGCAACATCTCCTTATTTCTTTACCTCACTGCAAGCTGAAATTCAAGCAGAAGCAATAAGCAAAAAAAAAAGATATTTAATAAATTGACACAAAGCTGGCCATGCTGCTAACCATGTGTTTCCTGGATAAGTAACCGGTCAACTAAGTAAAGGGAATAATAGGAAATGATCATTTAAATTGAGTGCCCCTCTTGAAAATTTCAGAGTGTTGTGTGACAGAAGTTGGAAGAAATAGCTTCCGAATTATGCTGACAATTTGTGGATTTTCTTCACAAGAAATCTTTTAAGCATACATTACTAATTATGTCCTTTAGATTTGTCATTCATTTATTTCACAGACTTCTGTCACTGTTTCTGCTGTCAACAAGCAAGCAGTCCAACCCAACTTCAGCTTCTTGGCTGCTGTACCAATTATCACATTATAATAGCATTCCTTTTGGCTGTGTTTAGTTCACTTTAAATGTGTATGCCTATTTCTGCCAGCGCACAGCCACGTATTCTCTAGATTACATATGAACAAAGCAGGAGGTAATTCTGAGCAACACAGTTCTGGGAATGGTGTCCATCTCGTGGTGCACTGAACTAAAGTGTATAACCGCGTGAGTGATGTCTCCCTACATCACACACAGTCTGAACTCAGAATTGCCCTAGTACATTTATTCACGCAGAAGTCTTGAAAACTGATGACCATTTTTATTTTCTGGCCAGCATTGTTACTTTCTGTGTACTCTGGATTTCTTTATTGTCATGTTAACATTCTCCAGCATGGAAGCTTATTGTAAAAGGCCTTTTCTAAAGGTACAGTATAAATACTTGCCTTGGAGAGACAATGGGCCATTGAATTAGATTTCAGACTGTGAGTCTCAAATGGAATGTATCCAATTCAAATGTGATTGTTGATTAGAACAATTTTTATTTTGCAAACTGTATGAGTATTTTGACAAGTATCAGATTCAGAAAAATAAGCCCTCCTTCCCTTTTGAATTACATTATTGGATAAGGCACATCATCAGATATCAGTCATGTGAGGGCATCGTAGGCAAACTGGTTGGGAGTATATGGGTGAAACCATCAATTGGCGATGTGACCATTCCTTTTGTCATTTCCAAAGCCTTGGTTTCAGTCGAGAGTGTGGCGCTGGAAAAGCACAGCAGGTCAGGCAGCATCCGAGGAGCTGGAGAGTGGACGTTTTGAGCAGAGCCCTTCATCAGGAATGAGGAGTCCTCAGTTTCTCCAAAGCCTTGGTTTCACACAAAGATAGGGGGATGGACACGTTGTGGTGAGGAGGAAGGGAGGGTGAGGAAGGACTTGGACAGCAGAGTGGGCAACACAGTAGCAGATGGCAGTAAAACGTGGGAACGTGTGAGGTTGTGCATTTTGATCGGAAGAAGAGACGTAGACTATTTTCTAAATAGGGAAAGGCTTCAGAAAGCTGAAGCAGTAAGGGACTTAGGAGTCTGAGTTCAGGATTCTCTTAAGATTAACATACAGGTTCAGTCAGCGGTTAGGATGGCAATTGGAATGTTCACGTTCATTTGAAAAGGCTAGAGCACAAGAGCAGAGATGTACTGCTCAGGCTGTTTTAGGCTCTGGTCAGACTGCATTTGGAATATTGTGAGCAGTTTTGAGCTCCATATAGAACATAGAACACTTCAGCACAGTACAGACCCTTCGGCCCTCGATGCTGTGCTGATCTTTTATCCATTCTAAGATCAGACTAACCTACATACCCTACATTGTACTATTTTCCATCTGCCTATCCAAGAGTTGCTTAAATGTTCCTGATGTATCTGACTCTACAACCACTGCTGGCAGTACATTCCACACACCCACCACTCTCTGTGTAATGAACCTACCTCTGACATCTCCCCTAAACCTTCCTCCCATCACCTTAAAATCATACCCTCTCGTGATAGACATTTCCACCCTGGGAAAAAGTCTCTACCTATCCACTCCATCTATGCCTCTCATCATCTTGTACACCTCTATCAAGTCACCTCTCATCTGTCTTCACTCCAATAAGAAAAGCCCTAGCTCCCTCAACCTTTCTTCATAAGACAAACCCTCCAATCCAGGCAGCATCCTGATAAATCTCCTCTGCGCCCTCTCCAAAGCTTCCACATCTTTCCTATAATGAGGTGACCAGAACGGAACACAATATTCCAAGTGTGATCTAACCAGGGCTCTATAGACCTGCAGCATAATCTGACGGCTCTTAAACTCAATCCCCCTGTTAATGAAAGCCAACACACCATACACCTTCTTAACAACCCTACCAACTTGGGTAAAAACA
The DNA here is from genome assembly GCF_037043375.1 of Chiloscyllium plagiosum. NCBI lineage: Eukaryota > Metazoa > Chordata > Chondrichthyes > Orectolobiformes > Hemiscylliidae > Chiloscyllium > Chiloscyllium plagiosum. The sequence continues at coordinate 6,348,412 of NW_028270142.1, forward strand.
ATGACTGCAGATGCCGGAAACCAGAGTTTAGATTAGAGTGGTGCTGGAAAAGCACAACAGTGCGGGCAGCATCCGAGGAACAGTAAAATCGACGTTTCGGGCCAAAGCCCTTCATCGGGAAGACAGGAACTGAGATGAGGAGGGATTTCTTCAGCCGGGGCTGGGGAATCTGTGGAACTCATTGTCACAGGGGGCTGTGGAGGCCAAGTCATGGAGTGTGTTTAAGACAGAGGTAGATAGGTTCCTGATTGGTTAGGGGATCAAGGGATATGGGGAGAAGGCAGGAGAATGGAGTTGTGAAACATATCAGCCATGATTGAATGGCAGAGCAGACTGCTTCTATATCCTGATGAAGGGCTTTTGCCTGAAACGTCGATTTTACTGCTCCTCTAATGCTGCCTGAACTGCTGTGCTTTTCCAGCACCACTCTAATCTATCAACTTGGGTAGCAACTTTGAAGGATCTATGGACATGGACTCCAAGATCCCTCTGTTCTAAGGAAGAAGGTGCTGGTATTGGATGGGGTCCAGAGGAGATTTACAAGAATGATCCTGGGGATGAAGGGTTGGTCATATGTGGGGGGAAGCAGCTGAGGACTCTGGGCCTGTACTTGGTGTTTAGAAGGATGAGGGAAAATCTGAATGAAATGTACAGAATACAGAGAGACCTAGATAGATTAGAAGGTGCTTCCATTAGTAACAGAGACTAGGACCTGAGGGCACAGCCTCAGGGTGAAGGGATGACCCTTTAGAACTGAGATGAGGAGGGATTTCTTCAGCTGGGGCCGGGGAATCTGTGGAACTCATTTTCACAGAGGGCTGTGGAGGCCAAGTCATTGAGTGTGTTTAAGGCAGAGGTAGATAGGTTCCTGATTGGTTAGGGGATCAAGGGATATGGGGAGAAGACAGGAGAATGGGGTTGTGAAACACATCAGCCATGATTGAATGGCAGAGCAGACTGGATGGGCCAAATGGCCTAATTCTGCTTCTATATCTTATGGTTGTAAGGTTTTCACCATCCTATAACAACTGAAGAGTCTGAAGAAAAGTCATATTTAACTCAAAATATTGTCATTTCTCTCTTCACAGACATTGCCAGAACTCCTGAGCTTTTCTATCAGTTTCAGTCAACATTCTGTATTCCAGTAAGTGCTCTCTCTGAGATGTCCTGCAGATGTGGTGGGAGATTACTGTTAATTATGCAAATTGTAAACATACCGATCTGCCCACCTCATTTAAAACATATTTTGTTTGGCTTTGACAGATTCCGAGATTCCTAAAAAAGATACTTGAATTTGCAAACAGCAATCTACAGCACAGGATTACAAAGCAAATCATGGCTTGAAAGACCATGGAATTTTTAAGGTGAGATGACATTTAGAGTACACTAACCCTAACCCAGTTAGAGTACACTAACCCTAGCCCAGTTAGACTACACTAACCTAACCCTAAACCAGTTAGAGGAGAAAGTGAGGTCTGCAGATGCTGGAGATCAGAGATGGAAATGTGTTGCTGGAAAAGCGCAGCAGGTCAGGCAGCATCCAGGGAACAGGAGAATCGACGTTTCGGGCATTAGCCTGAAGAAGGGCTAATGCCCGAAACGTCGATTCTCCTGTTCCCTGGATGCTGCCTGACCTGCTGCGCTTTTCCAGCAACACATTTCCATCTCTAAACCAGTTAGAGTACACTAACCCTAACCCAGTTAGAGTACACTAACCTAATCCTAACCCAGTTAGAGTACACTAATCCTAACCCAGTTAGAGTATGCTAATCCTAACCCAGTTAGAGTACACTAACCTAATCCTAACCCAGTTAGAGTACACTAATCCTAACCCAGTTAGAGTACGCTAACCCTAACCCAGTTAGAGTACACTAACCTAATCCTAACCCAGTTAGAGTACACTAATCCTAACCCAGTTAGAGTACGCTAATCCTAACCCAGTTAGAGTACACTAACCTAATCCTAACCCAGTTAGAGTACACTAATCCTAACCCAGTTAGAGTACGCTAACCCTAACCCAGTTAGAGTACACAACTGGTAATGAGGTTTTATTAATGAGACTGTAAGAACAGGAGTAGGCCAGTGGGCCCCTTGACCTTGCTCTGTCAATAGAATCCTGGCTGCTCCAATATTCCTCACGTCCACTTTCCTGCCCTTTCCTCCATTCCCCCGCCTTGAGTCCAAATGTTTGTTACTTTTACCATTGTCAGATAAAGTGTAAAGGAACCCTGCCTTCACAAGATAGGCATTTTATCTATTCACAGGCAACGCCATAATTGCTTCAAAACATTGCACTATTCCAGCCTTCGGCAGCTGTCTGTGTAAAGTTTGCACCTTCTCCCTGTGTCTGCGTGGGTTTCCTCCGGGTGCTCCGGTTTCCTCCCACAGTCCAAAGATGAGCAGGTCAGGTGGATTGGCCATGCTAAATTGTCCATGGTGTCCAGGGATGTGCAGGTTAGGTGGGTTAGCCATGGGAAATTGTCTATAGTAGGCAAAAGTGAGGACTGCAGTTGCTGGAGTCAACGTCTAGATTAGAGTGGGGCTGGAAAAGCACAGCCGGTCAGGCAGCATCCGATGAGCAGGGAAATTGACGTTTCAGGCAAATGCCCTTCATCAGGCTTTTGTCGAAACGTTGGTTTTCCTGCTCCTCGGAAATTGTCCATAGTGTCCAGGGATGTGCAGGTTAGGTGGATTAGCCATGGAGGGTTACTGAGTAGGTGGATCGGCCGTTCTTCAGATGGTTGGTGTAGACTGAATGGGCCGAATGGCCGGCTTCCACACTGTAGGGATTCTATGATCTGGAAAAGTGATGGAAGGAGAGTTCTGGAATATTGGAGTTGGAGAGATTCCTGGTGAGAAAAGTTGGAGGAGTTGCAAGGTTGTCAAGGATAGGAGGGAATGCAGATTTGAGATTACAATCAGATCAGCAATGAGCAAGCATGCAGGGCAGAATAGCCTCCTACCTGCTCTGAATTCATATACTGACACCTTCTTTTCCAAACAAAAACCAAAAGACCTGTGGATGCTGTAAAGGATCACTCAACCCAAAACGTTAACTCTGATTTCTCTCCCTCAGAGGCTGCCAGACCTGCTGAGCTTTTCCAGTAATTTCTGCTTTTGTTTCTGTTCGTTTCTCCCTCACTTGCCTTCCATGACCACCCTATCCTTCCTTTTATTCCTGGCTCTGCACCTGTTTAAGAGCTGTTAAGTCTGTAACTTGTTCTAATTCTGTTGAAAGGACAACAAATGGATACATTAATTGAATTATCATGTGCTTTACTGGTTAGGATTTGCTCAGGAGACTCATACAGTCATAGAGATGTACAGCACAGAAACAGACCCTTCAGTCCAACTCATCCATGCCGACCAGGCATCCTAACCTAATCTAGTCCCACCTACCAGCATTTGGCCCATGTCTCTCCAAACCCTTCCTATTCATATGCATATCCAGGTGCCTTTTAAATGTTGCAATTGTACCAGCCTCCACCACATCCTCTGGCAGCTCATTCCATACACACACCACCCTCTATGTGAAAAAGTTGCCCCTTAGGTCTCTTTTATATCTTTCCTCTCTCACCCTAAACCTACACCCTCTAGTTCTGGACTCTCCCACCCCAGGGAAAAGATCTTGTCTATTTACCCTATCCATGCCCCTCATGATTTTATAAACCTCTATAAGGTCACCCCTCAGCCTCCGATGCTCCAGTGAAAACAGCCCCAGCCTATTCAACCTCTCAAACCCTCAAACCCTCCAACTCTAGTAACATCCTTGTAAATCTTTTCTGAACCCTTTCAAGTTTCACAACATCCTTCCGATACTGACCAATAAAGGAAAGCATACCAAACGCCTTCTTCACTATCCTATCTAATTGCGACTTTACTTTCAAGGAGCTATGAACCTGCACTCTAAGGTCTCTTTGTTCAGCAACACACCCTAAGACCTTACCATTAAGTGTATAAGTCCTGCTAAGATTTGCCTTTCCCAAAATGCAGCACCTCGCATTTATCTGAATTAAACTCCATCTGCCACTCCTTGGCCCATTGGCCCTCAGGATGTCTTTGTCGCCGCTTCCACCTCTTCCCAAGGCAGCATGTTCCAGACACCTAACACCCTTTGTGTAAACAATTTGCCTCACATATCTCCTTTAAGTTTTATATCAGGGACAAATTGTTTACACAGAGGGTAGTTCACACGTGGAATGAACTTCCTGAGGGAATGGTGAATGCGGACACAGTCACACAGCTTAAAAGAATCTTGGATAAGCACATGAATAGGAAAGGTTTGGAGGGATATGGGCCAGGAGCAGGCAGGTGGGAGTAGTTTAGTTTGGGATTATGTTCGGCATGGACTGGGTGGACCGAAGGGTCTGTTTCCGTGCTGTATGATTATATGATTCTCACTTTAAATTTATGGGTGGCTACGTGGTTAGCACTACTGCCTCACAGTGCCAGGGACCCAGGGTTCGATTCCAGCCTTGGGTGAGTCTGTGTGGAGCTTGCACATTCTCCCCGTGTCTGCGTGGGTTTCCTTCGGGTGCTCTGGCTTTCTCCCACAGTCCAAAGATGTGCAGGTTAGATGGATTGGTCATGCTAACTTGCCCATAGTGCCCAGGGATGTACAGTCTCTGGGTGGGTCATCCATGGGAAATGCAGGGATACGGTAAGGGTGTGGGATTGGGTGGGATTCTCTTTAGAGGGTTGGAACACACTCAATGGGCTGAATGAGAGAGAGTGTGTGTGTGCAAGTGTGTGAAAGAGGGAGACAGAGAGTGTGTGTGAGTGAGAGCGAGAGACAACGTTAGCCTTCATAAGCGCACAATTCCGTGCAGGTAAATATTCACTGCACCAATGTGTTGATCAAGACACACTCACTCAAGGATGCGTGATAACCAATGCTCAACTACAATCCAACGTAGTGCAATCACAGAATCCCTACAATGTGGAAGCAGGCCATTCAGCCCATCAAATCCACACTGACCCTTCGAAGAACCTCCCACTAAGACCCACCTCCCCCACATCCCCCAGCCATAACCCTATATTTCCCATTGCTCACTCATCTCACTTGCACATCCCTGAACACTATGGGCAATTTAGCACGGCCAATCCACCCTAACCTGCACATCTTTGGACTGTGAGAGGAAACTGGAGACCCTGGAGGAAACCCACTCAGACACTGGGAGAATGTGCAAGCTCCACACAGTCAGTCACCCGAGGCTGGAATCGAACCTAGGTGCCTGGCGCTGTGAGGTAGCAGTGCTAGCCACTGAGCCACTATTCGACCCAAACATCCACCCTGACTCCACAGAAAAACCGACTTATTCCCCTCACTCTGCATTCGTTAGCGGTCATTTTCCTTCCTGGTTGTGCAGTTGAGGTTCGATTGAAGGTGACACATTATCCAGCCTGTTCTCCTGTCAGAGAGTCCTAGGGGCCATCTGATAGTCAAGGTTCACTCCCCTCCCCATCCTTTATGATTCACTCGGTGTTGCTGTCGCTGTCAACAGCTTTCACACTCCCTAGGTTCCAATCCAATGCTTTTGGTGCTGGTTAATATCCCCAGTTTTTACTCTCAGCCTATGGTTTACCACATTGAAACCAAGGTGGTAGTGCCTTGTGCTTACCCTGCCTTCGACAAGCCTACGCCCTCTCTTCTCTATCAGGTTCCATCCCTCAAACTGGAGCTTCCCTCCCCATTCCCTGTGGAATGTCATTATCCCCTCAGTGTCACAACACACTGGAGCCTTGAGATGTGAGATTTCCACTTCCCACTACTCTGCATGGACTGCCCCTCCAATAAGCTTCTAGAAGTTTATTGAGCCAACTGCAGAGTGACATCAACAGTGCAGGTTCAATCCCTGCGCTGGATGCGGTTATAGTGAGGGAGCGTCCTTCTCAACATCACCCCTCACCTAAGGCACGGTGACCGTCAAGTTAGGTTAGATTAGATTCCCTACAGTATGGAAACAGGCCCTTCGGTCCACACCGACCCTCCGAAGAGCAACCCACTCAGACCTATTCCCCTAAATTTGCCCCTGACTAATGCACCTAACACTATGGGCAGTTTAGCATGGCCAATACACCTAACCTGTACATTTTTGGACTGTGGGAGGAAACCGGAGCACCTGGAGGAAACCCATGCAGATACAGGGAGAACGTGCAAATTCCACACAGACAGTTGCCCGAGGCTGGAATCGAACCTGGGACCCTGGTGCTGTGAGGCAGCAGTGCTAACCACTGAGCCACTGTGCAGTCCCCAATGTCTTTCACTCTATCTCCCTGGTTTTCTCTGATGCGAACTGCTCTGTGATCCTCTGGGACAATGGCATCTTTCCTCTATTGCCCAAACCACCCAACATGGGTGCCCCCTCCCGTACACATGCGCCCATAATCCCCAAACAAGGTACTCCTCAAAGCCAGGCAATCCAATAGTGCTGTGACTGCCCGGGTAAGTGTGAAGTGAGTGAATACTAAGTTAACAGCCATAAGGTGTATCCCGAGCAGAGAGCAGTCTGGCAGCAGCATTGCATTGTAAGGTGTCCACTCACTCCCAAGTGAAGCACTGAAGTGTATTCTGAGGTCATCATGATGATGTGGTGAGGGAGGCTGACTTCTGCAGATGAAGGATGGAGGCAGACGATGTCTACAGAGCTTTGATTTATTTTCTCATGGGACGTGGGTGTCACTGGCTGGACCCAGCATTTATTGCCCGTCCCTAGTTGCCCCTTTAGAAGGTGGGGGTGAGCTGTCTTTTTGAACTGCTGCAGTCCATGTGCTCTGGGTAAACCCACAATGCCCTTGGGGAGGGAATGCCAGGATTTTGACCCAGCGATGGGGACTGTGAACCCTGTGATGAGATGGATCTTACAATGGATGCCCAAGGAAGCACTTGCTTACTGCACCTTACTCTGATTTAACAGTTGTTCAGTTAACAACATGCAGCTTCTCAAGGCGAAAGTGCAAACTCCAGGGAACTGAGGTGGGAGGTCAGCTAATAATGGAAATAACCACAGGAAATAATATCACCAACCCAAAGAAACCCAAACATATACATAGAAAGCAGGAATCACGTACATTGCTTTGCCTGAAGATGTTACCAAGCAGGGTGATGAAACATCTAGAAATGAACCTCCCAGCTCAGCGAGCAAACCCACATCCCAGAACCTCAACCTGAGCTACAAATCTTCTCAAAACTCACTAACTAGAAAGATTACAGAAAATATTTACAAGGATGTTGCTAGGACAGGATGGTTTGAGTGATAAGGAGAGATTGGATAGGCTGGACACTTTTCCCTGGAGCGTCGGAGGCTAAGTTTTTTCTGTAATTCATTCACAGGATGAGGATGTCACTGGATAGGCCAGCATTTACTACCCATCTCTAATTGCCCAGAGAGGGCAGTTATGAGCCAACCACATTGCTGTGGGTCCGGAGTCACATGTAGGCCAGACCAGGTAAGGATGACCATTCCCTTCCCTAAAGGACATTAGTGAATGATATGGGTTTTTCCTGATAATTGACAATGGTTGTCATGGTCATCATTAGAATTTTTAATTCCAGATATTTATTGATTTCACACTTTACCAACTCCCATGATGGATTCGAACCCGGATCCCCAGAAAATTAATCTCTGGATTAATAGTCCAGCGATAATACCCTAGGTCAAAGCCTACCCATTGTGATCTTTTAGAGGTTCATAAAATCATGAGGGGCATGGACAGGGTGAATAACCAAGGTCTTTTCCCCAGGGTGGGGGAATCCAAAACTAGAGAGCATAGGTTGAAGGTGAGGGGGGACAGATTTACAAGGAACTTGAGGAGCAACGTTTTCACAGAGTGGGTGGTGGCATGTATGGAATGAGCTGCCAAAGGAAATGGGAGAGGTGAGTATAATTACAACACTTAAAAGACATTTGGACAGGTACATGGTTAGGAAAGGTTGAAAGAGATGTGGGCCAAATGCAGGCGAATGGGACTGGTTCAGTTTCGGAAGTCTGATTGGCATGGGTGAGTTGGAACAAAGGGTCTGTTTCCGTGCTGTAAGACTCAACGACACTATGACTCTATTCAAGAAATCAAGCATTAGTAGAATCCCATGATCTGACTGATTTTATTTTTCTTTTAGCCTCTGTCCATCTGTTGATCTCTGCTTACAGTGTCTTGCAAAGTGTGTGAACTATTATTTTGCAGCAAACAGTACAGCATCTCATTCTCATAGACCCGGCCTTGACTATTCAACATGCTCGCTCAGAATCCAGCCTCGCTCCCAGTGGCCTTGGTTCCATGCCTCAGAGCAGTTGCTTTGTTTTTTGGCTGTCTGAAATCTAACAGGTCCAGCTGGAAACTGCAGTGAATTAAAATGTGGTGTGATGTAGCAGAAGGTGCACTTGTGAGGTTAGGAATCTGGCTCTAATACCAGAGCCCTGCAGTGTGGCATGGGGATTCTTTGCAATATCTGTTAGTTCATCAAATGTCGTCATTTATCTCCAATATCACTCAGTTCTGCAAATGAAGAGTTACATATACTGCAGGACACCAGAGCTCAAGCACAGCAGCTCTACTCGGCGATGCTAAAGACTATTGCAAAAAATACTGGGCTGTTTCAGATTGTACTGCTGACAATTCTCTCAGAGGGGAAAGAGAATCAAAGTTATTGACTTTTTTACAGTGCCAATGTCAGTATCCCTGGAACAGCACTCCAAATTGCATCTGCATAACATTTTAATTTCTCTCATCATCATATTTGTGGCTTTTAAGAGTAAGACAACCAGCTTTGTAGCAATTAGTGCCAAATGATTAGTTTAATCCCATGGACCCATGCCTGTTAGGAACAGTTGGGATTCAACAACTATGGATCTGCTATACTCTTTCCCCATTGGATGGCATGAGAACATGGCTTAAAGCAAGAAGCAGAAACTGAGCAAAGGATAAAAAGGGCAGGCTGGAAGATTTAGTCAGGAAAAGAATGATACACAAATGATGAGAAGGTTTTGGGAGGTCTTTGAAAGAAAACAAAGGGTAAGGAGGAAAAAGAAAGATTGCGGGAGGAAGAGCTTTGAGCTGCAAAGACTAAAAGAGTGGTCACTCAGGATAGAGTGGGGAAAGTGAAGGCTTTAGTGCTATTATCATCAAACTGTGAGTCCACAGACGCTGAGAATGCCCTGGGGAGCTGCAGATGGCGGAATTTGAATTCAATTTAAATAAAAATCTGGAATTTGAAGAGTCTAAAGATGACCATGAATCGATTGTCAGAAAAACCCCATCTCGTTCACTAATGTCCTTTAGGGAAGGAAACTGCTATCCTTACCTGGTCTGGTCTATATGTGACTCCAGACCCACAGCTATGTGGTTGACTCTTACCTGCCCCCTGAGCAATTAGGGATGGGCAGTAAACGCTGGCCTAACCAGTGGTGCCCTCATCTATGATTGAATTTTTTTTAAATCAGCTCACTCTGAGGGGTAAAGAAATTCTGATGGATGCTTGGCTTGTGATTTATTGATCAGAAGGACAGGAACTCTGGAGATGTTTGTCACCAAGAGATAAGAACATCTGAGCCAGGAACAGGAGAAGGCCATTCCGCCTCCCAAGCCTGCTTCACCATTTAATACAAACATGACTGATCTCATCTCAGCCTCAACCTTATTTTTCTTCCCGCTCTCTGTAACCCTTCAATTAAAAATCTATCTACTTCCTCCTAAAATTTACTCAATGTCCCAGTGTAAATCTGGACCCCCGAGGGGCCTCTCGGTTCTGCGATCGGTCAAATAAACACTAGCAACTCGATCTCTTTTAACAAGTTTTAAAAGTTTATTATGAAGCCAGGCATAGGTTATCCAGCAACAGAGAGGTTAAACACCTCAGAGTACTCTGGAAAAGCTGCTGCACTACAACTTAAACACAGGCAACTTTTATAGGTCTCTTAACAAACAAAACAGCCTTAATTGCAAAATTAATCCAATAAAATGTAATAAAATCACAAATAGACATAAAATTAAACCAATGATGTTTCCTGGGAACTAACTTGTTTCGTGCTTCTTTATCTCTGGGACACCTGGTTTCCAAGGTCAATCTAGGATACGTTAATAATGTCATATCTTACTTGGTTAACTCATACTATGAACAGGGCATTGTTTGCTAATCTCTTTCAGTTAGTTCAGCAATGCAGTTTTCAGCAGAGTTAGATGCCATTGCTCCTAGAAGCCATTTTGTTATGTTATTTTATGTTACTTGCATTAAGAAGCCATTTTGTAGTTAGTAAAAGCATGCATTAAATGGTTGCTCCTGACAACAGACTAAATCCAGATTTTAGATCCTCACCAGCATCCACCACTCTCTGGAGTAGAGATTGAACAGGCTGGGGCTGGTTTCCCTGGAGCATTGGAGGCTAAGTAGTGACCTTATAGAGGTTTATAAAATCATGAGGAGCATGGATAGGATAAGTAGACAAAGTCTTTTCCCTGGGGTGGGGGAGTCCAGAACAAGAGGGCTTAGATTTAGGGTGAGAGGGGAAAGATTTAAAAGCGACCTAAGTCATAGAGTCAGCATGGAAGCAGACTCTTCAGTCAAATCCATCCACGCCGACCGATATCCCAACCCAATCTTGTCCCACCTGCCAACACCTGGCCCATATCTCTCCAAACCCTTCCTATTCATATACCCATCCAAATGCCTCTTAAATGTTGCAATTGTACTAGCCTCCACCACTTCCTCAGGCACCTCATTCCATACACGTACCACCCTCTGTGTGAAAAAGTTGCCTCTTAGGTCTCTTTTATATCTTTCCCCTCTCACCCTAAACCTATGCCCTCTGGTTCTGGACTCCCCGACTCCAGGGAAAAGACTTTGTCTATTTATCCTATCCATACCCCTCATAATTTTGTAAACCTCTATAAGGTCACCCCTCAGCCTCCAATGCTCCAGGGCAAACAGCCACAGCCTGTTCAGCCTCTCCCTGTAGCTCAAATCCTCCAACCCTGGCAACATCCTTGTAAATTTTTTCTGAACCCTTTCAAGTTTCACAACATCTTTCCGATAGGAAGGAGACCAGAATTGCACGCATTATTCCAACAGTGGCCTAACCAATGTCCTGTACAGCCACAACGTGACCTCCCAACTCCTGTACTCAATACTCTGACCAATAAAGGAAAGCATACCAAACGCCTTCTTCACTATCCTATCTACCTGCGACTCCACTTTCATGGAGCTATGAACCTGCACTCCAAGGTCTCTTTGTTCAGCAACACTCCCTAGGACCTTACCATTAAGTGTATAAGTCCTGCTAAGATTTGCTTTCCCAAAATGCAGCACCTCGCATTTATCTGAATTAAACGCCATCTGCCACTTCTCAGCTTATTGGCCCATCTGGTCAAGATCCAGTTGTAGTCTGAGGTAACCCTCTTCGCTGTCCACTACACCTCCAATTTTGGTATCATCTGCAAACTTACTAACTATACCTCTTATGCTCGCATCCAAATCATTTATGTAAATGACAAAAAGTAGAGGGCCCAGCACCGATCCTTGTGACACCCCACTGGTCACAGGCCTCCAGTTTGAAAAACAACCCTCCACCACCACCGCCCTCTGTCTTCTACCTTTGAGCTAGTTCTGTATCCAAATGGCTAGTTCTCCCTGTATTCCATGAGATCTAACCTTGCTAATCAGTCTCCCATGGGGAACCTTGTCAAATGCCTTACTGAAGTCCATATAGATCACATCTACTGCTCTGCCCTCATCAATCTTCTTTGTTACTTCTTCAAATAAATTAATCAAGTTTGTGAGACATGATTTCCCATGCACAAAGCCATGTTGACTAACCTGAATCAGTCCTTGCCTTTCCAAATACATGCACATCCTGTCCCTCAGGATTCCCTCCAACAACTTGCCCAGCACCGAGGTCAGGCTCACCAGTCTATAGATACCTGGCTTGTCTTTACCACCCTTCTTAAACAGTGGCACCTAAGGGGCAACTTTTTCACGTGGAGTGTGGTGCGTGTATGGAATGAGCTGCCAGAGGAAGTGGTGGAGGCTGGTACAATTACAACATTTAAAAGGCATCTGGATGGGTATATGAATAGGAAGGGGTTGGAATGATATGGGCCTAATGCTGGCAAATGGGACTAGATTACCATACATACTCGTGTACATGTAGATCTTATGTATAAGTAGATCCCTTATTTTTTGTCCAAAAAATCTGGTATTTCTCATTTACCTCGTGTATAAGTCGACCCTAGTTTTTCAGGGGTCACTTCCTGACTATCCCATAATGTTTGTGATATGTGGTGAGAAGAGTTTTTTGCTGTGAATATCAGTTTTTTGATTTACAGTGTTTATCGTATATTATGAAAAGTTTCATGTGGTTTTTGTTCAATAAAATACGATCAGTTTTTTTATTTTTACTGTTCCTCTGTTTTATTGTATGAATTGTGTGTTGTATAAGTCTGCCCCCCTCACCCCCCCATCCCGGTAGATGGCCTGATCACCTGTTGATATGCCTACTAATGTTTGTACATATGTGTGGACCTACATGCACTTTACGGTACTAGTAACTGGAATACGGTACGGCAATACCGTTCTACCATATCAGGCAGAATGGAGACCATTATTTGGTAGATTAATATTCAATAATGGCCATAATTCTTTTTCATTTTGTTATTTATTATTTTATATAGAGACCTGACCCTTGTCCATTTTTTGACGCATGTCAAGCATGAATTTCATCCCCACGAAAACAATACCTCATGTATAAGTCAACCCCCTAATTTCAGTTTAAAAATGGTCTTCAAAACTCAACCTATGCACAAATATATATATATGGTAATTTAGGGTACATGGTCAGCTTGGACGAGTTATGCTGAAGGGTCTGTTTCCATGTTATACATCTCGATGACTCCAGTGAATTAGATAAGCACATGGATGATTTTGGGATAGTCAAGGGAGACGAGCTGAGAGTAATTCACAGGTTGGCGCAACATCGAGGGCCTGTTCTGCGCTGTATTGTTCTATGTTCTATGTTCTAATTCCACAGATTCGTGATCCTTTGAGAGAAGTAACTTTCAGGTTTAAATCTGCCACCCCTTACCCTAACTATGACCTTTCACTCGAGATTTCCCCACATGAGAAACATCCTCCGTCCATCTACTTTGTCAATTCTCTTCAGCATCTTACAGCTCACAAAGAGACCTCCTGTCAGTCCTGTAACCCCAAGGAATCTTAGCCTAAACTGCACAGTCTCTCTTCATAAGAAAAATCTCTCATCTCTGGAATTAATCTAGTGAACTTGTACTAAACTGCCTCCAATACAACTACATCCCTCCTCAAGTAAGGAATCAAAACTGTACACAGTACTCCAGGAGCAGTCTCACTCATGTTTGTACAGTTAATAAGGAAGGCAGACCCCAGGCAGTCTATCAGTGTGAGCTGACACATAACTACTCAGCAGATGAAAGATAGCTATTCTGTTTTCAGTCAGGGCTTTGCACACAACACAGGCTCTCAACATGGAGGAATAAATCAGTTCCGCAGACATAACAACGATGGTCAGTGTGATATGAGCTGGAATATTCTCATCCTGGAAGCTTGGAGGTGGGAAGACAATTTAATTATGGCACCTCAGAACCCTCTCACCTTCCTGTTTTGCCATCAATTAGTCTTAAATTGATCTTTTCACAACCAACTAAAGGCCTATTGCCATTTGGGCTGCCTTAGCTCCTGAGTAGTAGAGTGGTACCTCTGGGCCAGAGGCCTGGGTTTAAGTCCCACTAGCTCCAAATGGAGAGGAGGTTAATTAACAACCTGTATCTCCACTCCAGCTACAGCCAAACTCAACCAGCTCACTCAGTTTGGTTAAACTGGTCTAAAGAGGCTGTCATCACCACCAAAGAAAGCACATCAGTCCAACAGTATCGGTTGCCTTACAACAATGGTCTTTTGCTTTCACCAATGGGTTTTCTGCTCAAGGAGACCTAAATTCAGAGAAACTGCCTGACTGAGCAGGCCTTGGGTGTCCCGCTCGCTGCCTGACTGAGCAGGCCTTGGGTGTCCCCCCCGCTGCCTGACTGAGCAGGCCTTGGGTGTCCCCCTCGCTGCCTGACTGAGCAGGCCTTGGGTGTCCCCCTCGCTGCCTGACTGAGCAGGCCTTGGGTGTCCCCCTCGCTGCCTGACTGAGCAAGCCTTGGATGTCCCCCTCACTGCCTGACTGAGCAGGCCTTGGGTGACCCGCTCGCTGCCTGACTGAGCAGGCCTTAGGTGTCCTGCTTAGTTCTGGGACAGCAATGAACAAGCCAAGATCCTGCCCACTGCTTCCAATGACATCTCTCAGGGTCTCCATGTCAACGTAGACAACTGCTGCCCCACTTAGAATCATAGAATCCCTACAGTGTGGAAACAGGCCATTTGGCCCAGCAAGTCCACACTCACCTGCTGAAGAGTAACTCACCCAGACCCATTCCCCTAGCCTATTACACTACATTACCCCCTGACTAATGCACCTAACCTACACATCCCTGAACATCATGGACAATTTAGTATGGCCAATCCACCATAACCTGCACATCTTTGGACTGTGAGAGGAAACCGGAGCACCCGGAGGAAACTCACGCAGACACGGGGAGAATGTGCAAACTCAACATAGACAGTTGCCTGAGGCTGGAATCGAACCCGGTTCCCCGGCGCTGTGAGGCAGCAGTGCTAACCACTAAACCATGATGGTGAAAGCCAGAGCAGAACTGGGGCCAAAAGGAACTGAGCTGAAAATGTGTTGCTGGAAAAGCGCAGCAGGTCAGGCAGCGTCCAGGGAACAGGAGAATCGACATTTCGGGCAGGAGCCCTTCTTCAGGAAGAAGGGCTTATGCCCGAAACATCGATTCTCCTGTTCCTTGGATGCTGCCTGACCTGCTGCGCTTTTCCAGCAACTCATTTTCAGCTCTGATCTCCAGCATCTGCAGACCTCACTTTCTCCGCCAAAAGGAACTGACCAATTAAATTATTAATGACTCCCATTGAAATCCGATTTTGGAATCCCAGTTTTTGGATGAGCCCCTCTCACTATTACATGTACCATCTCCACTCAACTGACACCCTTCATCTTACCCTCTCAAACTGTTAACCCAACACTTCACCTTTCATTTTTGTACTTGTTGACCAACATAGAACAGCACAGGAATAGGCCCTTTGGCCCACCATGTCTGTGCTAGCCATGATGCATTTCTGAACTAACCAAATATGGTCCATATCCTTCTATTCCTTGCCTCTTCATGGGTCTGTCTAAATACCACTTTTAAAAGTTGATAATGTACTGCTTCTACTAACTCCCCGACACTCCGTCACCTATCAATTTCCATGGGCAGCACGGTGGCACAGTGGTTAGTACTGCTGTCTCACAGGGCCAGAGACCCGGGTTCAATTCCCGCCTCAGGCAACTGTCTGTGTGGAGTTTGCACATTCTCCCCGTGTCTGCGTGGGTTTCCTCCGGGTGCTCCGGTTTCCTCCCACAGTCCAAAAATATGCAGGTTAGGTGAATTGGCCATGCTAAATTGCCTGTAGTGTTAGGTGAAGGGGTAAATGTAGGGGAATGGGTCTGGATGGGTTGCTCTTCGGAGGGTCGGTGTGGACTAGTTGGGCCGAAGGGCCTGTTTCCACACTGTAAGTAATCTAATCTAATCTTAAGCAACTTTCCTCACACACCTCCTTTAAACGTTCTTCCTTTCATCTTAATCGAAGAGTGTGGTGCTGGAAAAGCACAGCCGGTCAGGCAGCATCCAAGGATCAGGAGAGTCGATGTTTCAGATATAAGCCCTTCATCAGGAATAAGGCTTGTGGGCCAAGGGGGTGGGGAGGTGGGGGAGGGGGTGTGGGTGAGGGTGGGCTGGGTTATGGTAGCTAGGAATGTGATAGGTGGATGAAGGTGGGGGTCATTGTGATAGGTCAGAGAGGAGGGTGAAGAGGATAGGTGGGAAGGAAGATGGTCAGGTAGGGCAGGTCAAGAGGGTGGTGCCAAGCTGGTGCTTCTCAATGGAACCAAAATCATTTCTTAGCTCACTCCATAAGTATAATGTATCCGGATTCTAATGAGAGACCTCTTATAGCAGTTAGAAAGAAATGAACCAAAATAATATTACACAATGCAAAGATGATATTGGAGTGATTCTCAGAGTTGTACATTCACAGTCCTCGTGGAAAACTGATCAATTGATGAGTGTAATTATAATATACATTTGTAAAGAGGCCATTCTGTCTTTAAATTGGACATGTTGTCTTACAAAATGGTTCCCAAACGTCGCCTGACTATCCTTGCAACTTTTAATTGGTTTTGGGACCAGACTGGACTTTATATTTATCTCAGAAGAAAACCACTGAAGAATTTCCTGAAACTCAATTACTATTTCTGTAGGTAAAAACAAGGACTGCAGATGCTGGAAAGCAGAGTCTAGATTAGAGTGGTGCTGGAAAAGCACAGCAGGTCAGGCAGCATCCGAGGAGCAGGAGAATCGATGTTTCAGGCAAAAGCCCTTCATCAGGAATAGAGGCAGGATGTCTGCAGAGTGAAGAGATAAATGAAAGGGGGGTGGGGGTGGGGAGAAAGTAGCATAGAGTACAATAGGTGAGTGGGGGTGGGGATGGAGGTGATAGGTCAGAGAGGAGGGTGGGGGTCCTGCTCCTCGGATGCTGCCTGACCTGCTGTGCTTTTCCAGCACCACTCTAATCTAGACTCTACTATTTCTCAAGGTTAACAGAAAATCCTTC
Source organism: Chiloscyllium plagiosum (assembly GCF_037043375.1). NCBI lineage: Eukaryota > Metazoa > Chordata > Chondrichthyes > Orectolobiformes > Hemiscylliidae > Chiloscyllium > Chiloscyllium plagiosum. The sequence goes on from NW_028270142.1 coordinate 6,365,147, forward strand.
ACAATGTTTTGGAGTGGAAGCTGTTTTAATTTTTGGTCTGTATAAAATAGACGGAGAACAGCCATTTTGTGCAGAATATCCCCCCCCCCCCCCCATCCTCTCAGGAGGAACACTGAGAGATACCGTCAGAGAGAAGGTTCATAGCCAAAGGGAGCATAAACTACCGACTGCACTGCTGTAAAAATCCAGGTCATTTATAAGTGCCATTATCAGAGAACTAGTAAGGAACAAGGAACAATCTCTCTTTTTCCCAAATCCTGCTGAGTCCATCTGTCAGAAAAGATATGGACTAGTTGTCTACCGAAACTATCACATCGACAGAATGTGATTTCATGTTCAATCCCTTCACCACAGTCCCAAAGAGGATTTAGTGGATCCACAATGTTAATTTGACTTCTTTCTCCACAAATGCTGTCAAACCTGCTGATTTTCTTCAGCATTTATTGTTTTTATTTCAAATTTTCAGAAAATACACCAATTTTCATTTATTAAAGTCAAGAATTAATAGGCCAGTAATCTTTATTCGTGTCTTTTATCTTTACCTACTTTCAACCTTTATGTATGTATTTTTAGTTCACAATTTTATCAATTTTTACTTGAATAACTAGCTACTTCTTGTGTTGTTTAAGGTGAAAGCACTGCAGATGGTTATTTTGAAAAAATAAACACTTGGGAAAACCATTAGAAATAGGAACAGAATGAGGCCATTCAGTCCCTCAAGCTGTTCAACCATTCAATAGCAACATGGCTGATCCAACCCCCATCATGTACAATTTCCTGCCCTTTCCCCACAATCGTTGATTCCCTGACTGATCAAGAATCTATCTTAGTCTTCAATATACACAAGGACTCTGCCTACACAGCTCTCTGTGCCAAGGGGTTCCAACAACTCACAGCCCTCTGAGAGAGGAAATTCTTCCTTAATGTGATTGAAATCAGTGCCCCTTAAAATAAACTTAAAACTAAAAAGAGAGTTATAAATGAGCCATACACAATCATCGAAGGACATGGACCATTCTGAGGACATGCCTCTGTGGTTATGACACAATCTTCGCATCTATTAAAATTAAAGAATTTTACTGAAAAGTTCCAAGTAGGATGCTATCAAAGAACTGCAATTCAGAGCTTATGACACAAGTAAGTATACTTCATGGATCAGGATTATATGAACAGTAATATTTATCACCTTGTATCCATTTGAAGATGTCACCTTTTGTCTCTGATTAGGATGCTGTCTTAAAAGGAAGAAGAGGTATAGGGAGTAAACCTGCACTTTGCTAGAATTGACCAATAGTAAATTGGCTGTCCATTTTACAATCCGCCCGATTTTCTTTGGCATTTTGCACAATTATTACAAATTCGACCACCATCAATCAGGACCTATGGTAGCACTCACGTGGAAATGCTTAGAAAGTGTGCAAGGTCAGTGAGAGTTTTTGTTTCATGGCTAATCAAAGTATTTTTCAGTGGAGAAAATGTTAAACCAGAACTGACACTAAGGAGAGAATCAGGTTAATGTGTGATGTATCTATATACATTGATACATTTTCGTAATTTGACTTTCCATTCCTTTTCATGCATTGTAAACATTCAAGTGTAACCAATCAATATGATGACCACACGTTCACTCTGGCTCTGACAGCTGACTTTCCATGTGAAATAACTGATGGCTGCCTCAGGCATTATCTACACATACACAGGACAATCTTTATATTCCAGTATTTTGTTGGAATTTCATATGAATTCCAACAAAATGAAACAAAGTGCAGGTTTACTCCCTTTGAAACAAACTGCAACCTCTCTTTTCAGCTTTTTGGTTTGCAAGGGAAGGCAATGGTCTAGTGGTATTCTCACTGGACTGTTAAACCAGGGAATGTGCACAGTGGGTCAGTGGTTAGCACTGCTGCCTCACTGTACTAGGAATCCAGGTTCAATTCTACCCTCAGGCAACTGTCTGTGTGGAATTTGCATGTTCTTCCTGTCCTGTGTCTGCTTGGGTTTCCTCTCCCAATCCAATAGGTGGATTAGCCATGGGAAATGCAGGGCTATAGGATAGCAGAGGCTCAGTGTGGACTCAATGGGCCAAATGGCCTGTTTCCAAACAGTGAAGTTTCTCTGTCCTGGAGACCAGTGCTTGAATCCTGCCACAGCAGATGATGGAATTTGGATTCAATTTTGTTTTAATCTGGAATTACGGATTTAATGATGTTGATGAATCTATTGCCAATTGTCAGAAAAACCCATCTGGTTCACTAATGCCTTTTAGGGAAGGAAATCTGCCATCCTTACCTGGTCTGGCCTACATGTGACTCCAGACCCACAGCAATGTGGTTAACTCTAAACTACCCTCTGGGTAATTGGGGGTGGGCAATAAACGCTGGCCTCGATAGTGACACCACAGCCCAGGAATGAATAATGAAAAAAGCAGAGAATTACCACAAGTACCTGAACCTTTAAAACAATGAACCAACTTGTAGATATTTTTAAACCTGTTATGTCCCACTTCTGGGATGAGTGGGACTTAATTGAGAGTGTGTTGCTGGAAAAACACAGCAGGTCAAGCAGCATCCAAGGAGCAGGAAAATCGATGTTTCGGACCGGAGCCCTTTATCAGGAAGGCTCCAGCCTGAAACGTCGATTCTCCTGCTCCCCGGATGCTGCCTGACCTGCTGTGCTTTTCCAGCACCACACTCTCGACTCTGATCTCCAGCATCTGCAGACCTCACTGTCTCCTGAGTGGGACTTAAGCCTAGTCCTTCTGGCTCAGAGGACATTACCACTCAGTCACTGAGCTCTGAACTTTTTATCAGCTAGCATAGCAGGGTTTACACTGATGTAGGGAGAGAGCATTATCCTATGAGACTGCTGAGTCTATCATTAATTGTAGCAAATGCTTATCTGTTAGAGAACCAGTCATGGATAGGAACATCCAGAACTACTGGAAAACAATAAAGGAAAAAGAGACCACATTTTTTTTAGCATATTTTAACACAGTAGAAATTACTGGTTTTCTGTTCAAAAGCTGTTTATCTGACCTGCCTCAAAAATGTACCTGTTCCTATAAATCATCTGTACGGTGTAGACTTCCTGCCCAGCAAACTTCATTTCCTGTCATTGTTTTCAGACAAGTATTCATTTTGATATTTACAATTATTATTTCCCGTGTCAAAGCTCACAGCCACTTAGCAACATTTTAAAATAAGATCAGCTTATTGTCTAAGCTGAATCGAAAATCCTGCAAAAGCTTTGATGCAGTATGTCTGCAGCAGTCCTTTTGACAGTTTGTATTTGCTCAATTGTTTCGAAGTTTCTTGAATTTTGTGACAAATTTAAAAGATGTAACTCCTTTTGGATTGTGAAATGGATTTGTCTGAAAATCTCTTTCATAGTGACTTAGACCCACATGCAAACATTCCCATTGGATCAGTTTAATTTCACATTTTGAGGTCAAATTCGAGACTGTAAAAAATAACATGGCAATTACATTTCTGTTTCATTTTTAAGGTCCCTTTTCCAATGCATTATCTTCTTTGAGTTTCCGCTGAAGCACGTATTGCTTCTACAAGGTAATTTTGGAGCGAGTTGAGCCGTGACAAGTAGGGACAGCTCGTCTAATTGAATCATTTAAGCCAAAGTTGCTCAACTAGGTTATGCTCCTGCAGCCCATATTGCTATTACTGAGGGAAGCATTAAGCCATGAAATCGGGTCTGTTTCTGACTTTAATGCTCCTGACATAGCAGTCAGGACACAGCGTCTTTCCTTGCAACACAAGAAGTTCTTGCAGTCACCAGAAAAAGTTTTCACTCGGAAATCATAGAATCCCAACAGTGTGGAATCAGGCCATTTGGCTCATACTGACCCTCCAAAGAACATGCCACCTTATCCCTGTATCCCACATGGCTAATCCACCTATCCGGCACAATATGGGTAAGTTAGCATGGCCAATCTATCTAACCCACACATCTCTGTGACCGTGGGAAGAATACCTGGTGAAAACATGCAAACTTCACACAGACAGTTGCCCAAGGGTGGGGTTGAACCCACATCCCTGGTGCTGTGAGGTAACAGTGCTAACCTCTGAGCCACCATGCCAGCCCAGGTTCCAATGAATCAACCAGTTCTGAAAGTTGCATTGCAAAGTGCAGCATATTTCCCTCACTCCCCTGTCCAGTTCCTTTCTGCAGTTTTCCTCCCTTAACCCCCCGGTGTTGTTTTCTTGATCATAAGGACAACAACTTGTATAGAAGCACAATTCCCACACACGGTCACTGTTAGGCATCTCAGCAGGTCAGACATTCTCGATTTGCCCCACCATTGGCCTTTGGTGACATTGTAGATAAGCCAATCCCCACCTTACCAATATCTACACACATCCATCCAGCAAGAATCTCTGGATCTGATTTATTACTGAAATACCTGAGTGGTCTCCCCATCCTCCTGAATCTAAGACTGGTTGTGAATCCTGCCATCTGGTACAGTCAGCACAGGCTTGGAGGGCTGAACAGCCTGTCCCTGTGCTGTACTTCCCTTTTGTTCTCTTTGTCCTTAAATTCAATGAAAAGTGTGCACCGTCACTACACATAGGCACCATTCACATTAACATAAAGTAAAATGAAAAATAAAGAAAGATACCTTAAAGAGAGTCCAACTTTTCCTTCTCTGCTGCTACGGTTCTATTCCTGGCTACACCAGCCCACCCCAGGCCACTGCTAGAGTCCCCACTCCAGGCTGACCCATCAGGACTGAGTCTCACTTCTGTTAAAGATTCATGCGGGCACCTTTCTCCAGTTGGTATCAGTAACATGGAGTAATACTGTAAGAAGGGTTGGTGGCAGTGAATCTAGCCAAGACGTCTCTGGCAGTCCTAGTTATCGGAGACTCGCTGACACAGCTGGTTTCTAAAAGCGTTCAAATTCCTGGTTACCCAGAACTGATGCCAGTGGATCTTAAACTATTACAGTCCGCTTGGTGATAATGTTTGTAAATGTTGCTATTTTAGAAATTCCAGGATGTTGACTGAGGCTTATGCTGCATGTCCTAGTTAAGAGGATGTGTGACCTACAGGGAAACCTATTATTTGTGGTCCTTAAAGATCTTGTTTCTCTTGGTAGTAGCCATTACTAGGTCAGAAGGTACAGGTGGTGAGTTGGTGCAGTGCACCATTGCTGTGGTATATACTGGAGCCTCAGTGCAGTGACGGTGAAGGCGGTCAGTATTGAATCCAATCTCTCAGTTTATAGTACAGCAGACTGTCACGTACTGGATAGGAAGGGGTTTCTTAATTCCTGGCTGGATTTTGCACTCACCCCCAAAAGAGTCAGTTGTGAACACAATCAGCAATTGGCCGATCCATGAATTTAAATTGGAAGCATCATTAATTGTTGCAGGTTGAGACTTCCTCCCTCATGTTTCTCCCTCATACAGAGTCATGGAATCATAGGACTTTGGTTTGGCCGGATTGGGAATTCTGCGTATCGATCTGGTCACCACAAAAGGATGTGGATGCTTTGGAGAGGGTGCAGAGGAGGTTCACCAGGATGTTGCCTGGCATGGAGGGTGCTAGCTATGAGGAGAGGCTGAGTAGATTAGGATTATTTTCATTAGAAAGACCGAGGTTGAAGGGGGTACCTGATTGAGGTCTACAAAATCATAAGAGGTATAGACATGGTGGATAGCAAGATACTTTTTTCCCAGAGTGGGGGACTCAATTACTAGGGGTCACGAGTTCAAGGTGAGAGGGAAAAAGTTTAAGGGAGATATGCGTGGAAAGTTCTTTACACAGAGGGTAGTGGATGTCTGGAACACATTGCCAGTGGAGATGGTAGAGGCGGGGACAATAGCATCATTTAAGATGTATCTAAACAGATACATGCGGCAGAACTAAATTCCTATGATTCCATGATTCTGTATGAAGGAGGAACGTGAGAGAGCAGAGGAATACAGATCCTTAGAAAATAGGTGACAGGTTTACATAGAGGAACTGGATTGCCGCAGGCTTGAAGGGCTGAAGGGCCTGTTCCTGTGCTGTAATGTTCTTTGTTCTTTGTTCTATGTTGCTCCCTCATCGGAAGAGTAAGCCTTGCTCCCAACCAGTCGGCATGATCCCTCCCAGAGGATTCCAAAGGAAATGGGGTGATGAACCCAAGCTGGCGGATTCACGGATTAGTGTTGTCCTCCTTGATCAGCTCTCCCTCAATTTGTGGCTGATCCTGCTCAGGGTGACAAGTAACTGCTCCGTGACTAAACAAGCCAATTCTCACCCAAAGATCTTTGGGTCTGTGAGGGCCAGGGTGTTCCCCCAAGGTGGTGGAATCCAGAATGGAGGATCTCCTTCATTGCCTGCTGTCACTCCAACTCATCATTAAGGTGTCTGGATTCAAACCATGATGTAACCCATTCTGAACGATGGGTAGCAAGCTGCTCCTCATTATTAATATTAAAACTGCTGCATTTCAAAGAAGGCTTAAACATTTCTTTGTAGCCTTTCTCCACCATCCCCTTCAACACTGACCAGTTGAGAGCTTGGGTGGGTGGGTGGGGGGAGGTGTTGTTGATTTTCTGAGCTTCAGTCTGCCGGAGTTGACTTTGCCTGAATGCATATGGAGCTTCCATCAGGAAGAACGAAAGGATTTGTCCGGCAACACTGCCATTGAAAAGGGTGGATGTTTTTCAGATGGCATTAAGGAGCCATTGGAGGGAGGTAGGAGACATGAGTTGGCATGAAGGGAGAATGGGGAGTGGAGAATGGGGGTATGGGAGGATATCAGCAGGGAGAACTGGAGAGACGAAAATATCAGCAAACAACTGAGACAAAGTCCTGGGGAAGCCAGCCAGGCCTTTTTAACAGGCTGCCTTCGTGCTGGGCCACAACAATGGCAGCTTCAGGCCTGTATCTGGGGACAGTGATCCCGATTCTATCACACATTCCCACCACCCCCCCTCCCCCATCCGCACCCCCCAACTCCAAATGAAAAGTGAGACTGGTGGAGCACTTTCTACTGCTTCTGTTGATTCGGGGATCACACATTCCCACCACCTACCACCTTGAAGATTAAAGCCCAGGCCTCATGATAAACCTATCAACCCTGTTAGCATGTGACATCCCTTGGTGACATCTGTAACCACACAACACCAGGTTACAGTCCAACAGGTTTATTTGAAACCACAAGCTTTCGGAGTGCTGACAAAGGTCACCTGACGAAGGAGCATCTCTCTGAAAGCTTGTGATTTCAAATAAACCTGTTGGACTATGACCTGGTGGCGTGTGACTTCTGACTGAGTCCACCCCCAGTCCACCTCCACATCAAGGATATCTGTAACATATTGGGTAAACGAGGGGGTGAGATCAGGATGGGTGAGAAAGTAGTCTGGTCACCCAACCTGTACAAGCACTCCCTGCCATCAGAAAACACACCAAGCAGGGGCCTGTAATATTCAGCCCCAGGTTTATGCAACCTGCCATTATCACTTAACCCTTAAAGCCCTGGTATTGTGCTAGTGAATCCATATAAGACCAATCTGAAGCACCTGACCAGGAATGTTAGTCAAAGGCACACCTACTGCAGTGTCATAGGGCAATGAATGTTTTCGTTCATTCTTGGGATGAGGACGTTGTTGGCTGGGCCGGTCTTTATTGCCTATTCCTAATTGACCAGAGGGCAGTGAAGAGTCAATCACATTGCTGTGGGTCTGGAGTCAAGTGTAGGCTAGATGAGGTAAGGATGGCAGTTTCCTTCCCTAAACGACATTAGTGAACCAGATGGATTTTATCCCCACAATCGACAACGGATTCATGGTTATCATTAAACTCCCAATTCCAGGGATTTATTGAATTCAAATTCCACCAACTACACAGTGGGATTGAGCCCAGGTTTCCGGAACATTATGTATATCTCTGGATGGACAGTCCAGTGATAATGTCACTAGGGCTGTCACCTCCAATGATCTCCAACAACCTCGAACATCTTCCCCTGCACCGTGTATACCTGACCCCCCACTGCAGTGACCTTCATGTTTCGGAGATTTATCAATATTTACTTAATCCAGGCCTCCAATCTGAGGGCAGCTTCTCCCAACCCGATTCTGACATTGGACTAATCTCCGTTTCCGTGACAATTTCTCACAAAAGCCAAGTTCAGAGGCAGCCAGCAGGGTGTCGGTGATTAGTCACTCCTTCCATCACTTCACTGATAACTGCGAGAGGATGATAAGGGGCCAGTCAGGTTTCTCCTGCATTTGACGGGTTGCACCAACTTGGTGACTTTCCACATCGTTGAGTAGATGTTTATATTGTGTGTGTCTATAACTGCTTAGAACTTGATTCCTGATGAAGGGCTTATGCCCCAAACGTTGACTCTCCTGCTCCTCAGATGCTGCCTGACCTGCTGTGCTTTTCCAGCACCTCACTCTTGACTCTATCTCCAGCATCTACAGTCCTGACTTTCTCTGAGTATTTGATTGGTTAGTTTTAGAATGCTAGTTTTCTGTAACCAGATCTCCCAGGCAATCATTCCTTCTTCACTGGCATGTTTTATTGGATTGCACATTCCTCTACATCACTCCCATTCAGGTAAATGACATTCACTGGGCTCTGCTGGTGCAATGCTTTCTCTAGCTAAAACTGAGCAGAAAATAGCAGCCCAGGGTGACATCAGCTGACTCCTCTTCCATTGGACATTCTTGTCAGAAAATGATCTGAAAGGGTACTGAAAAGATTTACAAACTCTAGGGGGTTTGAGTTCCCAGGAAAGGCTGAATAGGCTGGGATCTTTTTCCTCGGAGCATCAGAGATGGAGGGGTGACCTGATAGAGGTTTATAAAATCTTGAGGGGTATAGATATTGGGAATAGCAAAGGTATTTTCCCCAGGGTGGGTGAGTCCAAAACTAGAGGGCATTGGTTTAAGGTGAGAGGGGAAATGTTTAAAAGTGACCTAAGGGGCAACTTTTTCACGCAGAGGGTGGTATGTGTATGGAATGAGCTGCCAGAGGATGTGGTGGAGACTGGTACAATTGCAACATTTAAAAGGCATTTGGATGGGTATATGGATAGGAAGGGTTTAGAGGGATATGGGCCGGGTGCTGGCAGGTGGGACTAGATTAAGTTAGAATATCCAGTTGACATGGACGAGTTGAACTGAAGGGTTTGCTTCCATGATGTACATCTCTATGACTCTGCTCAAAAGCAGTTGCTAAAATATACCTCACTATGCAGTCTGATGTCTAGATCTATTGACTTTTAAAGCTGGTCAACTAGCAGGGGAACCTTTTTCACTCAACATGTAAAATTATCACACGCTTGAACAGCGTTCCCTTGAATATTTCCTGTCACTGCATACATTTCTGAGACCCATGCACAACTGCCACTTCCAGAACCAGATGTTAACATGTCCTTCTACCGAGCAGTGTACATAGACTCTCGGGACATATGCATGTGGGATTCAAATAGATACAAATTTGTGGAGTCTGAGTTTGTCTTTGAATGAAGGGGTAACTTCCATGCAGATAGCTATCATACATCGCACACCCATCTCATAAAACCTGTGGTCAGGACAACATGGCAGCCATTTTAAAATATCCTTCTCAAAATTTACTTCAGTCCATGAAGCTCTTGACAATTCTTATGACATGCTGCTGAGACAATGTTTATGGTAATTGATGGGTGCCAATCTGTTCAGCTGGATTGTCTTCAATTATGTTGAGCTTCTTGAGAATTTTTGGAGTTGACATCTTTGGAATTGTACCATCTCGAAAAGTGGAGATACCTTGATTTGCATCTTATCGATGGAGGTCAGGATTGAGGAGGTAGGAGATGAGATACTAGCAGCAGAATCTCCAGTTTCGGATTTAATTTTAGTGACTTTATTGATGTAGCTGGTCCTGTGCAGTTTCTGGTCAGTAGTATCCCCTCTGGTGTTGATAGTGATATATTTAATGATGGTAACACCAGTGAATTTCAGATAGAGATGGTAATATTCTTGTTTATTGGAAATGATAATTGCCTGGCACTTAACAGCCCAAGCCTGAATGTTTTCCAGGTCTTGTTTTATGCAGGCACGGACTGCTTTAGTACCTAAGGAGTTGCAAATTGTGCTGAATGTTGTACAAACATCAGTCACCAACTCACTATTGACCTTATGATGAAGGGAAGGTTATTGAAGAAGCAGCTGAAGGTGGTTGGACCTAGGTCACTGAGGTGCTCCGACAGTGATGTCCTGTCATCGGGATTATTGACCTCCAACAACCACCCAGCATCTTCCTTCATGCAAGGTACGACTCTAACCAGTGGAGAATTTTCTCCCAGTTTCCACTGACTTCAGTTTTGCTTGGGCCCCTTGATGTCACAAACAAATGCTGTATTATCAGGGCTGTCATTCTCCCTCACCTTTGAACTTCAACTCTTTTAGCAAGGTCGGGGCAAGACCATAGTGAGATCAGGAGCTGAGTGGCCCTGGAGGAACCCAAACTGGGCGTTACTGAGCAGGTTAGTACTGAGCAGTGATGCTTGATAACACTGTTGATGACCCCTTCCATCACTTTACTGATGATCAAGAGTAGACTGATGGGGTGATAATTGGCCGAGTTGGATTTATCCTGCTTTTTTTATGTACAGGACATACCTGGGCAATTTCCCAAGTTATCAGGTAAATGCCAGTGTTGTAACTGTACTGGAACAGCTTGGCTAGTGAAGCAACAAGGTCTGGAGCACAAGTCTTCAGAATCATTGCCGGAATGTCGGCAGGGCCCATAGCCTTTGCAGTATCCAGTGGCTCTAATCATTTCTTGATATCGCGTGCAGTGAATCGAATTGTCTGAAGACTGGGATCTGTGACACTGGGGGAGGCCAAGATGGATCATCCACTCAGCACTTCGGGCTGAAGATTGCTGTGAATGCTTCAGCCTTATGTTTTGCACTAATGTCTGCTCTCCCCAATAGAGAACTTGTAGCACAGATTTTCAACATTTGCAGTTCATACTGTACCAATCAGTTCCTTCAGTAAGGTCAGAATGGCAATGAGATTGATGTTGGGCGAAATAACTTGCAGATGGGAAACAGGCAGACATGCCATGAAGTCCACTTCCTATAACGAGCTCAAACTGAAAGGTGGAGATGTGTGGTACATAGATATTCAACAATTTACTTATTGTTTTATTCAGAATTTCACTCAGGCAGTTAAGAAAAGTGGAATATTTTATGGCAGGACCAAATTATTACAATTGTGCAGCAACTTGTCATAGAGTCATAGAGATGTACAGCATGGAAACGGATCCTTCAGTCCAACCCGTCCATGCCGACCAGATATCCCAACCCAATCTAGTCCCATTTGCCAGCACCCGGCCCATGCCCCTCCAAACCTTTCCTATTCATATACCAATCCAAATGACTTTTAAATGTCGTGATTGTACCAGCCTCCACCACTTCCTCCAGCAGCTCATTCCATACACGCACCACCCTCTGTGTGAAATGATTGCCCCTAGATTCCTTTTATATCTTTGCCCTCTCACCCTAAACTTATGCCCCTAGTTCCGGACTCCCCCACCCCAGGGAAAAGACTTTGTTCATTTATCCTATCTATGCCCCTCATGATTTTATAAACCTCTATAAGGAGAAAGTGAGGTCTGCAGATGCTGGAGATCAGAGCTGAAAATGTGTTGCTGGAAAAGCGCAGCAGGTCAGGCAGCATCCAGGGAACAGGAGAATCGACGTTTCGGGCATAAGCCCTTCTTCAGGAATTTAAACCTCTATAAGGTCACCCCTCAGCCTCTGACACTCCAGGGAAAACAGACCCAGCCTGTTCAGCCTCTCCCTGTAGCTCAAACCCACCAACCCTGGCAACATCCTTGTAAATCTTTTCTGAACTATTTCAAGTTTCACAACATCTTTCCAATAGGAAGGAGACCAGAATTGCACGCAATATTCCAAAAGTGGCCTAACCAATGTCCTGTACAGCCACAACATGACCTCCCAATTCCTGTACTCAATACTCTGACCGATAAAGGAAATCATACCAAACGCCTTCTTCACTATCCTATCTACCTGTGACTCCACTTTCAAGGAGCTATGAATCTGCACTCCAAGGTCTCTTTGTTCAGCAACACTCCCCAGGACCTTACCATTAAGTCCTGCTAAGATTTGCTTTCCCAAAATGCAGCACCTCACATTTATCTAAATTAAACTCCATCTGCTACTCCTCAGCCCATTGGCCCATCTGATCAAGATCGTCGTGTGCCTGGTGGATTTTTAAAAATCTGCACACACCAAAGCACGATATTGTTTTTCAAATTTAACTAAGACATAGCATCATTTTATCATCATCAACTGTCATTATCATCAGGTAGCAGAACTATTCATTTTCTTTATGCCAGTAGTTTCTTTCATAAGTATATCTCAGTCCAAGACATTGCTTTTTCCTTTAATCTTTCATGGGATGTGAATATTACTGGCAAGGATAACATTTTGCTGCTCACCGCGAATTGCCCTTGAAAAGGTGGTGATGAGCCATCATCTTGAACTGTTGCTGTCCACTCTACGTACAGTGCCACTGGGGAGGGAGGTCCGAGATTCTGATCCAGCGATAATCAAACAACAGCAATGAAGTTCCAATTCAAGATGGTGTGCATGTTAGAGAGCAAGTTGGAGGTGGTGATGTTTCCATGTATCTGTTTCTCTTGTCCCTCTCAGTGGTGGAGTTAGCAGGTTGAGAAGCTGCCAATGAAAGAGCCTTGATGTGTCGCTGTAGTGCATCTTGTATACAGTACATGCTGCTGCCTCTGTGTGTCAGTGCTGAATTTTTTAATGTGGTGGGTAGGGTGTCCCTCAAGGGAGTTGCTTTGTCCTGGATTGTTTTGAGCTTCTTGAACATGGTTGGAGCCGCACTCATCCAGGCAAGTGGAGAGTATCCTGTCACACTCCTGACCTGCGTCTCATAGATGATAGACAGCATTTCAGAAATCAGGGCACGAATTACTCGCTGCAGAATTCCCAATTGGCCCTTGTAGTCATAATAGTTACGTAGCTAGTCCAGTTAAGTTTCTATTGAATGACAATCACCAGGATATGAGGAGACAATAGTCAAGTGGTATTATTGCTGAACTGTTAATCAGAGACCCAGGTTCAAATCCCAGCACAGCAGATGTGAATTCAGTAACAATTTGGAATTGAGTCTCATGATAGCCACAAACCCATTGTTGATTATTGGAACGAACCATCTGGGTCACTAATGTCCCTTAGGGAAAGAAACTGCTATCCTTACCTGGTCTCCTTACATGTGACTCCAGACCCACAGCAATGTGGTTAACTCTAAACTACACTCTGGGCAATTAGGGATGGGCAATAAATAGCCAGTGACACCTACATCCAATGAATATAGAAAGATTTATTGTGGTCTTATATCAATAGGAAATTAAATACTTTGTGATTTATTAAGTGACTGACACATATGGATTAGTTTGTTGCTTAAATAAAATAATCTGTGACCACTTTGACTGAAAGCGGGAAGTGACTGTATCACAAACACATCATTAATTCCAGACCAGTTTAATTTCACAGCAGTGAGTCACATAAACAGCCAATTCCAAACTGAGCTGAAAGTAATTGAGAGAATTAGATTTTACAGATTACATCACTGAACCTAAAGAGTTAACTGGTTATAACAGCATTTCCACATACTCAAATAGAGTCATAGAGTCATAGAGATGTTCAGCATAGAAACAGACCCCTCGGTCCAACCTGTCCATGCCGACCAGATATCCCAACCCAATCTAGTCCCACCTGCCAGCACCTGGCCCATATCCCTCTAAACCCTTCCTATTCACATACCCATCCAGATGCCTTTTAGATGCTGTAATTGTACCAGCCTCCACCACTTCCTCTGGCAGCGCATTTCATACATGCACCACCCTCTGTGTGAAAAAGCTGCCCCTTAGGTCCCTTTTAAATCTTTCCCCTCTCAGCTTAAACCAATGTTCTGTTGCTTTGGACACGCCCACCCCAGGGAATAGACATTGTCTATTTACCCTCCCCATGCCCCCTCATAATTTTATAAATATCTATAACATCACCCCTCAGCCTCCGACGCTCCAGGTAAAACAGCCCCAGTCAATTCAGCCCCTCCCTACCTTGGATACTTTACAGAATGTACATTCTCGGAGCTGACTTTGCAGCATTATATCACTCAGATGTTGCACTCTTTCTGCAGTTATGCCACATAATTTACAGCGTAAAGGCTACACAAATTTAAAACACATTCTTTCACATTTCATTCCTCAGAATCTCACCATACAGATTACCCAGCTGATTTCATTTCAGAAAGCCTTACGGACTCCCCTGAGCTAGGTCACATATAAATTGAATCATGGAAAAATAAAAGACTGAAGTGGATTATTCAGCACATCATGCCCAGTGCCAATAAAGATCATCAAATTGAAGGACAAGATCATATAGATTGCAAAGTGAAAAATAAAGTGATTGATTATAACTGTGATTCAGCAAAGTTTCTTTACATGGATTACACTGCTGAATTCTGAAGCCAAATCATTGAGGTTAAATTGACAATTTTGTAGAGCTAAACCACACATATAACAGAACTGATGCCACAGGATTTAGTGAAGAAACGTCAGCCACAATTCTACAGAGTTGTTCTGCAGGGACTGTGATCGCTGCAGAATGCAACAGAACAGTTTGCATTGCTAATTCCAAACATTCATGAATGACTTGCGTAGAATATTCAGTTTGGATTCTATTTTCTTGTCATAGCTGCATTTTTATAAGTATGCATGTAAAATAGAAATTCAAATAGCAACATGGGTAACGAGACTATCTGTCAGGTTAATTGCCCAGACAGTTCATACAGGAGAGGCTGGGATACTAACCAATCATTAACAGGAAAGGTGTAACATCTCTAGGATGTGGGGCAGTGTCTGAGTGTGGAGTGGGTGCTAACTCTCCAAAAAGTGGGAAAGCTGACCCTTCAACTAAGGCTGCTGGGGATTTGCCAGTGATTTAGGATGGTTGCCTCCAGCATTAAAACAAAGCAGTGAAGGGGAGGTATTAGCTGTCAGACCTAGTCAGGTTTTTTTTTGCCAGTGTCTGCTGACACATTACATCAGTTCCAAGTGTACATGCTCCCATGTACCTGCATGCACAAAATTCCAGAAACATGGTTGTGCACAAAATTTCAGAAACATGCATGTGCCCGATTCCAGAAATTGTCATGATGTGATTTGTAAATGAATTGTGCGTGTGCAAAAAAGCACGATTAATGTTCAACAGCGAGGGCCAGAGCGAGGAATGAGGGAGAGAATAGCGAAGACCAGGGTAATGAGGATGGGGGTGAGGGAGTGAGGCTGATGGGGAG
The DNA here is from genome assembly GCF_037043375.1 of Chiloscyllium plagiosum. Lineage (NCBI taxonomy): Eukaryota > Metazoa > Chordata > Chondrichthyes > Orectolobiformes > Hemiscylliidae > Chiloscyllium > Chiloscyllium plagiosum. The sequence continues at coordinate 6,380,502 of NW_028270142.1, forward strand.
CGAGGATGGGGGATGATGAAAGCGAGTGTGTGAGGGGATGAGGGAGGAGCAGTGATGGCGGGAGTGGGGATGGGAGCAATGGAATGAGGGGCAAGGTGGAGGGAAGACTGCGGGGTAGTGAGGACAGATGCAAGGGAGTCAGGGTGAATGAGGAGTGGGAAGGGAGGATGGAAGGGGCAGACGGGGAGGTCTCTGATGGCCGCTTTGGGAGTGGAGGTTTGATGGCGATGAAGAGAGAGGGGAGTACTGCACCCCCTCCTCCTGATCCCCCCACCTCACCTTCACTCCCCTTTTCCCCCTCCACTGGTGCACTGCGTTTAAACCAAAACCATTTCAACACGGATATGAAGTAGTAAATGGTGGCCACGGACAGGGCCTTTTCCCTTCTCACCTGGTACACGCCATTAGCTGCCTCCTTACTGCAATCTCGGATTCAATACAACATCCAGACTCTGACCACTCACTGCCCCCTCCTGGTGATGTCTGCGATTGCAGGGGACTGTCAGCAGTCTCGAGTCACAGACTTTCACTCCTGGTTGTCAATCTGACTGGCTTCCAGGTGCAACCACCGCAAACCACATTCTGAAGAGCTCCTACTGTGGGATTTGGAGGGACCTACATGTTCCTGATGTTTGTAGGAATCCTGATTTATGTTAAGACAACCTGCTCCCTCCCTTAAACCTCTGTAACAAAATGCCCTTGTAGCCCTATCAATGCCTCGTACTCAAAGAATGAGGAGAGATCTGACTGAAACTTACAGAAAACTGTGAGGCCTGGTGGACATGGAGAAGACTAGGACCCAAGGGCACAGCCACAGAGTGATGGGCTGACCCTTTAGAACTGAGATGAGGAGGAAATTCTTCATCCAGGAGGTCGTGAATCTGGAGAACTCATTGCCGCAGAGGGCTGTGGTGGCCAGGTAATTGAGTGTATTTAAGACAGAGAGAGATAGGTTTTTGTTTGTTAAGAGTTTAAAGGGTTATGAGGAGAATAGGGTTGAAAAACATGTCAACCCTCATCGGGTTGTGGAACAGATCTGATGGGCCAAATGGCTGTGGCCATGAGAAAATGGGAGAGGAACAGCAGATCCCACCTGATCTGGAGAAAGTATCTCATGCTATTGATCAAACTGGCCTTGGCACTGAGACTGATCCCAGAGAGAATGGCCACCCCAAACACCCCCATTAGGATCCAATAGGAGGCCATGATGGACTTCTGGCTTTGTCCACCCCAGTTGTGCACTGTTGTGTGGAACTCGGGTGGACAGAGTCAGAAGTCACACCACACCAGGTTATAGTCCAACAGGTTTGTTTGAAATCACAAGCTTTTGGAGCGCTGCCCCTTCATTAGGTGACCTTTTTCAGCACTCCTAAAGCTTGTGGTTTCATATAAACCTGCTGGGCTATAACCTGATCACGAAAGATGCCCGCTTTGTCAGCAGACCTCAAACGAGACTGTGTGTCTGTGCGTACTGGTGGTTCAATTGGATTCTTTCCTGGAAGAAATGTACCAAGATTTGCAAGTTCATGGCCAACATTCTTCACTGACACAATATAGTCAAAAGCAACTTAACAAATCGTCCATCAAACTGACTGTTTATTGGGTCTTTGTAGGTGCAAATCAGCTGTCACATCTGACTACAGAACAATGGTGGCGACAGTTAATTAGACATCATTCTGAATCAGTCCTAGTCATTAAGGTGGACAATAAGTACCTTGTTGGAGCTGTCAGAACTCAAACAAAACTGCTTCTACAAAGGACTCACTTCATGTCATTCGCATTTCTGTACCTGGAATGCTAACCATTGCATTCTGTCTGTAATGGTGGGGTACACACAATCAGCTGGTTATGACCTGACAAATATCTACCAGGAATACACAATCAGCTAATAATGACTTAACAACAATCATGATGGATTTGCTTGACCCGTAAGTCAGCCACCACAGAGGGAACCCTCCACTGAACAGTGATATATTGCCAGATGAGGTAATGGGATACGTTTTGAACCATGAACTTTCCTCAGACGCTATGCCCTTTGAAGAAAAGGATGTGTGTGCACATCACATTCTAATGATAGTGAATATACCCACTGCTGAAAACAGTGATTACTCAAAGAATCTCAAGGGTACAGATGACAGCTGATATCAGATTGTTAACCCCCATGAGTACTTGAAATTTCTCTGCAGCTTACAATATGAAATAAAAAGCAGGATAGGTTTTATACTGCACCTGAGGCCTGTGAACCAGGGTAATATTTTCAGGGTTTTGTCTACTCACCCAGAACTTTTTTCTGATAATGCTACATGACCTTCTGTTACCCTGAGGTGAACATCATCACTTTGTCCTTACATGTATTTAATCAAGCTCTGAAACCAAAAGTACTCATGTATAAATCAACATTATCGAGGGACTGCATTGAATCTCATTGCTGTGCGTGGGGTAGGGGGCAGCGTAAAATGTTTGCTTCACTTACCTAAAAAAACAGGACAATGGTGGATACAATAACTTCAGGGTATTTGTTTTGACAATAACGAACCAAAGCCATATGTAGAGGTGTTATTAATATGCATTACTCCTCTGTCTTATTGTTGCCAGACCAAGGTTAAAAAATACACCTATCTGATATTTAGGTGTAAAAATCATTCTCTTACTTATGTGGGACATCAAAACTTGTAACTGGGCACCACTTACACAGCAGACCTTATGGGCTGTTTAGTGACATGTCATTTTGTAGAGCTACATCAGTGGTATAAAAACTGAATGAACTGATGCTGGGAATGAGAAACAAAAAAACAGAAATTGCTGGAAAAGCTCAGCAGGCCTGGCAGTGTCTGTGCAGAGAAATCAAAGTTAACGTTTCAAATCCGGTTACCCTTCCTCAGCACTGGTTGGGGAACCCCAACAGAGGATCCTCACAGTTCTGAGGAAGGGTGACTCGACCCGAAACATTAACTCTGATTTCTCTGCACAGATGCTGCTAGACCTGCTGAGCTTTTCCAGCAATTTCTATTTTTGTTTCTGATTTACAGCATCCACAGATTGTTCAGTTTTTATTCAGAGTTTACTATACCTTGGAAAATATTCACCTTAAAACCTGGATAGTGTTTTCCAACTGCCTTACTAACCTTCATTGAATAGAATAGATCTCCCCCTCACCTTGCTGTTTAGCCAAGACTAATCTCAAAGTGTAATATCACTCCTTATTGAATACATTATCAAATGTGCTTAAGGGGTAACAACCATGTCCAATTAAAAAATTCAAAGTTTTCATGAAAATCTGATTAACAAAGGCCCATCATGAACTTGTAATTTTCTCTAAGATTATATTGTGTCAAAATTGATAACGTGTTCATAGAATCCCAACAGCGTGGAAACAGGCCATTTGGCCCAACAAGTCCACACCGACCCTCCGAAGAGCATCCTACCCAGATTCACCCCCCCTGACCTATCCCTGTAATCCTGCATTTCCCATGGCTAACCCACCTAGCCTGCACATCCCTGGACACTATGGGCAATTTAGCATGGCCAATCCACCCTGACCTGCACGTCTTTGTACTGTGGGAGGAAACTGGAGTACTCGGAGGAAACACACGCAGACACGGGGAGAAGGTGCAAACTCCACACAGACAGCTGCTCGAGGCTGGAATGGCGCAATGTTTTGAAGCAGTTATGGCGTTGCCTGTGAATAGATAAAATGCCTATCTTGTGAAGGCAGGGTTCCTTTAAGCTTTATCTGACGATGGTAAAAGTAACAAAAGCTTGGACTCAAGGTGGGGGAATGGGGTAAAGAGCAGGAAAGTGGACGTGAGGAATATTGGAGTAGCAAGGATTCTATTGACAGAGCAAGGTCAAGGGGCCCACTGGCCTACTCCTGTTCCTATTTCTTACAGTCTCATTAATAAAACCTCATTACAAAAAGGAGAAATTGTGTCGAGTAAATGTTTTGATTTAGTGATAAATTTCAGTTTCTAATGGAGCTATTTTATAGGGAGACTGATGAGCTGCTATTGTGTTCGTTAAGACAGCACACAGATTTGAGCTTTATTAGAATACAACAACCCATTTCAATAAGCATGATCTGAAATGCCAGCATGGGCTGTATTTACCCTCTTTTTGGCAAAGTCTGTTTTCTTTATCGGTGAGATTCACAGTCTTTGGCCCAAGGTGACCTTTTCATACAGTCGTTCGCTCTTCAGATCATTAAGTCTGCAACGAGCCATCACTTTGCCCAGCTCATAGTCGGCTGGCAGGAGGACTGGGATTGCTTACTGCTGCCAGGACTTTGCAAAGTTCATGTCACAGATACTTAAACTCCAGCTCTACACCAATTCCCAGGCAGCAAGCCAGGAGTTACCCCTCCCCCTGTAGCTCTGCCCTGTAGCAAAGGAGGCAATTGGTTCAGAATGGGAAGTGGATAACCTGTTTCCCCAGATTCCCTTCAGAGAATGTCACTGGGGTAGGAGGAGGAAAAGGTCATAACAAAATTTACTGAGGTCACATTGGTTCTACAGGTGACACTAAATCACAAATGTAAATATGTCAGTACTCACACTCCTACAATGGCTGCTTTAAACTCCTTGTAAGGTTGAACTTGATGAAGTTAAATCCAGTTGCGAGATGACCAGCTTCTTCAGACACGCCCAGGATGAAATAAGTTGTCACGACCAAGCACCCCTGCTCACCTCTCAGAACCAACTGCAGATGGCCTCAGGCATCAGGAAAACCCTCAACCCAGGATTTTGGTGACCACAGCAACACTGGGTGCTATCCTCTGTTCCATTATAGCGCTGGTGGAAGCACGGGCAGAATCATTACTCGGTTCAGCCTCAGGCTGTGGGTTGTGTAAAGGTGCCAGTGGCCTTGTTTGGAGGCGCAGCCCCTTGACTCCCAGCAGCCATCTCTGTATGGCCCAGGCTCCTTGCACAGCAGTAGGGAGCTGTGAGTTCCCCAGTATGTCCGAGTCCATGGCAACTCCCAGAATACCAGGCTCACACCTCCAGAACCTGGAGCCTTTTGTTTTTCCTTTATTCACTTGTGGGAGGTGGGCATGGTTGGCTGAGCCAGCGTGTATTGGACATCCTTAGTTACCATTGAGAAGGTGGGGGCGAGCTGTCAGCTTGATCCGCTTAGGTCACGTGATCATGGATAAGCTGGGCATCATTGGAATTGAAGCCTGCTGCTTGGCAAACTCTGCGGCTCAGTAATAGGACTCCTTAAAGCAATGTCTCTGGTGCTGTACATCTTTGGGAAATCAGGAATGTCAGAAAATCCCACTTACCCAGGCTGCTTGCCTCCCCTAGTAATGGAGGAAGGATATAAATTGGTATAATCGAGAGAAAATGGTCTCAGCTGCAGGCCCGTGGTTGAGTATTGGGAAAATTCTTGAAAACAAGCCTGTGACATAAACATTCAGGGTCTTTGATGAGTACCAGGATGGATGGCCATCTATTCCTTCTGAAAGCTCTTCCTGCTGCATGAGATGACACAGTTCAGTGATAATGGCCGAGGGCATCCTCAGTCTCCACCACATCCTCAGGGATTCTCACTGCTACTTCTCTTGCTGTACCAGCGCAGGACGTTCTCTCGTTGCAGGTCTCATGAAGACTTGGTACCTGGTGTCTTCTCCAATCCTGTCTCCCCATGTTCAGCAATGCCATAACGAATCCTCTAAATGCTGGTTCCATCTTAGAGAAGTGAGCAGATAGTCAGTGGGGAATGTGGGCAATACAATAGCCATGTCACTAACAGTGCTCACAGCAATCTCAATGAGGCAGCGTGCTACGCCCTCACATGGTTAGCACTGTGGCTTTACCTTCACAAGGATGCTGTTATATCTCAATACGTCATATCAATACTCAATACTCAATATTCCATAACACGGTCAGTTACCTGGCCCACAGGCCACAATCAGTGAAGATTGGGGAATATTTCATCCTCACTAACACTCAACACTGGAGTCCCCCAGGGGTGCATACTCAGCCCCCTACTGTACTCACTGTATACCCATGACTGCGTTGTCAAAGCAGACTAATGCTATTTACAAGTTCGCTGATGACACCACCATAGCCGGTCAAATCTCAGATGGTGACAAAATAGACTACAAACGGGAGGTGGAAGACCTGGAAAAATGGCACACTGAGAACAACCTAGCTCTCAATGCCGGCAAAACCAAGGAACTCATTATTGACTTTCAGCAGGATGTTACCCATGCCCCCCCCCCCCCCCCCCCATACATTTACAGCACAGAGGTGGAACGAGTGGAAACTGTCGAGGTCCTGAGAATGGTCATCCACAACAAGCTTTCTTGGACTCTTCGTGTGGATGCACTGGTTACAAAGGCCTAACAATGTCTCTTCTTCCTCAGGCAGCTGAGGAAATTTGGCATGACGGCTAATACCCTTACCAACTTTTATAGGTGTGCCATTGAGAATATTCTGTCTGGATGTATCACAACCTGGTATGGCAACTGTACCATTCGATATCGGAGATGGTTACAGAGAGTGGCGAACTCGGCCTGGACAATCACAAAGGCCAACCTCCCATCTATAGAATCCATCTACCAGGCCCACTGTCAAGGAAAGGCCGTCAGCATTCTCAAAGATCCGTCCCACCCTGGCAATGTTTTTCTACAACCTCTACCATCGGGGAGAAGGTACAGAAGCCTGAACACATGCACCAGCCGGTTTCGAAACAGTTTCTATCCTACTGTTGTTAGAATACTGAATGGACTCACAAACTCTTAACATTCGCCTGTACCTGTGGTTTATTTTGCTGCTGTTTACCTATTATTTACTTATCTATGCTATTTAACTCTGTGACCTGCCTGTTTTGCTCGCAAGACAAAGCTTTTCACGTGCCTTGGTGCACGTGACAATAAGTTCAATTCATTGAACATAGAACATAGAACAGTACAGCACAGAACAGGCCCTTCAGCCCACGATGTTGTGCCGACCATTGATCCTCATGTATGCACCCTCAAGTTTCTGTGACCATGTGCATGTCCAGCAGTCTCTTAAATGTCCCCAATAACCTTGCTTCCACAACTGCTGCTGGCAATGCATTCCATGCTCTCACAACTCTTAATACGAGGTATGCAACTTATACTGATCCAAGGTTCTACTGCTGCACTGGGAGGGTTGACTTTAGGCAATTATCCACCAGAATTACACTACCTAAAAATAAAATCCACCCTTGAACTTGACAGATAATGTCATCACATTCTTACAGATTGTTGTGAGATTGTGGCAGCTCTGAAGTATTGCCTTCCAGTGTGAGGTATGAAATGTGATACTGAATTAGCAAAGCCAGTTAAGACTTTTAGATTTACTTCTGCATAGTTTTGTGTATCTGACATGAATAAATTAATTCAAAGTGTTTCAGCATTTAGGCCATAATTTGTAATTCCTGTAATATGGGTGGCACAGTGGCTAGCACTGCTGCCTCACAGTGCCAGGGACCTGGGTTCGATTCTAGCCTCAGGTGACTCTCTATGTGGAACTTCCACATTCTCCCTGTGTCTGTGTGGGTTTCCTCTGGGTGCTCCAGTCTCCTTCCACAATCTAAAGAGGTGCAAGCTAGGGTGAAATAGATGCGCTAAATTGCCCATAGTATTCAGGGATGTGTAGATTGGGGGTAAATGTAAGGGAATGGGTCTGGCTGGGTTACTCTTTAGAGGGTCAGTGTGGACTTGTTGAGCTAAATGACCTGTTTCCACACTGTTGGGATTCTAAATATTAAATTTTGCCAAGAGAATGACCTTTCAGTAGAATCCAGCTTGGTGGCAGATGGGTAGCATTACTGAATCAGTGTATGATTAATACAATTGTCCCTGGCCAAGCCTCACATGGAAAGGATTAAACTAAAGAGAAAAACATTAATGTACAGTGCTGACTCAGTGGGCAGTGGCAACCATATTGTCATTGGGTTAATGGCAAAATATCACTTCGCTTCCATGAGAGTGAGTTTCTGGTTCCACCCGAGACTATCTAGATTTAGATTTAGATTTATTGTCACATGTATATAAAAGGACAGTGATTAGTAGTTTCCAACGTGTTATACACAAAGTGTCATCATGCTCCATCTTGAAACACTGAATATATTGTGAGATTTTGCTGTAATAGAGTTCATCTTTCTCTTCTTCTTCTTGATCCTCCTCCACTACTTGACATTGGCCAGAGTCACTGTCGCAGGCCCCGGGTGGGGGCGGGGTGTCTGTAACAGGCCCCGGGTGGGGGCGGGGTGTCTGTAACAGGCCCCGGGTGGGGGCGGGGTGTCTGTAACAAGCCCCGTGCGGAGGAGGGGGTGGTCTCTGTAACAAGCCCCGGGCGGAGGAGAGGGTGGTCTCTGTAACAGGCTCGGGGTCTCTGTAATGGGCTCTGGACTCTCTGTAGCTGTCTCTGGAGGTCTCGGTTATAGACCTTCGCTGCTCCCACTCCTGTGGTTGCCGTGCCTGAGCCAGAGCTCTGGGCGTGGGGTTGGTTGGGGTCTGTACCTCCTGTTCCCCATCCAACGCTCCTCCAGGCACTGCCTCTGGTCTGCCATCCATCCCTTTCACTGACACTACTGCTCGGGGCCTGGGCCTAGTTGAGGAGCTGGAGCCTCAGATCAGCCTGCGTGTCTGGGCCGGGTGTAGTCAGCCCAGGTGATGTTCCTCATTCACTGGGAGACCCTGGACTGGAGGGGAGCCATGCTTGGCTCACCTTGGCTTTGCTGCTGCTAGGAGCCACCTCCTTCACCCTTACCCCCTCCAGGCTTTAAAGAAAAGAAAGCAAAGAAAGACAAAAACTAAAAAGAAAAAGAGCAAAAGGTAAACCCCTCTGCTAAATTAAACCCAACACCCAGACAAGGTCACCTCGCACCATAATCTGTTAAATTTCGAGAGGCAAGGAACTATCCCAGACCTCACTATCTAAAGTAAAAATTAACAATTTTATTCTTTAAGTCCAAACAAAAACATTAAACTAGTATTTTCAATTCCTTTCTCTTAAACCTACCTTTTACCTCCCACTCTTAAATGCTGGTCCATTATAAAATCCCCAATTATGATTTACAAAATAAAAATCATGTTTCTAAACCAGCCAGCTTTGTCGATTCTCCTCTGTAGTTTCCTGGGTCGCTTTTTCTTCGGTCTTCTGCTGCACAACCTTTCTTGTGGACAGGTATCTTTCAGAGAGCTATTCGGTTAGCAGTCTGTACTTGTTGGTTTTCTTGGCAGTTCTCCCCCTAACTGTTCAAATTGTCCAGTTTTATACTCCAAAACATCAGATCATTTCATTGGTTTGATGTCATCAGAACACCAAATTCAAATGGATTTTGGTATCTGGGGTATAATTTAAACTGATTGGCTAATTTTGCATTTGTTTTAATTCCATGGCTACGCAACTCCAGCTATTTGTTTCAGCCAAGTGTTACATGTTTAAATTGTTCAACACACTGTGTGCTTTCAGTCAGTCCTTGCTCGTTTCCTTTCTCTCCTAAAGGTACCGTACACACCTACTCCTTCATAACAAAAAAGAGAAGAGAAAATAAAGCAGCCAGGAGTGGATGACCTTGGGGATCAGGCTGCTCCACCATCATCTTGATGTCATCCTTCATGTTCCCTCTACCTTAATACTCGATGACGTTTCAGCTGTGGTCGTGTTTCCATTCTGCTTCTTTGTCGCACTGTGAATGATCCCCAGTCACCCCATGAACCCACAGGTTTGTGAGTTTTCATATTACAGTGCAAGTGATAAAGTTGTAAAGTCATACAGTATGGAAACGGGCCCTTCAGCCCAACTCATCCATGCTGACCAAGTTACCATTTGCCCAGATTTGGCCCATATCCTCCCCATTTTTGGCCAAACTTTTAAACCACTAAAAGTCATAAAATACATCATGTGTGGAAGCATGAAATGTGGGGTCTGCAAAGTGACTAGCAGAAGCAAGGCATAACTGTTGCTGAGCTCCATAGGGAGGTGTGGAAGGGCAGAATGGCCTCTGAGTTGGTTGGAATGATGTAATGAGGTTGGCAGCTTGGTGATGTCCACTCGTGTGTATCGGAGTGTGACAGGGAACAGTGTACCCGGACCACACAAGGAAATGGTGGCCAGGGTCGACCTATTTGCGAAGCCGGAGAAGGGAAACAGCGAGCTGCTGATGTCGGAAAACAGCTTGGACTTCCACACTGGAAACTGGCATCACCTGATCCCTCGGGGAAGGAGGCGAAACGGAAAGCTGCATTGAAAATGAGTTTAGCTAACAATGAGCTGCAAATACTTGGAAATAAGGTAATTGGTAATCACTACTGAGATTCAGAACTTGTTATTTAAGCTTTAAGGAGAATATCAGAAAATGTTTTTGCAATCTGAGATTTTCATTCTTGTTGCATTTTGTGAATTTTTTCCAGTTGCCTACACCATTCAAGACAGCAATAAAATTCACCCAACATGGGCCGTTTCAGAGTGAAAGCAACGCATAAACAGCTATTCCATTCAGACAGCCAAGCTTGTTCCACTATTCTGGACAATCATAACTCATCTGTATCTCAGCTGCCTCCTCCCACATTATCCACAGATCCTTTGACTCTCTTGTTACAATTATGAAGTTTATTAACACGGTTATGTTTTGGGACTGCATCTTTGAATTAAGGTACAATGAAGAAGGTTCTGTTCTGTTCAACTAGGCCCAGGCCCCGAATGAGCTGTAGCAGACCAGAGGCAGTGCCTGGAGGAGTGCTGGATGGGGAACAGAAGGTACAGAAGTGCTCCGTTCTGGAAGAAACCAGCTAGCAAGTGATGGTTGATTTAATTGTTTGAGAATAAAGGGGTCAGGTTGCTTTACTGGGAAGGAAGTGCAGCAGCTTTATACTTCGAGACAATGATAGCAGGCAAGAAGGGTTCAAGTATTCAGAATATCAGGCTGTAAACAGTTGTGTTTTCCACTGTCATAGGTTCATCGAGGTATACAGGCCCATCGGTCCAACTCATCCATGCCAACCAGGTTTCCTAATCTGAACTACTCTCATTTGCCTACATTTGGCCCATATCCTTCTAAGTCTTCCTGCTTGTGTACCTGTCCAAATGTCTTTTAAATGTTGTAAGTGGACCCACCTCTACCACTTCCTCTGGCAGCTCATTCAATACATGCGCCACTCCCTGTGTGAAAAAGTTGCCCCTCAAACCCTTTTTAAATCTTTCCCCTCTCAGCTTAAAACTATGTCCTCCTTGGAACTCCCCTACTGTTGGAAAAAGACCTTCATTATTCACCTTATCTATCCCCCCCCCCTGTGATTTTATGAACCTCTGTGAGGTCACCACTCACCTTCCAACCCTCAGGGGAAAAAAGTCCCAGCCTCTCCTATAGCCTTCCAGTCCCGGCAATATCCCTGTAATTTATTTTCTGTATCCTTTCTAGTTTAACTACAACCTCCCTATAACAAGGCGACCAGCATTGAATGCTGTATTCTAAACATGGCCTCACCAATGTCTTGTACAGCTGCAACTTGAAGTCCCAACTCTCCCAAGTCCTACACCCAATACTCAGACCAATGAAGGCAAGTGTGCCAAATGCCTTCTTTACCACCCTGTCTACCTGCAATGCCACTTTCAAGGAATGATGAACCTGCACTCCTAAGTGTCTCTATTTCCAAGACAAAAGAGGGTTCTTAAGGTAGTAATCAACATTTCTACTTGGATACAAGGCTCATGTGATTCACATTGCAATGGAGTTTGGCTTTGAGGAAGGAAGGATCATACATATTCTTTAACGTATGCACTAGGTTAGTCTGCTGGTATCTGGGAGAGATAGAGCACCTACAGGCAGTAAGAGTAAGGCTCAGCTTGAAAGGACCAGAATCATTAGGAGTTAAAGCAAGACTGGAAGATTCATCTTGTTCTGAATTAAGCTCATTGACTGAACATCCTCAGCTTACTGGGGTTCAGGAATCTAAAGCTTAACAGTGCTGTGATTCAAGAAATTACTTCTGATCTTAATCCTAACTGGAAGCCATTAATTCTGAGTCTGTGATACCATGTTCCAGGCATCCTAACAAAAGGAAACTTCCTCCCAACATCTACTCTGTCAAGATCCTTAATAATTTTGTATATTCTAGGAGATTGTCTCTCATTCTCCTAAACTCGAGGGAATATAGGACAAATATGCTCAATTTCTTGTCATGCAACAATCCCTTCAATCAGCCCAGGAGCCAATCTACTCTCTTGGAAAACTGCATCCTTCCTTAGATACAAAACCAAAACTGTGCACAATACATCAAGTGTGTTCTTGCTGAAGTCTGATAAAACTGTGGTAGGATGTTGTGGTTCTGTTCGCCGAGCTGGAAGTTTTTGTTGCAAACGTTTCGTCCCCTGGCTAGGCGACATCATCAGTGCTTGGGAGCCTCCTGCGAAGCGCTTCTTTGATGTTTCCTCCGGTGTTTATAGTGGTCTGTCCCTGCCGCTTCCGGTTGTCAGTTTCAGCTGTCTGCTGTAGTGGTTGGTATATTGGGTCCAGGTCGATGTAATTGTTGATGGAGTTTGTGGATGAATGCCATGCCTCTAGGAATTCCCTGGCTGTTCTCTGTCTGGCTTGCCCTATGATAGTAGTGTTGTCCCAGTCGAATTCATGTTGCTTGTTGTCTGCGTGTGTGGCTACTAAGGATAGCTGGTCGTGTCGTTTCGTAGCTAGTTGATGTTCATGTATGCGGATTGTTAGCTGTCTTCCTGTTTGTCCTATATAGTTGTCCTATATACCATACAAGGACTGCACTAAACACTATATAGGACAAACAGGAAGACAGCTAACAATCCGCATACATGAACATCAACTAGCTACGAAACGACACGACCAGCTATCCTTAGTAGCCACACACGCAGACAACAAGCAACATGAATTCAACTGGGACAACACTGCTATCATAGGGCAAGCCAGACAGAGAACAGCCAGGGAATTCCTAGAGGCATGGCATTCATCCACAAACTCCATCAACAATTACATCGACCTGGACCCAATATACCAACCACTACAGCGGACAGCTGAAACTGACAACCGGAAGCGGCAGGGACAGACCACTATAAACACCGGAGGAAACATCAAAGAAGCGCTTCGCAGGAGGCTCCCAAGCACTGATGATGTCGCCTAGCCAGGGGACAAAACGTTTGCAACAAAAACTTCCAGCTCGGCGAACAGAACCACAGCAACAAGCACCCGAGCTACAAATCTTCTCACAAACTGTGGTAGGATTTCTTCTCTTTGTACAGGTCGTCCTGCTATAACACACGTTCCAATAATGTGAATTCACTATAAGGTGATTGACAAACTGGGGACACTGTTTCTAAAGCGCAAGTATTTAAAATGTGTGTTGGCTGTGACACGATTACATCGGCAACACTTAAAGTGCTGTTTCTAAAGTGCAACTTTTCTACTACACGGCGTTGCACAAGAACACACCAATGAATGCATTATAGATGGATTATCTGTACTCCAGTTCCTTGGTAATAAGGGTTCATATGCCAACAGCCTATCACTGCATGTAAACTTTCTATGATTCATGTATAAGGACAGCAATTTTCCTGTTTTCATTATATAAAACACATTTGACTAGTTTCCTGGGCAAAGTGGACAGATTAACATTTCTCCACATTATATGTTATTCGCCTCTTCCTTGTCCACTCGCCTGTCCATGCATCCAGTCTGGAGCCTTTTGGAACCATTTCATATCCTCTTTAGAGCTTAAAAATAAAATTGTTAACTGAAAATTGTGGCTAGCATCTTTGATTGGTTATTCTAACAGAGTATAGGGAACATGGAAAATGTAGTATCATAAAAAGATTCATGTGAATAACTGCATTAGCAATAAAGATAACATAATGTGGCTTCTGCTTCTGGGTGATTGCACAAAGGAAATTGAAATCTCAATGTTTATAGATAATAATCATTAAATATGCTTTGGATAAAAGAAAAGACTGCTTTGTTGTCGACCAACCTCACAGTAAATATTATGGAAAATATGCTCGTGAAAAGGAAATTTACTCAAAAGAATAAATTTTGCAAAAAGGTAATTACAACTTGAAGAGATAGGCTGAATGATAGTAATACGGGAGCTTGTATACAATATACATTAAATCACATTACTTATCAATCTATATCCCCCATTTATTTAACCAGGGTGCATATGTGACTGCTCCAAGGTCAACTCACAGTTGAATATAAAATTTATCAAAGAGTGTGTCAAAATCAGCACATACAAAACAAAAAGGCTTTTATTATTATATTCATTTCTTTGGTCCTTTCATCAGTGAGCCATGAATTGCTGTCACATCATTAAAAAAATACATTTTAAGAAGATCCAAGACTCTCTTCCTATTTCTTCAAATAGATCCTTCCACGTCCTCACCTCAACTTCAGAAGCTTTCTACATTGATATATGTGCTTCAACAATGAAAAGAGAAGTCGCTGAAGAAGCTCAGCTGCTCTGACAGCATCTGTGGAGAGAAAGCAGAGTTAACACTTCGGATCCAGTGACCCTGCTTCACAACGGAATCTATAGGCTCAGTTAGCTTTCCCTGTTTGTTGTCTTCGATTCTTACTTCTGAGGCATAACCTTTACCTCTGCCGCCCTGCTGCTTGAACCAGGATCAGTTGGCCAATTAATTTCATTGACCTGAAAGTACTTTTTCCCGTTACGTTGAGGAGGCAGTAATGACACTGTCATTACCCAGAAGGAAAAAGCCGGCAGAACCTGTGAGTGTCACGTACTGGTCAGACCCATATCCTTCAAAATGGTGCTCCAGTACGACTGTTCATTCATTTAGATTTCCTTCCTTCTGGGCACCACGCTCAGTCTTCATCCAGCAGGCGCTATCTCAATGTTTTGCAGCTCCCTACAAGTTTGATGGTGAATAAATCACCAGGAAATGTAATGAGGAAGACCATTAAGTTGTTCCATTTAAAAACTGATGTAAATTCGAGAGAGAGTCATTCCGATGACTCCTTCCTCTGAGTATTGTGTACTTCCTCGTTTCTCCTTTCTTAATGAGTACTTTGCATCGGTAGTCACATGACGTGATGTTGAGGTTTGGGATAGATGTTTGATTGCTCTAGGTCAAGTCGGCATAAGGAGGAAGGGAGTGTTGGGTATTCTAAAAGGCGTCCCCAGGTCTCTATCCCAGGCTACTGAGGGAAGCGAGAGAGGAAATAGCTGAGGCCTTAACACATATTTTTGCAGCATCCTTAAAAATGGTGAGGTCCTAGAGGACTGAAGAATTGCTAATGTTGTCCCCTTGTTTAAGAAAGGTAGCAGGGATAATCCAGGTAACTACACACCTGTGAGCCTGACATCAGTGGTAGGGAAGCTGCTGGAGAAGATACTAAGGGATAGGATATATACCCATTTGGAAGAAAATGGGCTTATCAGTGATAGGCAGCATGCTTTTATGTGGAGAAGGTTATGTCTTACCAATTTAATAAAATTCTTTGAGAAAGTGACAAGGTTGACTGATGAGGGAAGGGCTGTAGATGTCATATACATGGTCTTTACTAAGGTGTTTGATAGGTTCCCCATGGTAGGCTGATTAGGAAAGTGAAGTTGCTTGGGGTCCAGGGTGTACTAGCTGGATGGATAGAGAACTGTTTGGGCAGCAGGAGACAGAGAGTGGTAGTGGAAGGGAGCTTCTCAAAATGGAGACCTGTGACCAGTGGTGTTCCAGATACGTGCTGGGACCACTGTTGTGTGTGATATACATAACTGATCTGGAGGGAGGCATAGATGGTCTGATTAGCAAGTTTGCAGATGACACTAAGATTGGTGGAGTAGCAGATACTAAAGGGGACTGTCATAGAATGCAGCAGAATATAGATAGATAGGAGAGCTGGGTAGAGAAATGGCAGATGGAGTTCAATCCGGGCAAATGCAAGGTGATGCATTTTGGAAGATTCAATTCCAGAGTGAACTATACAGCAACTGGAAAAGTCCTGGGGAAAATTGATGTACAGAGAGATCTGGGTGTTCAGGTCCATTGTTCTCTGAAGGCGGCAATGCTGGTTGATAGAGTGATCAAGAAGACATACAGTATACTTTCCTTCATTGGACAGGGTATTGAGTACAAGAGTTGGCAGGTCATGTTACAGTTGTATAGGACTTTGGTTCAGCCACATTTAGAATACAGCATACAGTTCTGGTTGCCACATTACCAAAACGATGTGAAGGCTTTGGAAAGGTTGCAGAGGAGGTTCCCCAGGATGCTGCCTGGTATGGAAGGTGCTAGCTATGAAGAGACATTGAATAGATTAGGATCATTTTGATTAGAAAGATGGAGGTTGAGGGAGGTCCTGATTGAAGTCTACAAAATCATGAGAGGTCTAGACATGGTGGATAGCAAGAAGTTTTTCCCCAAAAGTGAGGGACTCAATTACTAGGGGTAATGAGTTCAAGGTAAGAGGGGAAAGGTTTCAGGGAGATATATGTGAAAAGTTCTTTACACAGAGGGTGGTGGGTGCCTGGAATGCATTGCCAACGGAGATGGTAGGGGTGGGAACGATAGCCTCATTTAAGATGTATCTGGACAGATACATTAATGGGCAGGGAGCAGAAGGATATAGATCCTTAGAAAATCAGCGCATGTTTAGATAGAGGATCTGGATCAGTGCAGGCTTTGAGTACAGTACAAAAATCTCACCATTGTTGATCATCCCTCTGACCTGCTCAAACATCTAGAATCCTCAAAACTGGGATTGCGTTACACAGTTGGACAAGTTGATGACTCAGTTTTTGAAAGACAAAGCTGATGTCAACTCACAGGTCTAATAAAAGCCTATCCTTGAAATCTCAGCTTTGTGAGAGTCACACAAATGAGCATTGCTGAGGTCAGGCCTCACACATTTTACAGCAGGATCATCTCTTCCTGATACACGCCAAGTGGAGAACTGAAAACGTTCACACAGATTTGGAGCAAATGGAGATCATTCAGCCCCTTGATCCTGATCCAGTATTTGGAAAAATCATGGCTCATCTGACTGTGACATTTACTCCCCTTTCCTGTCTGCCCTCCTTAGCCCTTGACTACTTTGTTAAGTAAAACTCAACCCTGAATTGCTATATATGCAACTGAAAAGATCTGAAAGGGTTAATACTGAGGATTGTGAAAATCATCACGCACTAAGCTAGTGTCATAGGGATTTGTGGGAGAACTGCTTAGGATCTTGAAGGCTAACATCTGGTCCTTCTGATAGCACCGTGGGAACATGAGGAGGCCATTCAGCCCCTCAAACCCCATCATTCAATGAGATCACGGCTGATCTCTGGCTAACTCCATATCCCTGCCTTTGGCCCACATTCCTTATTACGTTTTCTTAACAAAAAAATTACCTATCTCAGATTTAAAATTAACAACTGATCCTATATCCACTGCCATTTGCAGGGAAGAGTTTCAAACCTCTCCCGCCCGTTGTGTTAGAACTGCTTCTCAGCATCTCTCTTCAACGGTCTGACCCTAATTCTCAGATTATGCCTCTAGTTCTAGAATCCCCAACCAGTGGGAATAGTTAATCTTTATCTACCCTGCCCTTTCCTGTTAATATCATGAAGACTTTGATCAGATCACCCCTTAATCTTCTCACGTTCCAGAAAACAACAGGCCTATTTTGTATATCTCTGCTCATAACCTAACCTCAGGTATCACCTTGTAAACCTGCAATGTACTCCCTCCCGGGCCAATATATCCTTCCTGAGGAATGGTGCCCAGATCTGCTCATAGCAGGACTTATGCACTTAATGGTAAGGTACTAGGGAGTGTTGCTGAACAAGGAGACCTTGGAGTGCAGGTTCATAGCTCCTTGAAAATGGAGTTGCAGGTAGATAGGATAGTAAAGAAGGCGCATGGTATGCTTTCCTTTATTGGCCAGAGTATTGAGTAAAGGAGTTGGGAGGTCATGTTGCGGCTGTACAGGACATTGGTAAGGCCACTGTTGGAATATTGCTTGCAGTTCTGGTCTCCTTCCTATCGGAAAGATGTTGTGAAACTTGAAATGGTTCAGAAAAGATTTACAAGGATGTTGCCAAGGTTGGAGGATTTGAGCTACAGGGAGAGGCTGAACAGGCTGGGAGTGTTTTGCCTGGAGCATCGGAGGCTGAGGGGTGACTTTATAGAGGTTTACAAAATTATGAGGGGCATGGATAGGGTAAATAGGCTATCCTGGGGTGGGGGAGTCTAGAACTAGAGGGGATAGGTTTAGGGTGAGAGGGGAAAGTTATAAAAGAGACCTAAGGGGCAACATTTTCTCGCAGAGGATGGTACGTGTATGGAATGAGCTGCCAGAGGATGTGGTGGAGGCTGGTACAATTGCAACATTTAAGAGGCATTTGGATGGGTATATGAATAGGGATTTGGGCCAGGTGCTGGCAGGTGGGACTAGATTGGGTTGGGATATCGGTCGGCATGGACAGGTTGGACCGAAGGGTCTGTTTCCATGCTGTACATCTCTATGACTCTATGACAGAACCTTCCCAACCCAAGATCACTGCATTCTCGAAGAGCAAGAGCCACAGACACAAAGGAACAACCTCATATGTGGGTTTTCTGAGATGTTCACCATCCTAACTTGGAACTATATCACCACTCCTTCACTATCGCTGGCTCCAAATCCTGAAACAGTCTCCCTAACCTCACCATGGGCTTGCCTGCTATGAGCTGCAGTTGTTCAAGAAGCCAGTTCACCATTACCTTCCCAAGGACAACTAAAGATGGGCAAAAAAAAATGCTGACTCATAAATCATGTAGCTTTTCAATCAGCTTGGTTAGATTTGTCGTGATTTTTGAGGACAAGGCATACCTGAGATATTTTCTGCATTGTCAGGCCAATGCCACCATTATAAATAGATTCACTCAGGGCACAGTTAGCTCTGGGTGAGAAGTCTTCAGTACTACTGTTGGAGTGCTGTCAGGATCCACTGTCCGTGCAGAATCCAGAACCTTCACTTGTTTCTTGATGGAGTGAATTGACTGAACGCCTGGAAATGGCATCCTGGGAGCTAGCCGAGATGGATCACCTACCGTGATGGAAATAAGACTATCTGTTATAATGCGAATCACAACCAGGAACTTTCACATTCTCCGGCAGTATAATTTCCAAAATTACAAGCATTTTGTCCTTTTGTACACTATTTGGGCTGGAGGAGATGTCAGCTAAGGAATGGCTATAGACTCTTTAGCTTCAAACCTGATATTCTCTCCGACTGTTCAGTAAAGTTACAGTCAAGTTGCCACTGCATACTAGATTAGATACCCTACAGTATGGAAACAGGCCCTTCAGCCCAACAAGTCCACACCAACCCTCTGAAGAGCAACCCACCCAGACCTATTCCCCTACACTTACCCCTGACTAATGCACCTAACATTATGGGCAATTTAGCATGGCCAGTTCACCTGATCTGCACATCTTTGGACTGTGGGAGGAAACCGGAGAAAACCTTCACAGACACGGGGAGAATGTGCAAACTCCACACAGACAGTTGCCCGAGGTGGGAATTGAACCAGGGTCCCTAGTGCTGTGAGATAGCAGTGCTAACCACTGAGCCACCATGCCACCCCATTGAAGGCATGATCACTGTTAGCTGCCGAGTTACGATTTGAAGCGTATAGTGTTTCTGCTGAAACAATATTATTGTGCCAACCATTTCTGTTCTTCAGGTCATGGGGTTGGTGTGAGGAGTTGGGATGTCTATATGTTGCCACCATCTATGCCTTGCACATGAACAACTCCTGCCACACAATGAGACAACTGCACCCAGTGCCTGTGATTGTTAGAGGCCAGTCATCCTAAGCCCAAGCCAAAAACCGAAAAAATTGCGGATACTAGAAATCAGAAGTAAAAGCAGAAAACGTCAGCAGGCCTAGCAATCCAGTGATCCACTCTAAAGAAGGGTAACTGGACTTCAAATGTTATCTCCACCTTCTCTCCTCAGATGCTGACAGACCTGTCTCCTCCAGCAGTTTCTATTTTTTGCTACCTCAGTCCCAAGGCCTTGCAACGGAAGAACGTCAGATCAATTTTCTGGGCTCAAACATCTTCAGCTGTTTCATCAAAGGCATAAAAACATGAAAATCAGAGCAGGATGAGGGCCTTTGAGCCCACTCCATCAATCAATATGAATATCCGACTCAGTTCCCTGTTTTTCGCTTTCTCCCCATATCCTTTAAACATTTAGGCCATTGAACTACATTGAACTCCTTCTTGAACACATTCAATGTTTTGGCACCCAACCACTTTCTATGGCAGAGAATTCCCAGGCTCACCATTCTCTGGGTGAAGGCATCTGTCCTCATCTCAGTCCCATATCTCAGACTGTTATCCCTATTTTTGGACACCCTGGTCACCAGGAGCTTCCTTCCCTTCATCCTAAGGCCAGAGTGAGGATGTTTGCCGATAATTGTTTGGGCCATTTGCAGCTCCTCACGTATCAAAACAATCCATATCCGAATGCAACAAGATCTGGATAACATCCAGGTTTCAGCTGATAGTTGGCAAATAAGATTCACACCACACAAAGTGAGACAATGAACATCTCAAGTAAGACAGAGTCTGTATATTTGTTCAATAGCATTGTCATTGCTAAATCGTCTACTATCAATATCCTGTAGGATCAACACTGGCCAGTGGATCAATTATATAAGCGCAACGGCTACAAGAGCAGGTCAGAGAGAATTCTGAAGCAACTCCTAAAAGATTTTCCACCATCTACAAGACATAATTGTGATGGAACATGATCCACTTGCTCCAGTTACATTCAAGAAATCAACACCATCATGTAATCCACTTGATTGCACTGGGTCCATCACCTCCCTCCACCACCATCCCACAGTAATAGCTTTGTGGACCACTGGCAAGAAGTATTGCAGTAATTTATCAAGTTTCCATTGGCCGTACCTTCCAAGAAGAATCTTGAAGAGTTCTTGAAGATCTCTCTCCACAGATGTTGCCAGACCTGCTGAGTTCCTGCAGCAGTCCAAGCCTGACTTTCTGGAAGGTCAAAGGTAGCATATGCACAGCAGTGGTTCAAGAAGGTAGCTCACTACTGCCTTCTCAGGACGAACTAGGGATGGCCAGGCATGCCCACATCCTGTGAAAGAAGAAATAAAATATATCTGGTGCCTCCTTTCAACAGGTAAAGTGATAAATGTGTTGCCTTTGTAAGCTGAGTGTTTGTCACTTGCTTGGTACACGAAGATTGCAAGTTGCATATGTGCAGTAAATGATCGAGCAGTGTGAAAGCATAATGCTATTGTAACCTCCAATTCTGCAGAAACAGCTGTCTCTGCTCCAGACGTTACCTGCAGGTCATTTTGCAGCAGATGGTATTATTCAGTGACAGTCTAATACACAAAGCCGAGCATACAAAGACATGGCTCTTCTCACATTCCCAGATACATGGGAAGGGATTTATAAAATCGGATAATGTTTGAAATGTCATAAACCCTCAATTATTAATGTACCTTCATTGCTTACCCTCTTTATTTCTGATTGTTCTTGAAAGGTTGGTGTCGCAGGCTACACCAGTCCCTTGTGTACCTTGCTAATGGCCTTGAGAAGGTGAAGGTGAACTACTTTCTCAAACACTGCAATCCCTGGGAATTAAATACACCCCCAGCACTGCTAAGAAGAGAGTACCTGGAGATTGGCACAGCAACACTGAAGGAATAATGATTTTTTTTCTGAGTCAGAATAGTGAGTGGCTCAGAGAAGAACTTTAGGGATGGTAAAGTTCCCATGAATCTGGGATGAGGAGGAATTTCTTCGGCCAGAGGGTGGTAACTCTGTGGAACTCATTGCCACAGAGGGCTGTGGAGGCCAAGCCATTCAGAGATCAACAGGTTCTTGACTAGTAAAGGGATAAAAGGTTATCAGGAGAAGGCAGTAGAATGGGGGTGAGAAACATATCAGCCATGATTGAATGATACAGCAGACTCAACGGGCTGAATGGCCCAATTCTGCTCCTATATCTAATAGTCTTTCCTTGTCTTTCTAGGGGTTAAAGGCTGTGAATTTGGATGATGCTGATGAAGGAGACTTGATGAATTGCCGTGAAAATCCCAATGGGATTCCTAATTCTGCGGACATTATGTGCCAGAGTTTAGGTGGAAGTAACAACTTACAATAATGGCAGAATGTGTTGGAAGAGGAAAACAAAACAATAGTATCTAAAACTGACAGAGATCATATTCATAGACTAAAGTGTGTGTTTTTTTTGTGAAATATGAGTTCCATTTAAATAAATTTATTTGTTTGGATTGCGACTTCACGTGAACTTCCAAATATACATTTCACAAAACCATCCTTTTGCAAGATTGATGGCAATATTTGGGTTGTGGAAAAGTACATTAATATTGAGGTACTGAAGCGTCTGTCTCTGTGCTGTATGGCTCTGATTCTATGTGCCAAATCCAGTCTCCCTTAATGATCACCAGTGACATTTGACACTACCAATGGAGTCGTGAAGCACTTAGGGCCAGATTTTCCAGACTCTCAATGACCCAGGAGGCATGGAAAGATTCTGAGATGCTTACCTCTCCATCTGGCTTCCCTCATTGTCAGGAAAGGCTACAGACAGGAAGCACAAAGCCTGCTACCTCCTTTCCAAGATAGGCACCTTCCAGCTCTTGCCAATTTTCATGTAGTCAGCCCAGCTTCTGGCTTACACGACAAGGAATCACGAATCATTGTCTGGATTCGGGAAGTTTTTAAAAAGCAGAGGTTTTACCTGTTCCCCATTGGCCCGTTCATGTCCCTATGTCTCTTCTATACCAACTGCTGTCAACAAACACCTCCACCTCCCAGTGGTGCCTCATTCCATTCTCACCAACTCATGGCTTAGAGGAGGAGATAACCTAAAGGCATTACTTCTGGTCTGTTAATCTGCATATCCAGGTTGGAATTTCAATTCAGTAAAAATCTGGAATCCAGAGTCTAATGATGACCGTGAATCCATTGCCAATTGTAAGAAAAATCCCCATGGTTCATTAATGTCCTTTAGGGAAGGAAACAGCCTTCCTTACCTGATCTGGCCTACATGTGACTCCAGACCCACAGCAATGTGGTTGACTCTTAACTGACCTCTGGGCAATTAGGGGTGGGCAATAAATGCTTGACTGTCCAGTGATGCCCTCATCCCTTGGGCACCCATTCGCTCTGTGTGAATTATATCGAGCCATTTATAACATAACGTGTGTGAAGCTGCTTAGAAAAAGAAACACATATTCACAAATCAATTGTAAAACAAAACTGCTGTTCCTACAACCTTATAAAAGCATCAATCAGAAAGACATTCAAGCATCAATAGAAAAGACTTCAAACACTTCACATCTCTTAATCTTGCACAGATTGAAAATAGATGTCACAGAAAAAAACAATTTATTGTACCCTCTTAAAATGTCAATCAAGCAAAGTGAACAGTTCTCCCCAGCAGTCAGACAGAGCCACCATTGAGAAAGTCCATTGATGAGTCTGGGTTCTCTGTCCAATATATAGTAGGACTATTCAGTTTGATTGAATTTGTTATTATACCTGATTTCAACAAGTACACTCAGCTGAAAGCTGAGTTGGCATGGAGGCTATCAGGAACCATGAGTTGGATGGGAGGCATGAGTTGGCGTAGAGGGCACAGAGGTGTTATGCTGATGGGTGAAGGCTTTATTACAGCTGGATTGAAATCCAAGAGGGCTAAGGCAGGTCCTTTGGTGCTTGGTCACTCCTGTGACTGCCTACACCCTGCTTCCAGGTTTGCAAAGCCTGTCTTCAACATGTTCCCGCTCCCTGGAGCCAAGATCGTGACATTCCAGGGTCTTTCTGGTGAAGAGGGTCCAGCAGGTCAGGAAATTTCCCAACTAGAACTACACCCCCTCCAGTGAAAATCTGACTTTGATTTCCTGACAGAAATCCATTAAAGAATTTCAGATGGCATCAGTAACAGTAAAAGTGGTTGTACTAAACAGCTGAGGCATATGTCTGAATGGCTGTCTATAACACACAGACAGATATCTAGTATATTTAATGTAATATGGATCATTAATTTTTGACAATGCCAGTTATTCTGATACCACAGTGAAGATCCAAGTGATGTAGGGCATAGTTATTTTACATGGTGACATGCAGCCAAGTTCATCAATCTTTGATGTAATTATCTGGTCATCTCTCCAGATTTTAAGGTAGGCATTTCCTATAGGATGCTGCACAACAATTAATCCTCAGCTTGTCGGCTTTTGTGCAAAGTGTCAAAGTGAAATCCTGAACTTCGGCAGGAGACAGTTTTCTCCTGTGTCGTGTATCTCAATGTATCACGGCAGTGACATCAACATGAGGTTGAAAACTGGCTTAGTGGTGGCTATTGTAAACGGAATAACCAGTACAGTTGTAAATTTTACAGGTATCAGTGGTGGACCTACCAATGTTGCTCAGGGTAGAACAGCGATAGCAATTCAATTGCTTTTACCTAATGAACTTGGCTTCTTTTAAAGCCTATATTTTATTCAGTACAGACCTCTGATATCAGCCATGTTCTCAGCAATCAGACAAGTTGAAGATATGTAGCCTCGTATTTGCTTTGATGATTTTCGATAATGTACTTAAACAACATCATTCATGTGGCTCTGAAGTGCAGTAGATGATAAGCTCAAATCAGTTACAAATACCATCGCACAGCTTACAGTCCATCTAGGCTGCAAGAGATCTAATTAAAACCGATGTACCAATTTAGTCATCTCTACATCACAGGTGGGTATGAATTAATGGGAAAATGGAAGTAAATTATCTACATTTGGCACATCCAGTTGGTGGGCTAATCCTTCAGCAGTGACATGTGATAAACATGACAAGGTAACCTTCTTAGTTTTTTTTCAAAAGTAGTACATTTTTAATTTAATTTCAATGTTACTCTGGGGGAAATCAGCAATACAGGCTATGTTTGCAAATGCCTACATTCTCTCTCTCTGCAGTCTTTAATTACAAGCAATGAAACTGTCTTCAGATTTTTCACAGCAAGTTCACACATTGTCTTGCAGAGGAAAAGTATATAAATCAGACCAGTTAATCCAAGTTTAGAAGGTTATTTACTGTCCTATCTTCTGATTAAATTGACGCACTTGCAGCATCATGTTAAACAGAGACAGTGGATGAGTCCTTCAATTCAATTCCCAGCATTCTGCTGTTTTCAGAGCCAGGTCATTCTGAAGACAGTTTAAAACTCACGGTTTTCCCATCCCTCGGAATGCTGACAATTCCTGACCTGACAGTCAAAGTGGGAACCTGGAGACTCCAGCTCACTGCTTGCTCCTGGCACTAAAATCTCAGGACATTCACCAGGCACTCCACTAACAGGCTGGTCTAGGCTGCATTTGAGGGCTGCTTGTTGCATCCCTTAGCCCTCACACACTCCATGCCCATGCAACATCCCTGCCTTTCTGTGTCTTTGTGGTGTTTTACCCTCTCAGCTAGACCAGAAAGGCTCAGTGTTTCTGTTCTGCCCTTGACACAAAGCCAGGCAGCTTGTCATGGTCCTCATCATGTTGAACATACTGCTGTTCAGAGGCTACATTAATCTCACACATTACAGCACTTTCCAGCAGCCCCACCCCTGACAAACACACTGCATGTGCATCAGCCAAGGGCTCCATGTCGAAGGGGAGTAGTCCTCAGTCACATCAAGGTGGCAGCAGTGAGCCAGGAGCTCCCCATATAGCCAGACAAGGACAGTGCAGGGTCTGGGGCACAGTCAGGCAACAACTCAGCCAATCAGAGGCCGGCGGTGGGGAGAGATGATCTCCTGGATCTATCACTAGATTACTAACTCAGAAACTCAGCTCATGTTCTGGGGACTGGGGTTGGAATTCTGAATTTGAATCCAGTAATAATCTGGAAGTAAGAGTCTAATGATGACCGTTGTCGATTGTCAGAAAACCCCATCTGGTTCACTAATATCCTTCAGGGAGAGAAGTCTGCCTCCTCACCTGGTCTGGCCTACACATGACTTCTGACCCACAGCATTGCGGTTGAATCTCAACTGCCCTCTGAAATGGTCTAACAAGCTAATCAGTTCAAAGGCCACCCAGAATGGGCAACAAATGCTGGTCATCCAATGAAGTCCAGATCGTACAAGTGAATTAAAAAGTAGCCAGGGGTTCTATTTCAGGGTCATGCTCAGTTCTACACCTCCAGAGAAAGCAGTCAGGGGGTTCCCAGATTGTCATAGGATCCTTCCAGTGTGAAAGTAGGCCATTCAGCCCATTGTGGAGAAAGTGAGGACTGCAGATGCTGGAGCTCAGAGTCAAGAGTGTGGAGCTGGAAAAGCACAGCACTCTCGACATTCAGCCCATTGGGTCCATTCTGACCCTCCAAAAAGCCTCCCACCCAATCCCTGACTATCCTGTGACTGATCCACCTAGCCTACACATCACTGGATGCTAAGAGCAATTTAGCATGGCCAATCCACCCTGACCTGCACATGTTTGGGCTGTGGGAGGAAACCCACGCAGACACAGGGAGAATGTGCAAACTCCAAACAGATAGTCACCTGAGACTGGAAGTGAACCCGGGTCCCTGATGCTGTGAGGCAGCAGTGCTAACCACTGAGCCACCATGCTGCCCAGTTGGAGACAAACCCAGAGAGTGTTCAGGGGTATGGTCAGTGGTCAGTCAGTTGGAGTTATCCATCCAAGTTGGTCGGGGTTGGGGGTCTGTGGTCAGTACTGGGAGGTCTGTCCAATGAGCTATAAGATGCAGGGAACTGGGGAATCAAGGAATGCTGTTGTGTTAGGGGGGAGGGAGAGAGCCAGGGCTGCAAATTGGGATTCTGGGATGTTAATGGGAAGTGAAGTGGGGAGGGGTAATATTGACATTGTGAGACCTTGAAGAATGTAAGCCTCTAAAGACTCTATTCCATTCTCCCAGGTCTTCTGTCTCTCTCTCTCTGTTCCAATGATGCCAACTTCAACAAGAAGTCCACCTTCTGCCTCAACCGAGGATTCCTCAGCACCATAGTTGACAGGGTCCTCAGTCGGGGGTTGGCGGGGAGGGATAAGAGGGGGCCCTCACCCTCCTCTCTTCCCTCCTGCTACAGCACTAGGGCCCTCCTTGACCTTACCTCACACCTCATCACCACCCACACCCAGAGGATCATAAGATGCCATTCCCACCACCTCCAGACACATATTCCCCTCCCTCCCTTGTCAGCCTTCTGCAGGGGCCATTCCCTCCAGGGCGCCCATGACAACTCCTCCTTCACTCCCAACACTTCCTCACAGCCCCATAGCACCTTCCCACAGAAGGTGTAGCACCTGCCTGTTTACTGAGTTATATATAGACCTCTACCTCAAATCCTGATATCATTATCATTGACACCCTCTGTGCGTGGGGGTGTGTGTGTGTGCATGGGTGTGTGAGAGAGAGAGTGCGTCTGTGTGCATGTGTGCGTGTGCACGTGTGTCTGTGCACATGTGTATGTGTGTGCTTGCGTGTGTGTGTATGTGCGCGTGCCTGTGCGTGTGTGTATGCGTGGATGCGCGCACGCATGTGTGTGTGTGCGCGTGCGTGTGTGTGTGTGCAGGTGTGTGCATGTGTGTGCACGTGTCTGTGCGTGTGTGTGAGACTGTGCACATGTGTATGTGTGTGCGTGCGCGTGTATGTGTATGTGCATGTGCACGTGTCTGTGCGTGTGTGCATGTGTGGTTGTGCGCACGCATGTGTGTGCATGTGTGTGCGTGTGTGTGTATGTGTGTGGGAACATGTGTATGCATGCATTTATGTGCACGTGCACGCGCGTGTGTATGTGTGTGCACATGTCTGTGAGTGTGTGTGTGTCTATGCATGTGTGTATATGTATGCCTGTGTGCATGTGCGTGTGTGTGCGTACGTGCATGTGTGCGTGTGCATATGTGTGTGTGTATGCATGTGCGTGTGTGTTTATGTGCGTGCACATGCGCGTGTGTGTGCGTGTATTCTGTTGTGTGTGTGTGTGCGCGTGTGTGCGTGTGTGCACGTGTGGAAGAGGGTGTGTGAGTGCAGTTGCGTGTGTCTGTGAGATTGACAGTTCACCAATGGAGAAAAAGGGAGAAACAAGAATAACCTTTTTTGTCACCTTTGACGTCCCTCTGCCCTCTCCTTGATCCAGGACGGTATGGCCACATGCTGATGCCCAGCGTGCCCCTCTCCCCCTTTCAGCACCTTGCCCTGTTCTGCACAGCCCTCCATTTACCAAGTCATGCTCTATTTAAAGAGTGATGCCTTCTCTTACGCCCAGGTCAGGGCACAATTAGTTTTATATGAGCCTTGAAGTCAGCAAGAATTTCTCCCACACCATTTTCTGTCAGTTTGGTAACTTTAAAGAACTATGGAGATCATCCAACTGCTCACCTATATTAGGTTATAACACTAATGCAGGGAGTTCCTGTACTGAAGCGATGCTCAGCTATGTGTGCCAATGAGAGGGCACTAGCATTGAGTTCCAACATAATAACTGGCATCAAGTGAGTGTAGTACATTATTTGACATCATGATCTGACTGCAATATTTCTGACCGTCATTTACCGTGCACATTTTAACCCTTTTACCACTCTCGTGTCTGACTCAACTCAGCACAAAAATGAGTCATATGTGAATCAAAAAAAATCCAAACGTTGTGTCAATAACCTTTGGATTCCAAATTACGAACATTTCTCTGGAAATATCTGTGTGAGAATTCCTTGTCCTTTTACTGTAGATTGACAGTTGCACGCAGGACATTCATTGGAAATACAAATGTGTTCTAGAACCTACCAAATTAATGTTAACACACCTGTCCTTTTCAGAAGATGTAGATTAGGTTAGGATATCTAGTCATCATGGATGAGTTGGACTGAAAGATCTGTTTCCATGCTGTGCAACTCTATGACTCCATTTGTATGTCTATATTTTTTTAAAACACAAAAATATACACAACATAATTTTCTGTTCCCCTTCAAATATTACTGAATGGTTTAGCACTGTACCTAAGAAAACTCCATATGTTAGCAACAATGACATCTATTAAAGATTGTACTTAAAGAAAGTGAAACATTAGTGTTGGGAACTTTCCGAATCCTTTTATCAAACTGTCAGTGCCAAGTCTTCTCAAGTTAAATGTCACTTAATATTTGGTTCTTTAAAAAGGACCAATCAGTATGATACTTACAAATCATAAACTAAAGTAATATGCTTTGTTTTCAAACAATATACTTGCTAGCACATTGATATGTTATGATGCGCAGCAGTGTTGTGCTAACTGCCTGAAAATTCCATCTGTTATAACTTTATAATTAAATTAGATATCAAAAGTTGTTGATGTCCACATTTTAATATGTAAATGATGTATTGACTTTTTGTTGTTTCCTGTAAAGTTATTTTGTTTGTGCATTAACAAAAACAGTATTGCCGTGTCATACTGATTTCAGTGCCATTTTTATCATGAATTGGTTTCTTCTTACGAATTGATTGAATTAAAATTGCTTTGAGAAGCACTGTTGAGAGATTCAGAACTAACCATCATATTTTATGAATATTTAACACAATATTCATGGCAAATAAGGCAGCTAATTAATGCTTACCATAAATTTGCAGAACATTATCTTATGTAAATCGATATTAGCTTTGTATGAATTATTCAGGATGTTATTATGGAGTACTAATGTAAATTGGTAAATATTAAATTGTAATTGTCTTTACTTGCTTTTCAATGACTTCTGCTGTTCATTCTGAAGAACAATACTTTCTGTGTCATTAACCAACTCACGCTGATTCTGAATTCATTTCATCTGAGCTTGTTTCACATTTAAAGCAATGTTTAAGATGAGCAAAATATTTGTCGGTTAGCTTTTAGTGAAAATCTGAAGTGTCTCAAACTGGGACAAATTAACTTGGTCAGTACAATTCAAATTAGACAGTTCTGAGGAAAGGTCACTCAACCTGAAACATTAACTCTGATTTCTCTCCACAGATGCAGCCAGACCTGCTGAGCTTTTCCAGCAAATTCTGTTTTTGTTCCACTCAGACTAACTTCAATTTTGCTGCATCTGCCACCTTAATAAATAGAGATTTTTTCCTGTTCTTTTTTCCAGGAGACTCGGCAATGAAAGCTTCACAGTTCAGGGAATGGTATGAGGTGCAAGTTCTCTGTGATAAATTGGGGAATATTGTTTAAAGGGATGAAGATGGATGGACAATGGCAAACGTTTAAAGAGTGAATGGGTGAACTGTAACAACTATTCTTTCCTAGAAGACCATAAGACATTGCAGCAGAAATTAGGCCATTCAGCCCACTGAGTCTGCTCTGCCGTTCAGTCATGGCTGACAGGTTTCTCAACCCCCATTCTACCACTTTCTCCCCATAACTCTTGATCCTCTTGACAATCAAGAACCAATCTGTCTCAGTGTTAAATATACTCATGACCTGGCCTCCACAGCCTTCTAAGGCAATGAATTCCATAGATTCACCACTCCCTGACTCAAAAGTTTCTCCTTATTTCCATTCTAAAAGGTCTTCCCTTTACTCTAAGGCTGTGCCCTCGGGTCCTAATCTCTCCTCCCAGTGTAAACATCTTCCAAATGTCCACTTTGTCCAGGCCATTCAGTATTCTGTAAGTTTCAATTGGATTCCCCCCCTTCCCCGCGCGCCCCCCCCCCCCCCCCCCAACCTTCTAAACTCCATTGAGTTTGGTCCCAGAATCCTCAAATGTTCCTCATATGTTAATCTTTTCATTCCTGGGACCATTGTTGTGAACCCCCTCTGAACGTGCTCCAGGGCCAGTGCATCCTTCCTGAGATATGGGGTCCTGCTCCTTGGATGCTGCCTGACCTGCTGCGCTTTTCCAGCAACACATTTTCGGCCCAAAACTGTGCACTATATTCCAAATGGAATCTGACCAGAGCCTTATAGAGCCTCAGAAGTACATCTCTGCTTTTATATTCAAGTCCTCTCAAAGTAAATGCCATCATTGCATTTGCCTCCCCAACTACTGACTCAAGTTTACGTTGAGAGAATCCTGGACTAGAACTCTAAAATCTCTTTGCCCTTCAGCCTTCTGAATTTTCTCCCCATTTAGAAAATAGTCCATGTCTCTATTCTTCCGACCTAAGTACATGACTACACACTTTCCCACATTGTACTCCATCTGCCACTTCTTTGCCCATTCTCCTAACCTGTCCAATCCTTCTGCAGCCTCCCACCTCCTCAATGCTTCCTGCCCCCTACCTATCTTTGTATCATCCGCAAACCTAGCCAGAAAGCCTTCAGTTCCTTCATCGAGATCATTAATGTATAAAGTGAAAAGTTGTGGTCCCAACACTGAGCCTCGCGGAACACCACTTGTCACCGGCTGCCATTCCTACATAAAAACAGGAAAAGTGGCTACATTTTGCCTAACAAGGGAAATTAGGAATAGTATTATATCCAAGGAAGGGGTATATAAATTGGTTTAAAAAGCAGCAGAGCTGTGGATTGGGCAAGGTCAAAGGTCACACGGCACCAGGTTAAAGTCCAATAGGTTTATTTGCAATCACAAGCTTTCAGAGCACTGCTCCTTTGTCAGTTACCTGCGGTTCGAAAGTTTGTGATTTCAAATAAACCTGTTGGACCATAACCTGGTGCCTTGCGACTTCTGACCTTGTCCACCCCAGCCCAACACCGGCACCTCCTCCTGAAGGTTGGGAGTAGTTTCAATTTGAACAAAAGGATTAATTAAGAGGGGGCGAAATGTGGTCCAGGACATGCAACTCCATACAACCCTGTCATGGTGGACGCTGCAAGACGTGTCAGATTGTGGACATAGATACCACTATTACGCGTGGGAACACCTCCCACCTTGTACATGGCAGATACTCATGTGACTCAGACAACGTTGTCTATCTTATACATTGCAGGCAGGGATGCCCGCAATGGGGAAGCCGAGCAAAGGCTACGACAACGGATGAATGGGCACCGCACAACAATCAGCAGACAGGAGGGTTCCCTCCCAGTTGGGGAACACTTCAGTGGTCCGGGACATTCAGCCTCGGACCTTCGGGTGACCATCCTCCAAGGTGGACTTCGGGACAGGCAGCAGAGGAAAGTGGCCGAGCAGAGGCTGATAGCTAAGTTCGGTACCCATAGGGAGGGCCTCAACCGGGACCTTGGGTTCATGTCACATTACAGGTGATCACCATTGCACTACACACACACACACACACACACAAATATTCCTACACACACACACTCTCACATACACACGGACACAGGTACACACAGACGCGCACACAGACACCCACATACACCCTTATAGACACACACACTCCCACACATGCACCCCCTCACAGACTTAAGACAGTCTGGACTCACTACACACACACACTTTCTCACACTCACAACCCCCACCCCAGACAGACACACACACACACACACAGACAGACAAAGACCCACATGCACACATATATTTTGTGTGGTGAATTTGTACTTGCAGAGTTACATTGCACTTTGCTCAAAAACTGCATACATTCATGTAGAACTCTGAGCTCAAAAACTGCATGAATTTATGTAAAACTCTTTTTAGATTAGAATCAATCTAAACATCAGGTCATAGACAGAGAACACAGGGGGCTAACACCTTCAACATATTGTCTAGCTATCACCATTGTTAACAGCTAACCCAAGAATGCAACTTTAAAAAAAAGGGTTTTGTGATTTACACATGAAAGAAGTGAAACTATCACTGTATTCTAACAGATGAAAGGCTTAACAGACAATCAATTTTTCAATGTATAATTTCAGTTACATCACACTGCAAATTGTTGCTATAAATTCTGTGTTACGATCGAGCCCTCCACAATCACCTGATGAAGGAGCGTCGCTCCAAAAGCTAGTGTGCTTCCAATTAAACCTGTTGGACTATAACCTGGTGTTGTGTGATTTTTAACTTTGTACACCCCAGTCCAACACTGGCATCTCCAAATCATGAAGAAGAAAAGATGTGTGAAACGAGTGCAGGTCCCTTACAGTCAGAAACAGGAGACCTCATAATGGGGAACAAAGAAATGGCAGATCAATCAAATACATGTTTCAATTTTCTCTTCACACTAACATCCCAAAAATGCTGGGGAATGCAGGGCCTGACAGAGGGATAGGAACTGAAGGAAAACTCTATCATTAGATAAATAGAAATAAAAGAAACAGAGAACAAAAGGGAAGTACAGCACAGGGACAGGCTGTTGAGCCCTCCAAGCCTGTGCTGATCATCATGCCCTAACGAAACTAAAAAACAAACCTCCTTCCCTTATTCAGTTCGTATCCCTCTATTCCCTCCCTATTCATATAACCATCCAGACGTCTCTAAAATGTCACCAACCTTCCTGTGTCCATCCTCTCTTCTGGCAATGCATTCCAGGCTCCTACCACAGTCTGCGTGGAAACCTTGCCTTGCACATCTCCCCTCTCACCTTGAAGCTGTGATTCCTTGTAATAGAAACTTCAACCCTCAGAAAAAAACAATCCACCCTCTCTATGCCTCTCATAATGTTGTAGACCTCTATAAGGTCTCCTCTCAGCCTCCAGTCTCTTTAACCTTTCCCCATAGCCAACACCCTCGAGACCAGGCAACCTCCTGGTGAAGCTCCTCTGCACTCTCTCCAAAGCTTCCACGTCCTGCTGGTTGAGTGGCGACCAAAAGACCAAATAAATCGATAGAAATTTATTGCTATTTTGATTGTGACAATGCATTAAAATGTTAATAAGTCACCCCAAAAATAGCACCATTTAATTACATAAATTATATATTTATCAAATGAGATGGAGTAAAGACAAATATAACCGGCCACTGCCGAAGACCTGGGGCTGTTCAAACGAAACTGCCTCATCTCAGCCGCAGAAAGAAGAAAAGATGAATTTGATACAAAATGTGAAATTAAGAAATAAGAAGAAGAAGAAATAGTAAAAGAAAAGATGCAAACAATCAGCTGAGAGGGAGTGGAGGGGCCAGGAGCCAGAACAGTATCGAACCTGCTGCATTTTGGTGGGGAAAGAGTGTTCGGAAAATTGATGCATCAAAGGCAATGAATCCCAGAGTCTGATTATCTATATCCTAGAGTACTTAAGGAAGAGATCTACAAATACAGAAACATTGGTGGTTATTGTCCTAGATTCTACGGAACCTGAAACACTTTCTATGGATTAGAGGGTAGATAATGTAACACCATCATTTAAAAAACGAGGCAGAGAGAAAACAGGGAAATATAGAGCAGATAGTCTAACTGGGACCAGCCTAATAACCCTCGTCAGTATCTAATGTCAGGGGGTCTGTCACTGTATCTTTTAACAGGATATCTTTCCTTTATTAAGCTACCCAGACCTGTTCACAGTATTCCAGCTGTGGACTGACTAGTGACTTGTACAGAGTGCCCTCAGAAGGTCTCCTTCATGCTTTCCCTCCCACGATGTCCCAGTGCAGTCCCAGGCTGGGGTGGGGGGACTGTTTCTGTGGTGGAGACAGTGGGGTCTGCAGTTGCTGGAGATCAGAGTTGAGAGTGTGGTGCTGGAAAAGCACAGCAGGTCAGGCAGCATCCGAGGAGCAGGAGAATCGGCATTTCGGACCAGAGCCCTTCATCAGGAATGAGGCCTGAACATCATGAGGAAGGGGTCCTGCCCAAAACATCGATTTTCCTGCTCCTCGGATGCTCTCGGTTCTGTGGTGGATCCTTGAGCTGGGGACCCAGAGGGTATCTGTGCCTAGAGGGCAGGTCAGCCACAATTTTGTTGAATGGGAAGGGTGAGCTCGAGGGATTGAATGGCCTCCCCCTGCTCCTAGTTCTTATATTCTTATATTTCCGAGTCGAGATGATGAGTGTGACTCAGAGGGGACCTTGCAGCTGGTGGTGCCCCTGGTTTTCGCACGTGACGCAGATGAGTTTGGAAGAGACGCATCGAAACAGGTTTGGTGAGATATTGCAATGTCTCTTGCGTGTGGTACAATGTAAGTCACTGCAGCCACTGTGCAGCAGCGTTGGAGGGAGTGAATGTTTGGAATTAAAGTTTTTGAATGTTGTAGGTGCACCCGTGCAGGCAAGATATTGAGGGTTACAAAATATAAAATTCATTTAAAGTATGAATGCAGGTAATGAAAGCCATAAAAAGGGGGAGAATATTTTGGATTTTATAAATAGAAAGGTTAAATACAGGAAAGAAGAGGCATAATAAATAAGTAAGAGCCACTGATAAGAGTACAGGGGGCGGTGTAGAGCATTCATTACAGAAATGATTCTAAATCTGATGCAGCAAGAATGCACCAGGATGACGCTAGAGGAAAGAAATTTGGGCTTGCTTTCCCATATTGAGGGTTTCACTCTGACCCTTCTTCACTGCTCTTTATAACTCAAACCTTCCATTCCCAGCAGCATCCTGATAAATCTCCTCTGAGCTCTCTCCAGCTTACTACTACCCGTCCTATAACTGGGCAACCAGAACTGGACACAGTGTTCCTGCACAACCTCAACACGACTTCCCAACTCGCACACTCAAAGAATTGAGCAATGAAGGCAAGCACACCAAACGCCTTTATAAACACCCAGTCTATATGTGATGCAAACCACAAAGTATCATGTACCTTGCACCCCTCAGTCCCTCTGTTCTACAATGCTACCCAAGGCCCTACCATTGATTGTATAAACCCTACCCTCGTTTATTGTATCAAAATGCAATACCTCACACTTATCCAGATTGAACTCCATTTGCCCATTGACCCATTTGATCAAGATCCCTTTATAACCTCAGAGAAGCTTCTTCACTGTCTATTAATTTTGGTGTCATCTGCAAACTTACTAACCAGTTATAGGAAGGATATTATTAATCTGGAGAGGGTTCCGGAGAGATTTACCAGGATGTTGTTGGGTATGGAAGGTTTGAGTTATATAGAAAGGCTGGATAGACTGGGACTTTTTTCACTGGAACCTAGGAGGTTGAGAGGCAACTTGATAGAAGTTTATAAAATAATGAGAGTGTAGACAGAGTTAACGGTGGTTGTCATTTCTCCTAGGATGGGGGACTTCAAGACTAGGGGGCACATTTTTAAGGTGAGAGGAAAGAGATTTCAAAAAGACATGAGGGACAAATCTCTTACACAGAGGGTGGTTCCTGTGTGGAATAACCTTCCTGAGGAAGTGGTGGATGTGGGTATAATTATGACGTTTAAAAGACGTTTGGATTAGGACATGAATGGGAAAGGTTTGGAGGGATATGGGCCAAATGCAGACAGAGGTGGAACTAGTGAAATTTGGGATTATGTGCTGCATGGATTGGCTGGGCCAAAGGATCTGTTTATGTGCTGTATGACTCTATGACCGTATGCTCACTTCATTCATTATGCATTAATTATACTTTCGTTATTCTATCCCAAGCCATGCTCAGTCTATCCTACTTCTCCTCCTGAAGGCATTCCTCATCCAAGCTGCCCGGTCCTACCCTGATGTTGGCATTACCCTCTGGCCAATGGCACTGCCCCTTCACCCTCACCAGCACATCCTGCCAGCCCACTCACCTCCCTCCTATCAACATCGCACTCCCAGCTTTCCTTCTCCTCCTGGCTCCTGTCCCCTCTGCTTCCCAGTTGTCTCCCTCCATTCTCTGGGATCCTTCTGCCAAACCAATTAGCTACATCCTCGAGTTCCACTTTAGTTTTGAATCACCAACTTTCCCACATTCAGCTGCTCCATTTCAGTTGATATTTTCTCCATATCCTGCCTGTTTCAGTAAGCTCCTTGCCTTGGGACAGTAAAGCCACACCATGTAACAACAACCTGCCCTCCACCCAGCCCCCACCCCCCCACCCCCCCCCCCACCCCCCCACCCCCCCACCCCCCCCCCCCCCCACTTCTGAAGAAGTCCAAATGATACAGAGACAGTATGTAGTCTCCTGAACATCCAGGAAGGAGTCTACCTCACCAGGTACATGCTATATTTCAATCAGGTTTGTGAAGGCACCTCTTCCTTGCTTGTTACTAACACTGTGAGGGTAATTAAAACTGGGCTTTTAATCAGTATTCAAGCTAATTAATGCAAAAGCATTCCCCGACCAGCACCATTAGCTAGACTGATCTACTTGAAACTTCCTTCTAGCTTCACACCAATCCTTTAAACCACCATCAGGATTCAGAATCCGAATTCTGTCCCCTTCCCAGCTTTCTCCCTGCTTCCGGAGATCTGAAGGTTCCACTCTCTGACTGCCTTTTCTCAACATGTCTTCAAAGTATTGAGGTCTACAGCAGCACGTGCACAGACATAACCGTTAAAGTGAAATTAAACAGATAGTGCAGTGATCACATTTGATCAATACAGTTTAGTTTCTAAGAGGCTCAGCGCCTGTGTGGTTACTTAGCTCTGTTGACTGGTAGTTGGTTTGGGATATAGAATGATGTTAATAGCATGGGTTCAATTCCCACACTGGTTGAAACTGCCATAAAGAACTCCCTTTCTCAACCTCTTCCCCTTACCTGCAGTGTGACAGCCCTCAGGTTAACCAAGTGTGCTCTCTGTAATGAGAGAGCAGTCCTATGTCCTGGTGACTTCATCTTAATCTCCTGTCCCAGGAAGCAGCAGAGTCAAGAACAACCCTTAACTCATTATGAAGCTCATACCATAACACACCTTCCCTCTCTTTGCTTTGCATTTCTTGGACAAAATTGTAAGCCTTATTTTACCTTTTACATTATAATATGACCTGAAAATGGTTTCAAGTGGGAAAATCTGACATAAAACTCAATCCATGGGTTCCCCTCTTTATTCTGTACCTCAAACCAGTGACAATCCTTACCAAACTCCTACAACACGAGATATTTAAAATGCAAGCTTAGCACCTGCTTACTAGATCCAAACTTATTTCTTATTTTCAATTTTTCACTTAATTTATGAAGATGTCTTCTCATATTTACCTTGGTGAATTGACTTGATATTTCAAACAAAATGCAAATCAGCTGGATTTTCTGGTGATCCTTGATTAGCTGGAATTCCAATTGGTTGGGGATTTAGATTTAGATTTTATTGTCACATGCACTCAAGTACAAGAGAGCAGGAATACAGTGAAAAGTGTACAATGTCACCATGCGTGGCGCTATCTTAGACACAAGCACCAAGGGACAGAATCTTAAGAACAAGGTAGAAAGAAAGAATAAAATTAAACCTGACAGTCATTTTCTTGTTGCGTTGCCATAGTCTTACCAGACCGTAGGGGCTGCTCTCTCATTACAGAGAGAAGTGACTGCTGCAGGTTTAACCAGAGGCCCACCAGGTCAGGGAAGAGACTGAGAAGGACAGTCCTTCATGGTAACCTCAAACCAGTGATGGGAATTGAACCCATGCTGTCGGCACCTGAAAAAACCAAAGATCCAGCCAACTGAGCTAAACCAATTCACCATTACCAGCTTAGTATAGTGTAAAGAAATAAAAGTTAAACATTGCTGACCTTCTTAGTGTTAAGTAGAAAAATAAAGAAATAAAGCTAAAGGTCAAACATTGCAGTCTTCCTTAAGTGCTTAGCCTCGGTGGGACTGTACTGCCTGACACAGAAGCCCTACAGTATGGAAGCAGGCCATTCGGCCCAACATATCAACACTGACTCCCCAAAGTGCATCATACCCAGACCCACGCCCATACCTTATACTTGGAACCCTGCATCTCCCATGGCTAATCCACCTAAACTACTCATCCCTGGACGCTATGGGACAATTTAGCATGGCCAATTCACCCTAACCTGCACATCCCTGGACACTATGGATAATTTAGCACGGCCAATCCACCCTAACCTGCACATCCCTGGGCACTATGAACAATTTGGCATGGCCAATCCACCCTAATCTACACATCCCTGGACACTATGGACAATTTAGCACAGCCAATCCACCCTAACTTGCACATCCCTGGACACTATGAGCAAATTTAGCACGGCCAATCCACCCTAACCTGCACATCCTTGTACACTATGGACAATTTAGCATGGCCAATCCACCCTAACCTGCACATCCCTGTACACCATGAACAATTTAGCACGGCCAATCCACCCTAACCTGCACATCCCTGGGCACTATGAACAATTTAGCACGGTCAATCCACCCTAACCTGCACATCTTTGGGCTACGGGGGTTTCCTCTGGGTGCTTGTTAATGGGTTTCAATTTCCTCCACTTGCCAAGCTTTCTGCACACAGTCCATTCCGGGATTTCCCCACACTGGGTTTACCAAGCCACTGCTGAAGGATCCTCTGATCCTGTCGATCCAGGAGCAGTATCGATTCAGATCTACCACATCGCCACAGCTGACCAACGCTGAATTCCACACACCCTTGGACATGTCGCTTCACCTTCGCTCCCTTAAACATTGAGTGTCTCCCTGTCAAACATACCATTGAAAGCTTTGACAAAGGGTCAGTTAGACTCGAAACGTCAGCTCTTTTCTCTCCTTACAGATGTTGCCAGACCTGCTGAGATTTTCCAGCATTTTCTCTTTTGGTTTCAGATTCCAGCATCCGCAGTAATTTGCTTTTATACCATTGGATGCTCAAGTGGAACAGGCAACACTTCTATCTATCAGTTAAATAACATTAATTCCAAGAAAAATGTTGAGAAGGATGTATTATCCTCAGTTCTTAATTTAAGATGCACCATAGATCCAGTCACTGGGAAATGAGAGCGGGGCACAGCAGTGGACATGAAGTAAAGTATATACGTCAATCAATGGTCACTTTCACCCACCATAAACTGGCAAGATGATATCAGTATATCCAGACCAAATGTCTGGGCTAACACGTGGAGCATGGTCATTCAGATTGGAAATGAAGGATGAATTGTATAAGTTGAATGCAATACTTTCATAAGACAAGCGGAGAAAATTAAAATACAAAAGAAAAACATAAAATTAGAACTGTGATTCTGAAAACAAGCATTTAAGCCTCTGTTCAACATGACCTAATCGGTTTTTGTCCAGATTATAAGGGATTATGATTCCCTTATAACCCTCTAAACTGAAGAGGCTCTGGCAGATTGTAAGAGAAGTCTTTGTGTATCAGACAGATCTGAGCTTTTTGTCATCTGTCAGACAATACAAATCCATGTTTGTAGTATGTTGATTATGTAAAGGAACATTACCGTTCATCACAGTACAGTCTGTCAAAGGTGCAGTGATTCCAAATTCTTTCTTCAGAATTGGTTCATAGGATGCACCTTGCTGAGTAGTTTTGTCAATTTTGTGATGGAATATAGGCTCATTGGCGCAATGTGTCTCTGAGCTTTTTTGCTGCAGTGACCAGGGTTAAACACGTTGGTCAACAAAAAATATACACGCTCTGAAATTCTTGGAGCTTGTGAAAGCAGGAAGCCTGATTTCCATGTGGGTGAGCAGAAATAAGGAATTGATCCTGGTTACACGGGGACTGCACCAAAGTCTAATTCTAATTCTAGTGGGTGGGACTTTGGGTGAATATTGGACTTCAAAAAAATATTGCTGACTGTCCAATTTGCATGGCCATTCCTGTGGTTGAGTGAGTCTATTCAATATGTAAGTGAAAGTGAGTACTGCAGATGCTGGAGATCAGAGTCAAGATTAGAGTGGTGCTGGAAAAACACAGCAGGTCAGGCAGCATCCGAGGAGCAGGAAACTCAACGTTTCAGGCAATGAGGCAGGGAGCCTCCGCGTTAGAGAGATAAATGCTGGCAAATTTGTCTCTCCACCCTGGAGGCTCTCTGCCTCATTCCTGACGAAGGGCTTTTGCCCGAAACGTCGATTCTCCTGCTCCTTGGATGCTACCTGACCTGCTGTGCTTTTCCAGCACCACTCTAATCTTGACTCTGATTTCCAGCAACTGCAGCCCTCACTTCCGCCATATTCCTCCAAACCCTTCCTATTCATATACCAAATGCCTCTTAAATGTTGCAATTGTACCAGCCTCCACTACTTCCTCTGGCAGCTCATTCCTTACACGTACCACCCTCTGTGTGAAAAGGTTGCCCCTTAGGTCTCTTTTATATCTTTCCCCACCCACCTTAAACCATGCCTTCTAGTTCTGGACTCCCCCACCCCAGGGAAAAGACTTTGTCTATTTATCCTATCCATGCCCCTCATGATTTTATAAACCTCTATAAGGTCACCCCTCAGCCTCCGACGCTCCAGGGAAAACAGCCCCAGCCTGTTCAGCCTCTCCCTATAGCTCAAATCCTCCAACCCTGGCAACATTCTTGTAAATCTTTTCTGAACCCTTTCAAGTTTCACAATATTATTGATACAATTTTATAATGTGAAAATTGTAAACAGCTTGCCATCACAGTTTGTTAATGATCAAATTAATTCACTTGAAATGTGTTTTGAAACAAGTTTTTTGCTTC
Organism: Chiloscyllium plagiosum; assembly: GCF_037043375.1. Taxonomy (NCBI): domain Eukaryota; kingdom Metazoa; phylum Chordata; class Chondrichthyes; order Orectolobiformes; family Hemiscylliidae; genus Chiloscyllium; species Chiloscyllium plagiosum. The sequence continues at coordinate 6,421,859 of NW_028270142.1, forward strand.
ACAAACTTATCTTTTTATATTTGCTGAAAGTTCAAATCTTTCCACTTAGCTTCCAATACAGCTCTACCAAGAATGCAGAAAAACACAGCCGTAATGGGACAGACCCTGCAGACCACATGTGGACTGAGGTGCATATAGAGAGGGAGGAACTGAAAAAAAATCAGCACTGGTGAAAAAAAGCTAAAGAAATTAATGAGGTTAAAGACTGGCAAATGCCCAGGGTCTGATATTCTACGTCCCAGAGAACGAAAAGAAATGACCCTGGAAATATTGGTGTGTCATCTTCCAAATTAGAACGTCAGTATGGATTTAGTAAGGGGTGGTCATACCTGACAAACCTGTTAGAATTCTTTGAAGAGGTAGCAAGTAGGTTAGATCAGGGAAACCCAGAGGATGGTATCTACATTAGACTTCCAAAAGGCCTTCGATAAGGTGCCTCACACGAGGCTGCTGAGTAAGGTGATTGAATGGAGTCGACCCAGTGGGCCAAATGGCCCTACTTCTGCTCCTATATCTTATGGTCTTAAATTTCTATAGACTCTGGACTCAATTCCTACAGATTGAAGCAGGAAAAATGTAACCCCACTATTTAAAAAGGGAGGGACAGAAGAAAAAAATAGAGAATTACAGACCAGTTCGCTTAGTGTCGGTATTGGGGAAAAATACTTGATTCCCTTATAACAGAACACCAGGAAAGCATGAACAGGATCAGACAAAGTCAATATGAGCTTATGAAAGGGAAGCCATGCTTAATCACACCAATGCATTTCTTTTCAGGATGCAACAAATAGAATAGATAAGGAGAAGAAATGGATTTAGTGTATTTGGATTTGATGAAGACTTTTGCAAAGGTTTCACATTAGAGGCGAGTGGTCAAAATTAAAGCAGACAAGATGAGGAGGTAATACATTAACATTGTGCTGCCATGTATTTATCTGTGCCCTTAGCTTATCTGCCTGGTTTGTAATACTCCTTACACTGAAGTATAAAATCTCAATCCCACCCACCTCCTCTGCTGGAAACTTTTTAATTCTCTCTTGACTTTCCGAGTCACTGACTCCATCACTAACTAATGTTCTACTCCTGTGCCATGATGTGAATCTGACCCATCTGCTGCATTAGGTTAGACACCTCACCAATGGAACTTGCAAAAGCCCCTGCAAGGATATTTGCCCCACCTGATTTGATTTAATTTTATTTATTACTGTAACATGTACCTAGGTGAAAAGTTTTGTTCTATGTGCAGTACAGGCAGATCAGACCATACAAAGGACATGAGGGTAATCGAGCAGAGCGAGGAATACACTGTTACAGCTGCAGAGAAGGTACGCACAAAACAAGATAAACATTAAATTTGAAATTTAAAATTTGAGAGGTCCATTCAGAAGTCTAATAACAGCAGGGAGGAAGCTGTTCTTGAATCTTTGCCCAGGAATAACTTGTTTGGCTGGTACAGGTCCCACCTTCCCCTGAAATAGTCCTAATGCCCTAAGAATCTAAACCCCTCCTGGGTACACCACTTCTCCAACTGTACATTCATCTGATCTATTCTCTTATTTCTGCTCTTGCAAGCATGTGGCAGAGAAAGTAATCCTGAGATTACTACATTTGAGATCCTGTATTTTCATTTATCTCCTGACCCTGCATTTCCCTATGTCATTGGTACCTGTGCGCATCATGACCACTGGCTGTTCACCCTCTCCCTCCAGAATGTCCTAACAGCTGCTCTGTGACATCTCTGATCCTGGCACCAGGGAGGCAACATTCCATCCTGGATTCAAGTCTGCAGGTACAGCAGCACCAGTCTGTACTGTGAATCCTCTACCATTAGAGCCTACCTCTCGATTTGACCCACTCCCCCCGCTCACCCCCCTCCCCCCGCCATTTCTGTGCAGCAGAGCCACATAAGAAGAAGACCATAAGAAATAGGAGTGGAAGTAAGGCCATTTGGCCCATCGAGTCCACTCCGCCATTCAATCATGGCTGATGGGCATGTCAGCACCACTTACCCGCACTCTCCCCGTATCCTTAATTCCTTGTGAGATTAAGAATTTATCAATCTCTGCCTTGAAGACATTTAACGTCCCGGCCTCCACTGCACTCCATGGCAATGAATTCCACAGGCCCACCACTCTCTGGTTGAAGAGATGTCTCCTCATTTCCGTTCTAAATTGACCCCCTCTAATTCTCAGGCTGTGCCCACAGGTCCTAGTCTCCCGCCTGAGGGAAATAAATTCCCAGTGTCCACCCTTTCTAAGCCACGCATTATCTTGTAAGTTTCCATTAGATCTCCCCTCAACCTTCTAAACTCTAATGAATACAATCCCAGGATCCTCAGTAGTTCATCATATGTTAGACCTACCATTCCAGGGATCATCCGTGTGAATCTCCGCTGGACACGCTCCAGTGCCAGTATGATCCTCCTGAGGTGTGGGGACCAAAATTGGACACAGTACTCCAAATGGGGCCTAACCAGAGCTTTATAAAGTCTCAGAAACACATTGCTGCTTTTATATTCCACCCTCTTGAGATAAATGACAACATTACATTTGCTTTCTTAACCACGGACTCAACCTGCAAGTCAACCTTTAGAGAATCCTGGACTAACGCTCCCAGATCCCTCTGTACTTTGGCTTTATGAATTTTCTCACTGTTTTAAAAATAGTCCATGCCTGTATTCTTTTTTCCAAAGTGCAAGACCTCACATGTGCTCACATTGAATTTCATCAGCCATTTCTTGGACCACTCTCCTAAACTGTCTAAATCTTTCGGTAGCCTCCCCACTTCCTCAGTACTACCAGATCATTAATATATAAAGTCTACAACAGTACACCCGCGGTGCACCATGAACTTGGTTGGTGTTGCTTTCCCCTGGGAGGCCATTTCCCCCCAACATTATACAATGCAATGTACACAGGGGACTCCTTCACTTCTTTCCTGAGCCTTTGATCAGATCGGATGGTTATTTAAGAACTTACCTCGACGCCAATGGTCTTTTTGCAGCAGAGAGCGGCGGGAGATGGGCGGAAGTGAAGGCAGAGCGCAGAGCCGGTCGGGAAGGTAAGTGATTGTTATTTGAGTGGGTGTGTTCTAGACCCCAGGTCCTACAAAGTAGGGCCTCCTCTAACCTAAATTAAAAGTTCACAGACTTCCCCCAAAAAGAGAGTCCAGGGAAGTTCCTGTTGAAACAAGAGAGAGTCTTTAGCTCAGGAGTCCTTGACAAGGAGGTTGAGTGAAGTGATTATGCCACAGTTGAAGAGGGTGAAGACATGACTGCCAAGCTGGTTCAGTGCGCTACGTGCTTGATGTGGGAGGTCAACAACTCTGGTGTGTCTGGCTCGTATATGTGTGGAAAGTGTGTGCACATTCAGCTACTGACATTGCATATTGCAGCGCTGATGAAAGAACTCGAGGACGTTAGGCTCATCCGAGAGAACGAGATCTTTCTGGACAAGACCTTCAGCGAGGTTATTACACCGACCATACCAGAAGAGAGCAGAAGAGAGCAGACGATAAGGAAGGCAGAGAGGAGACAGGTGCAAGAGACCCCGGGGGAAGTACCTGTCAGGAACAAATTGAATCTTTTGGAAACAGAGACAGATGACACTGCTAGTCCACAAGGCGGTCAGGTCTGTCAATCAAAAGTTGGTGTGGAGGCAGAGCCAAGGAGTCAGACATCGCACAGAGCCGTGGTGATAGGGGACTCCATAGTGAGAGGAACTGACCGGGGTTTTTGTGGCAACAGGCGGGACTTAAGGATGGTGTGTTGCCTTCCTGGTGCCAGGATTAAGGACATCGCAGACAGAGTGCAGGAAATCCTCAAGGACGAAGGTGAAGAGCCAGAGTTGGTGGTACATATCGGCACAAATGATGTCGGGAAGAAGAGGAACATACTACAGCGGGACTTCGGAGAACTAGGAAGGCGGCTGAAAAGCAGGACGTCCAAGGTAGTTATCTCCGGTTTGCTTCCAGTTCCTCGGGCTGGTGAGGCCAGAAACAGGGAGATAATGGACTTGAACGTGTGGCTGGGGAACTGGTGCAGGAAGCAAGGATTTAAATTCTTGGATCACTGGGGTATGTTTTGTGGTCAGCATAAATTCTACAAGAGAGATGGTTTGCACCTTAATAGGTTAGGGACCAGCATTCTGGCAGGCAGGATTGCTACTGCAACACAGCTACGTTTAAACGAAGTAGCGGGGGGGAGGGGACAAACTGGATGTTTAAGAAGGAAATTGGAGGGAAAGTTAGAACAAGGGAAGTCAAGAAAGACAACTGTATCAATGAGGCAGAAAACTCAAAAAGGGATCATGCAGTAACAAATTAAAAATACTATATATGAATGCACGAAGTATTAGAAATAAAATGGATGAGATTAGATTAGATTACTTACAGTGTGGAAACAGGCCTTTCGGCCCAACAAGTCCACACCGCCCCGCCGAAGCGCAACCCACCCAAACATTTACCCCCTTACCTAACACTACGGGCAATTTAGCATGACCAATTCACCTGACCTGCACATCTTTGGACTGTGGGAGGAAACCGGAGCACCCGGAGGAAACCCACGCAGACACGGGGAGAACGTGCAAACTCCACACAGTCAGTCGCCTGAGGTGGGAATTGAACCCAGGTCTCTGGCACTGTGAGGCAGCAGTGCTAACTACAATTTCCAAAAGAGCTTGATGCTCTTTTGGAAATTGGCAGCTATGATATTGTGGGGATAACTGAGACGTGGCTTCAAGTGGACAGGGCCTGGGAAATGAATATTCAAGGCTATACGTGCTATCGTAAGGACAAACTGACGGGCAGAGGGGGTGGGGTGACCTTGTTGGTAAGGGATAATATTCAGTCCCTTGCGTGGGGGGACCTAGAATCAGGGGATGTAGAGTCAGTATGGATAGAGCTGAGAAATTCTAAGGGAAGAAAGACCCTCTTGGGAGTTATCTACAGGCCCCCAAACAGTAGTCTGGATGTAGGGTGTAAGTTGAATAAGGAGCTGAAATTGGCCTGTCGCAAAGATGTTACTACAGTTATTTCTACATGCAGATAGACTGGGAGAATCAGGATGGTATCCTCAGAGATGGATTCTTAGAACAGCTGGTGCTGGGGCCGACCAGGGAGAACGCAATTCTGGATCTGGTATTGTGCAAAGTGAAGGAGCCATTGGGAAGTAGTGACCATAATACATTAAGCTTCAATCTGCAATTTGAGAGGGAGAGGGTACAATCGGTAGTGACAATATTTCAGTTGAATAAAGGGAACTATGGAGCTATGAGGGAGGAGCTGGCCAAAGTTCAGTGGTGCAATACCTTAGCAGGGATGACAGTGGAGGAACAATGGCGGATATTTCTGTGTATAATGCAGAAGTTGCAGGATCAGTTCATTCCTAAAAGGAAGAAAGATCCTAGGAGGAGGCATGGGTGACCGCGGCTGACGAGGGAAGTTAAGAAACATATAAAGTCAAAAGAGAAAAAGTATAACATAGCAAAGATAAGTGGGAAAACGGAGGACTGGGAAGCTTTTAAAGAGCAACAGAGGATTACTAAGAAGGAAATACGCAGAGAAAAAATGAGGTACGAAGGTAAACTGGCCAAAAATATAAAGGAGGATAATAAAAGCTTTTTTAGGTATGTGAAAGGGAAAAAAAATGGTTAAGACTAAAATTGGGCTCTTGAAGACAGAAGCAGGGGAATATATTACGGGGAACAAAGAAATGGCAGAAGAGTTGAATTGGTACTTCCGATCTGTGTTCACTGGAGAAAACACAAGGTAACAGGGGCTGAAGGACCTGAACTGAAGGGAATTTATATTTGCCAGGAATTTGTGTTGGAGAGACTGTTAGGTCTGAAGGTTGATAAGTCCCCGGGGCCTGATGGTCTACATCCCAGGGTACTGAAGGAGGTGGCTCGGGAAATCATGGATGCATTAGTGATTATTTTCCAGAGTTCGATAGATTCAGGATCAGTTCCTGCGGATTGGAGGGTGGCTAATGTTGTCCCACTTTTTAAGAAAGGAGCGAGAGAGAAAGCAGGAAATTATAGACCAGTTAGTCTGACCTCAGTGGTGGGAAAGATGCTGGAGTCTATTATAAAGGATGAAATTACGACACATCTGGATAACAGTAACAGAATAGGTCAGAGTCAGCATGGATTTATGAAGGGGAAATCATGCTTGACTAATCTTCTGGAATTGTTTGAGGATGTAACTCTGAAGATGGACAAGGGAGATCCAGTAGATGTAGTGTACCTGGACGTTCAGAGAGCCTTTGATAAAGTCCCACATAGGAGGTTAGTGAGCAAAATTAGGGCGCATGGTATTAGTGGCAAAGTATTAACTTGGATTGAAAGTTGGTTGGCTGGCAGGAAACAAAGAGTAGTGATAAATGACTCCCTTTCGGAATGGCAGGCGGTGACCAGTGGGGTACCGCAGGGATCAGTGCTGGGACTGCAGCTTTTTACAATATATATGAATGATTTAGAAGATGGTATTAGTAGTAACATTAGCAAATTTGCTAATGATACAAAGCTAGGTGGCAGGGTGAAATGTGAGGAGGATGTTAGGAGATTACAGGGTGACCTGGATAGGTTAGGTGAGTGGGCAGATGCATGGCAGATGCAGTTTAATGTGGATAAATGTATGGTTATCCACTTTGGTGGCAAGAACAGGAAGGCAGATTACTACCTAAATGGAGCTGAAAATGTGTTGCTGGAAAAGCGCAGCTGGTCAGGCAGCATCCAGGGAACAGGAGAATCGACGTTTTGGGCATAAGCCCTTCTTCAGGAATCTGAAGAAGGGCTTATGCCCGAAACGTCGATTCTCCTGTTCCCTGGATGCTGCCTGACCTGCTGCGCTTTTCCAGCAACACATTTTCAGCTCTGATCTCCAGCATCTGCAGTCCTCACTTTCTCCTACTACCTAAATGGAGTCAAGTTAGGTAAAGGGGCAGTACAAAGAGATCGGGGTGTTCTTGTAAAACAGTCAATGAAGGTAAGCATGCAGGTACAGCAGATAGTGAAGAAAGCTGGCCTTCATAACAAGAGGGATTGAGTATAGAAGCAAAGAGGTTCTTCTGCAGCTGTACAGGGCCCTGGTGAGACCGCACCTGGAATATTGCGTGCAGTTCTGGTCTCCAAATTTGAGGAAAGACATTCTGGCTATTGAGGGAGTGCAGCGTAAGTTCACGAGGTCAATTCCTGGAATGGCGGGACTATCTTATGTTGAAAGAATGGAGCGACTGGGCTTGTATACCCTTGAGTTTAGAAGACTGAGAGGGGATCTGATTGAGACGTATAAGATTATTAAAGGATTGTACACTCTGGAGGCAGGAAACATGTTTCCGCTGATGGGTGAGTCCCGAACCAGAGGACACAGCTTAAAAATAAGAGGTAGACCATTTAGGACAGAGATGAGGAGAAACTTCTTCACCCAGAGAGTGGTGGCTGTGTGGAATGCTCTGCCCCAGAGGGCAGTGGAGGCCCAGTCTCTGGATTCGTTTAAGAAAGAGTTGGATAGAGCTCTCAAGGATAGTGGAATCAAGGGTTATGGAGATAAGGCAGGAACAGGATACTGATTAAGGATGACCAGCCATGATCATAATGAATGGTGGTACAGGCTCGAAGGGCAGAATGGCCTACTCCTGCACCTATTCTCTATTGTCTATTCTCTATTCCCTTTCTGCCTGTGTAACTCCCACCTGCTGTGTGATCATCTTGCTACCCACGGGATTTTCAGTATCGCAAATACTCCACAGTGAGTCCACCTGCAGCACCAGGTCTGAAAAGCAGTGAACCAATAGCTGGACACACGCCCTTCTCACAGTCTTCAGGGAAACTAGAAACATCCGTAATATCCTACACTACACGACAGGAACCCTTCAAACTAGAACATAGAACATAGAAGAATACAGCGCAGTACAGGCCCTTTGGCCCTCGATGTTGCGCCGATCCAAGCCCACCTAACCTATACTAACCCACTATCCTCCATATACCTATCCAATGCCCGCTTAAATGCCCATAAAGAGGGAGAGTCCACCACTGCTACTGGCAGGGCATTCCATGAACTTACGACTCGCTGAGTGAAGAACCTACCCCTAACTTCAGTCCTATATCTACCCCCCCTTAATTTAAAGCTATGCCCCCTTGTAATACCCGACTCCATACGCGGGAAAAGGTTCACACTGTCAACCCTATCTAACCCCCTAATCATCTTGTACACCTCAATCAAGTCACCCCTAAACCTTCTTTTCTCTAATGAAAACAGCCCCAAGTGTCTCAATCTTTCCTCATACGATCTTCCTTCCATACCAGGCAACATCCTGGTAAACCTCCTCTGCACCCGTTCCAGTGCCTCCCTACCTATAGTATGGCGACCAAAACTGCACACAATATTCCAGATGCGGCCGCACCAGAGTCTTATACAACTGCATCATGACCTCAGGACTCCGGAACTCAATTCCTCTACCAATAAAAGCCAGTACGCCATATGCCTTCCTCACCGCACTATTTACCTGGGTGGCAACTTTCAGAGATCTGTGTACATGGACACCAAGATCCCTCTGCTCATCCACACTACCAAGTATCCGACCATTAGCCCAGTACCCCATCTTTTTGTTATTCTTCCCAAAGTGAATCACCTCACACTTAGCTACATTGAATTCCATTTGCCACCTTTCTGCCCAGCTCTGCAGCTTCTCTATATCCTGCTGTAACCTGCCACATCCTTCCTCACTGTCAACAACTCCTCCGACTTTCGTATCATCCGCAAACTTGCTCACCCAACCTTCTAACCCCTCTTCCAGGTCATTTATAAAAATGACAAACAGCAATGGTCCCAAAACAGATCCTTGCGGAACACCGCTAGTGACGGCACTCCATGAAGAAACTTTGCCATCAACTACTACCCTCTGTCTTCTTCCATCCAGCCAATTCCTAATCCAAACCTCCAACTCACCCTCAATGCCATATCTCCGTATTTTCTGCAGTAGCCTACCATGGGGAACCTTATCAAACGCCTTACTAAAATCCATATATACCACATCTACCGCTTTCCCCTCATCAACCTCCTTCGTCACCTTTTCAAAGAATTCAATAAGGTTTGTGAGGCACGACCTGCCCTTCACAAAACCATGCTGACTATCCTCGATCACATTATTCCTATCCAGATGTGCATAAATCCTATCCCTTACAATTCTCTCTAAGACTTTGCCCACAACAGAAGTGAGACTCACCGGCCTATAGTTACTAGGGTTATCCCTACTCCCCTTTTTGAACAAGGGAACCACATTTGCTATCCTCCAGTCTTCTGGCACTACTCCAGTAGACAAAGAGGACATAAAAATCAAGGCCAATGGCTCTGCAATCTCCTCCCTTGCTTCCCAGAGAATCCTAGGATAAATGCCATCAGGCCCAGGGGACTTATCTATGTTCACCTTTTCCAGGATTTCCAACACCTCTTCTCTACATACCTCAAAGCCATCCATTCTACTTATTTGTGACTCAGTATTCACATCGACGACAATGCCCTGTTCCTGAGTAAATACTGAAGAAAAGTATTCATTCAGTGTCTCCCCAATCTCTTCCGCCTCCACACGCAACTTCCCACTACTATCCTTGACTGGACCTATTCCTACCCTAGTCATTCTTTTATTCCTAACATACCTATAGAAAGCCTTAGGGTTTTCCCTAATCCTACCGCCTAAGGACCTTTCATGTCCCCTCCTTGCTGCTCTTAGCTCTCTCTTCAGGTCCTTCCTGGCTACCCTATAACTCTCAATCGCCCCAATTGAACCTTCACGTCTCATCTTGAGATAGGCCGCCCTCTTCCATTTAACAAGGGATTCCAATTCCTTATTAAACCACGGCTCCCTCGCACGACCCTTTCCTCCCTGCCTGACAGGTACATAATTATCAAGGACACTCAATAGTTGCTACTTGAACAAGCTCCACATATCATTTACACTCTTGCCTTGGAGTCTACTTTTCCAAGCCACACATCCTAAGTCATGCCTCACCGCATCATAATTTCCCTGACCCCAGCTATAACTCTTGCCCTGTAGTACACACTTATCCCTCTCCATCACGAGTGTAAAAATCACCGAATTATGGTCACTATCCCCAAAGTGCTCACCTACCTCTAATTCTAACACCTGGCCTGGTTCGTTACCCAGAACCAAATCCAGTATGGCCTCACCTCTTGTTGGCCTGTCTACATATTGTGTCAGGAAACTCTCCTGCACACATTGAACAAACACTGACCCATCTAACGAACTTGAGCTATAGCTTTCCCAATCAATATCAGGAAAGTTAAAGTCCCCCATAACAACCACCCTATTACTGTCACTCATCTCCTGAATCACCTTCCCTATCCTTTCTTCAATGATTCTAGGACTATTAGGAGGCCTGTAAAAGACTCCTAACAGGGTGACCTCACCTTTCCTATTCCTAACCTCAGCCCAAACTACCTCAGATGGCAAGTCCTCATCCATCGTCCTTTCCACCACTGTAATACTATCTTTGACAAGCAATGCCACACCTCCCCCTCTTTTACCCCCACCTCTGACCCTACTAAAACATTTAAATCCTGGAACCTGCAACAGCCAATTCTATCCCTGTTCTAGCCATGTCTCCGTAATAGCCACAACATCGAAGTCCCAGGTACCAACCCACGCTGCAAGTTCACCGACCTTATTTCGTATACTTCTTGCATTGAAGTATACACACTTCAAGCCACTTTCCTGTTTACAGACACCCTCCTTGGAAATTGATGCCATGTTCCTAACCTCCCTACACTCCAGGCCCTGCACCCTGAAGCTACAATCTGGGTTCCCATGCCCCTGCAGAGTTAGTTTAAACTCTGAGATCTCCTGTCATGACTCCTCTCTAGATTGAACTGATTATTCACTTCTAGAGAATTTAATTAAGCTAAGGATCTCCTTTAAAACACTTTTATTATAATCAAAAGTCCCAACCTTCATTTAAGTTAATATATGATGCTTTAAAAACTGTAAGAAAATGCTCTGCAGGAATCACTTGACAATTGGCTGTTTCGGTTAGAACTGTGTCACTTTCAGAACGGCCCTGACTGAGACTGAGCACCACACTCAGTCTTTCAGCTTCAACTCCTTCCTTCTCACGCAACTCCCTGTCTCACCCACCTCCCTGTCTCACCCACCTCCCTGTCTCACCCACCTCCCCGTCTCACCCACCTCTCTGTCTCTCACCCACCTCCTTCTCTCGCCCACCTCCCCGTCTCTCGCCCACTTCCCTGTCTCTCACCCACCTCCCTGTCTCTCGCCCACATCCATGTCTCGCCCACCTACCTGTCTCGTCCACCTCCCCATCTCGCCCACCTCCCTGTCTCACCCACCTCCCTATCTCACCAACTTCCCTGTCTCTCACCCAACTCCCTGTCTCACCCACCTCCCTATCTCACCCAACTCCCTGTCTCTCACCCAACTCCCTGTCTCACCCACCTCCCTGTCTCTCACCCACCTCCCTGTCTCTCACCCACCTCCCTGTCTCTCACCCAACTCCCTGTCTCTCACCCAACTCCCTGTCTCACCCACCTCCCTGTCTCTCACCCACCTCCGTCTCTCACCCAACTCCCTGTCTCACCCACCTCCCTGTCTCTCACCCATCTCCCTGTCTCTCACCCAACTCCCTGTCTCACCCACCTCCCTGTCTCTCACCCACCTCCCTGTCTCTCACCCAACTCCCTGTCTCACCCACCTCCCTGTCTCTCATCCACCTCCCTGTCTCTCACCCACCTCCCTGTCTCACCCACCTCCCTGTCTCTCACCCATCTCCCTGTCTCTCACCCAACTCCCTGTCTCACCCACCTCCCTGTCTCTCATCCACCTCCCTGTCTCTCACCCAACTCCCTGTCTCACCCACTTCCCTGTCTCTCACCTACATCCCTGTCTCTCGCCCACATCCATGTCTCTCACCCACCTCCCTGCCTCTCACCCACCTCCCTGTCTCTCACCCATCTCCCTGTCTCTCACCCAACTCCCTGTCTCACCCACCTCCCTGTCTCTCATCCACCTCCCTGTCTCTCACCCACCTCCCTGTCTCACCCACCTCCCTGTCTCTCACCCAACTCCCTGTCTCACCCACTTCCCTGTCTCTCACCCAACTCCCTGTCTCACCCACTTCCCTGTCTCTCACCTACATCCCTGTCTCTCGCCCACATCCATGTCTCTCACCCACCTCCCTGCCTCTCACCCACCTCCCTGTCTCTCACCCAACCCCCTGTCTCTCACCCAACTCCCTGTCTCACCCACCTCCCTGTCTCTCACCCACCTCCCTGTCTCTCACCCACCTCCCTGTCTCACCCACCCCCCTCTCACCCACCTCCCTGTCTCTCACCCAACTCCCTGTCTCACCCACCTCCCTGTCTCTCACCCAACTCCCTGTCTCTCACCCACCTCCCCGTCTCACCCACCTCTCTGTCTCACCCACCTCCCTGCCTCACCCACCTCCCTGTCTCTCACCCAACTCCCTGTCTCATCCACCTCCCTGTCTCTCACCCACCTCCCTGTCTCTCACCCAACTCCCTGTCTCATCCACCTCCCTGTCTCACCCACCTCCCTGTCTCACCCACCTCCCCGTCTCACCCACCTCTCTGTCTCTCACCCACCTCCTTCTCTCACACACCTCCTCATCTCTCGCTCACTTCCCTGTCTCTCACCCATCTCCCTGTCTCTCGCCCACATCCATGTCTCGCCCACCTACCTGTCTCGTCCACCTCCCCGTCTCGCCCACCTCCCTGTATCACCCACCTCCTTGTCTCACCCACCTCCCTGTCTCACCCTTCTCCCTGTCGCACCCACCTCCCTGTCTCACCCACCTCCCTGCCTCACCCACCTCCCTGTCGCACCCACCTCCCTGTCTCTCACCCACCTCCCTGTCTCATCCACCTCCCTGTCTCACCCACCTCCCTGTCTCTCACCCAACTCCCTATCTCACCCACCTCCCTGTCTCTCACACACCTCCCCGTCTCACCCACCTCCCTGTCTCTCACCCACCCCCCTGTCTCACCCACCTCCCTGACTCCACCCGATTCCAAAGCACTCTCCTTTTCCCCTTTTATTTTTGCCCCGGATGGGAATGAACAGTAGTTGGAGTTCACCCATGTGCATTTTGAATGTTTGCTTTTGAGAGAGTGCAGTGACAGGTCTCTGGGCTGACACTGGGGGAGGCCGGACTGTTGGGTAAGGAGACATTGGTTTGACTTTCAATGGAATTTCGAAGAATGAGAGGGAGATCTGATTGAAACGTGTAAAATTCTAACAGAACTAGACAGGCTAGATTCTGGGAGATTGTTTCCCCTGGTGCCTGGATAAGTTCCACTTATCTGGAAAGAATCAGGCTCTGTGTGTGTGAATGTATGTGATGTCGGGCACGCATAAGTCAGCCATATCACAAACCCGGTTGATAATCTTCGGTTAGTTGTTAATGTGGTTAAACCTTATAAAGCAGATGTCCTCAGGGATGGAGCTGGGATGGTCGTTCCCCTGGCAAAACCTCATAATGCCCTGGGGTCTTGTGGTGCAGTGGTAGTATCTTAACCTTTGAGTCAGGAGGTCCAGGTTCAGGTCCCACCCATTTCAGAGGTGTGTAATAACATACTGAGCAGGTTGATTAGAAAATAAGTTAGAAAAAGACTCTTAATTCCCGAGCTTAGTTATGACTTGTAGATAATGAATTGGAGATAGTTACAGCTATGAAAGTGAACCATGCAATAAGTACTGAGCCCAATTAGGGATTCTAGACTAAGGATATGCATGGCTAGACTCCAGAAAACTGCCATTGCTTTCTAAAGAAGAAATATGAAATTGTATTGACTCCATTACCCAGACGACTGAAGAAGGTTTGTGCAGATCTGCGTTATGAGCAAAGTATGGAGGGGTAATGGCTTGAGCAAGACAGGTTATAAAGTCAGCATAAGGAGGGTGGGAGGGTCAGGATAAAAAGTATATCAGAGCAATTGCCTGTCAATTACTGTACAGCAGATAATTCAATAGTCTAACATTTTGCATGTTACAGTTTTATGGGCCTGTGTAAGTGTGTTCACTTATTGATTTTCAATGATAATTTTGTCTTCTTAGTGCTAGAACGATAGTTCAAGCTGTTACTTCATTATGTACCACTAATATTTTCCATAGGATACCGTTCCATTGCAATTTAACACTGAAGGGACCTTATGTTATCTGTGGTGATAAATTTTCAATCAATTTGGTTGGTAATGTATTAAACTGAAGCTCAGTGTACAGCGTGTCCCATGATATATAACCAATATAGAACAGTACAACTTAGCAATAATGCATGATCATAACTTTATGACTAGGATGGAAAAATCAATTTTTATTTTGTTCCAAGATCATATAGCATCTTAGAAAAACTGTTTAAAACCTGTTGCCATTTGTTGAAAGCAATTCACTATCTAAGTGGCAAGATCATTAGAAGTAGGAACAGGAGGAGGCCATTCAGCCCCTCATCCCTGCTCTGCCATTCAAAATGATCATGGCTGATCCAGCATTTACAATCACTGAGTCATACAGCATCCTCTGGTCCAACTCGTCCATGCTGACCAAGTTTTCCAACCTAAACTAGTCCCATTAATCTGGGCTTGGTCTATATCTCTCTAAACCTTTCCTATTTATTTACTTGCCTACATGCATTTAAATGTTGTCAGTGTATCTGCGTATACCACTTCCTCTGGGAATCCATTCCACACATGAACTACTCTCTGTGTGAAAAGGTTACCCCTCAGGTCCCTTTTGAATCTTTCTCCTCTCACCTTAAAAATATGCCCTCTAGTTTTAAACTTCACCAAACCTAAGGAAAAGACCTTTGCTATTCACCTAATCTATACCCCTCATGATTTTATAAACCTCTGTAAGGTCACCCCTTAACCTACGCTCCAGTGAACAAAGTCCCAATCTATCCAGTCTCTCCCAATAACTCAAACCCTCTAGTCCCAGTAATATCCTGGTAATTCTTCTCTGTACCTTCTCCAATTTAATCCAATCTCCAATCCTTCCTTCAGCAGGGTGACCAGAACTGTACTCATCACTTGAAAAGTGGCCTCGTCAATATCCTGTCCTAATATAACGTCCCAACTCCTATACTCAATGGTCTGAGCAATGAAGGCAAGCATGCTAAATGCCTTCTTTACCACCCCACCTGTGATGCAATTTTCAAATGTACCGAAACTCCCCAGTCTCTCTGTTTGACAACACTCCCCAGGGCCCTACCATTAACTGTATATGTCCTGTCCTTGTTCATCTTACCGAAATGCAACACCTTGCATTTACCCAAATTGAACTCCATTTGCTACTCCTCAGCCCTTTGGCCCAACTGATCAAGATCCCTTTATAATCTTAGATAACCTTCCTCACTGTCCATTATACCACCAATTTTGGGGGAAACTGGGGACTGCAGATGCTGGAGATCAGAGTTGAGAGTATGGTGCTGGAAAAGCACAGCAGGTCAGGCAGCATCCGAGGAGCAGGAAAATTGACGTTTCAAGCAAAGTATTCCCGATGAAGGATTTATGCCCAAAACATTGATTCTGTTGGTCCTCGGATGCTGCCTGACCTGCTGTGCTTTTCCAGCACCACGCCCTCGACTCTATATCACCAACTTTGTCATGCCAAGTTTTCTGCGCTTTCTCCTTTGATCTTGTTTCCTCTATTGATCAAGAATCTATTCACTGGTGAATGCTATCACATCCTGAAAGAGCCCGTTGTGTGCCTTAGCACTGTCCCTGCAGTGCTTCAGAGGGAAATGAGCCTTCACGATAGCTTTGTACTGCCCATACATTCTCACTGATGACACATCCACGATCATGGTTGGAGAGTGTGGGTCTGTCCCATCCATTCAACTCTGCAAAGACGGCAAGTTGACTGCTCTGCTCTGATGAAGGGTCACCAGACTCAAATCCTCAACTCTGCTTTCACTCCACAGATGCTGCCAGACCTGCTGAGTTTCACCGGCAATTTTGTTTTTTTTGTTACAGTAAATTGACATGTCCACTTCCCGTCTCACATCCTTAAACATTACAGGATGGCTATGACAGCCCAGAAAGGGAACAGATTTCTCTCTCCCGGAATCTGCAGACACCGTCATTCCCATGTGTTACATGTGTAGGGTCTACTTGGACATTTCAGGAGAGGTGTAATGCTCCATTCATTATCGCTCATACATGATATCAGTTTAAATAAGGCAGCAACACAGAAAATGGTCAGAAAATCCATGAGGTATTCAAGTCACTGTTCCAGGTTCCACCAAAAGCTCCAGGATGGATTTAGCTGGAAGATATTGAATGAGCTCCAAGAATTATCAATGTTTCTGATGGAGGAATGAAATGCGTGTAGTTGAAAGGTTTGAGCTAGAATAGAATCCCTGCAGTGTGGTGAGCAGGCTATTCAGCTCATCCTGACCCTGCATGAGCATCCCACCCCCATGTAACCCTGCATTTCCCGTGACTAACACATCCAGCCTGCACATCTTTGGACTCTTTGGGCAATCCATCCAACCTTGGGCAATTCATCCAGTCAAAGTCAAAACAGCACTAATTCCACTGCCGGTGGCTGCCTTTAGGCGGCACCAGGGGACATTTCCTGTGGGAGGAAACCCACACGGACGCGGGGAGAATGTGCAAACTCCACGTAGACAGTTGCCCGAGGGTGGAACCGAACACGGGTCCCTGACCTGTGAGGCAGCAGCGCTAACCACTGAGCCACCCCAATCCTGTTAAAGACCACCACCTGACAAGGATGGATTGTCGTGTCGGTGAAAAGTTGTAATGCTTTCTCTCTGCAGTTACCGTCATGTCCAAGCTAGAAGACTCACCATATTTGTCGGTGCCGCAGTCACTTTAATCCTCCTTCAGTACCGGCAGTAATTACTTTTCTCACAAAAATTCCTTCTTCCTTAACAATGAGGAGAATGGACCAGTGCAGGGATAGCAGGATAATCAAGCACCATAGACTACACATGTATCCAAATGTTTCTGTTTGTAGGCCAATACAATCAACCTCAGCAACCAGCAGTTTCCCTTGTGAGGGCCCAACGGAGTGGTGCCACCTGCTGGCCTCTTTCAGATGGATAATAGATTCTCGCTGATTCTGTCAGTTCCAGTCAAAGTCAAAACAGCACTAATTCCTCTGCCAGTGGCTGCCTTTAGGCGGCACCAGGGGACATTTCCAAAAATCACATAATCAGCTATTCACTGATGCATCCAGAAAGTTACTGGTGTTGTGTTCATGTGAGATTTTCAGTTCATATTCTATCAAATATATGCGTTCTTTGAAGACGCTGTCAAACGTTTGCAATAAGAAAGAGTTAATGACAGCTATTTTGTAATTGGAAGTACAGCATTTTGCACAGTATGGACTCTACCTGCAAAGCTAATGTGATCAATTCAATTTAAGACAATGTGCCATGTCATCACTGTTGCTATGTGAAAAACAGATGTCTGGGTATCTGATAGGCACCTGGAGTGCCCTCTGAGTTGTTGATGATGACACAGTGTAGAACGTTGAGGATACTTGTCCATGTATCGGAACAACAATGTTGAAGGTATCACAGAGGGGATATTTAGTTTTCAAAGGATACACTTCCATTGGCTTGGTAGATCTAGAACCATGTTGAACTACAGTCGATGAGGACTGTCTCACTTTATTGTGGTGTGCTGAATGCTCCCTAATGCTGTATCTGACAGAGGACAGTCATCAATGATGAGAAAGAGGAAGCTGAACGAGACCAGTATGCAACCAGTCAAAGACTTTCCAAGGATCACCTTGGATTCCTCTTCCACACAACCTCTCACCTCCTGAATCGCCAAATCTTGCCTTTAAACATTTTACCTCAGATAACAACACAAAGAATTTATGGATTGGGTATTACCAAGATCAAGACCATCGGCATCATAGAGTCAGAGAAACAGACCCTTCGGTCCAACTCATCCACTCCAACCAGAAATCCTAAATTAATTTAGTCCCATTTGCCAGCACTTGGTCAATATCCCTCTAAACCCATATACCCATCCAGAAGCCTTTTAAATATTGTAATTGTACCAGACTCCACCACTTTCTCTGGCAGCTCGTTCCATATATGCACCATCTTTTGTCTGAAAATGTTACCCCACAGGTCTTTTTTAAATCTTTCCCCCTCATCTAACACTTATCCCCTCTAGTTTTGAATTCCCCCCACTCTAGGAAGAAGATCTTAGCTATTCACCCTATCCACACCCCTCATTATTTTATAAACCTCTAAAAGGTCACCCCTCAGCCTTTCAAGTTGAACAGCAGCCTTCCTATAGAAGAGCAGCCAGAACTGGATGCAGCCAGAATTCCAAACGTGGCCCCACCAATAATCCAACTTCATGCTTCAACTCTTACACTCAATGCACTGACCAATGAGGGAAAGCAGACCAAATACCTTCCTCACCACCATATCTACCTGCGACTCCACTTTCACGGATTTATGTACCTGAAAGTTTAAGTCCCTCTGTTCAGCATTACTTCCCAGGGCCCTCCCATTAGCTATATACATTTTGATTCCATCCTCCCCTTCAATCTGCCTTAGATTTCAGTCCGCTCAGTCACCTAGTTACTCCAGGTCTGTTTTTCTGTCTCTCCGAGATCTTCTACATGTTCTTCAAGTATATCTTGTCCCAAGAGCATGCTCTACATCCTCAAGAGCTATCTACATTTTTGAGCCCTGGAATCCATTTTCTGTCCTGTATGCTAGTTGAGTTTATAAACAATTAATCGTTCTCAAGTACTCTGGCTCCCTCCAAAGCACCGTTGTCATACAGATCATCAAAAGACCCACTCCTGACTTGCTCACCATCATTAATCACCATCTCATCTCCAACCTTTCTCTCCATCACGAATGGCACCAACTGAGACATTCTGTTCGATATCTGGGAATTTGTTTGATCTTTAGTTGAGTTACAGAGGTTTTGGGCTCAGAACTCAACAAAACCCACTTAAGGGATCAGAGGTCATGATGTATGATGAATCAGAACCCTTTCATTGGAACCATACAAGTTCCATGATGATGCCAATTCTCACATCAGACATGTGCAGCCCCACATGAAACGTATCACAGGGTGATCTGTAAACATCTGTACGGAGCCCAAGAGCTCAAGCTAACTTTATTTCTAGTTCCAAATGGTTATGAAGGGACTGGTATCTTTGATGTGGAACAATGCCTACAAATGTTAAGTTTTATATGGGATTAAGTACCAGGATTTAAATATGTCGGATGGGCTTTTATCGGTGAGAGTGTTTTTGTTAATATAGAGAAGTCTGTAACAGATAGACTAAAATACATTTATTGCCTCACTGTATGGCCCCGGTGCCTGCCATAATGGATACTGTAGAGGTTAGCATGAAGAGTGCAAGGGGAGAGGCTTGTGAATGGGATCAGGGATTGGCATAGTGTGGCACAGGGACTAAGAAGAACTAAGAAATGGATTGGGGAAGTGATTGGCTTCAGCCGGCACTTAGTTGGCATGAAGGCTCGGAGAGGCCATAGGTTGGGTAGGGCCACAAGTTAAAGTTGAGAATATGAGGAGCTAGCAGTAATGGGTACAGGGCATAGGGTTGTGTGGGGGTAAGAAGGCAGAATGGAGGTGAATAGAGGGTCATAACTTGGCATGGAGGATATGAGTTGGCATGGACAGAATGCGGAGTATGTGTGTGGAGAATGAGGAATTCCAGGTCTTGTCTCTTTAATTTTAACTGGGACAAGGTCCCAGAGCATAGAGGTTGAATGTTGAAATTAGCTACTGAGCTGCCTCCAAACAGTCTCAGCAGGCAGTGGGCTCAACTTCAGTTAGTCTCTGTGCAACACCTCCCCACCACACACTCCACCATCTCCCCAACATACCCCCCACCGTCCCACCATCTCCCCACCACACCCCCCACCGTCCCACCATCTCCCCACCACACCCCCCACTGTCCCACCATCTCCCCAACACACCCCACACCGTCCCACCATCTCCCCACCACACCCCCCACCATCCCACCATCTCCCCAACACATCCCCCACCGTCCCACCATCTCCCCACCACACCCCCCACCGTCCCATCATCTCCCCAACACACCCAGAGCAAAACTCCGACTTTCCTGGGTAAAGTTCTGGAGCAGGATTAAGGAGTTTCAGCCCTTAAACCTGAGAAACGGAGTAATAAATTAGATTCTCTCAACTCCCTGAATGATCATCTGCTTTAAGTTCTCATTAAGATATTGTTGATGGTTTTCATAAAATGATGATCCTGATCTACACTGGCTGTGCATCGTTGTCATGTTTGTAACTGTATACAGTCTAATGCACTGTCCTTTGTGATGTATGATACATCTCCTTCGCTACCAGCATCAGAGCAGACAGCTTTGTTATTTATTTGTTCTTAATTGTACACAATGGAGATGGAAGTTAAGAGGTTAATTTACATTCTGACAGAGCAATGAGTTTAAAAATAAGACGAAAACAAATCTGTGATTTGGAACTTTCAGAGCACCCACTCAGGGTGGATTAATGAGGAGTACACGTCTGTGAAATTATGTCTCCTCTCAGTCAGTAAAATAGCCCTAGTGGTGCATGACCTTGAAATGAGGTGAAGCAAACTTCACCTGATCCACAATTATGGGAGCCTAATGAGAATGGGAGAGAGAGAGAGAGAGAGAGAGAGCAAGGAATTGTGAAATTCCCTCAAAAAAGGAACTCAACAGTATATCCAAAACTGCACACGTAAAAACGAACAAATAAAATATTAGGTTAAGCGATATTACATGTCTGAAAATATGATGATAAAATTAAAACCCTTTCCAAAGAATATTGAACTGCATGCAAAGGCCATGTAGGTAAATGGAAACTTATTCGCTAAAGATATTTGATATTTTCTTTGTTCCCAGTGTTAATAACATTTATCTGTGTGTAATTTTCTGTCAGATGAAATGTTTTTGAGAGATGATTTCTAGCTTTAGCTGCCTTACATGACAGTATTACCAAGGATTCATCAAGGGACCATCTGTCGTAGCAATGAAAGGGAAAGAGATTGGGTTAGAATGGATAGAAGTTAAACTGCCTTCCATTGACATGCAGCAAATATTGTATTAACCGTGGGCTATTTGTACTTCCCTGTCAGCAATAATTATTTCCATTTTCTATATTTTATTTTAAGCTATCAGCGTATTAAAGGCTTTGAATCGATTCCACATTTCCATATTAATACAGATGTTCCCCCTGTTGGTGGAACTTTGGGTAAGATCTGATAATCCTAAATAAATGAATATTTTCCTCATCTCTCCATGCTTTAACAAAGAAATCTACCTTCTCTGCACTCAATTATAGCATTGCTATCAGTTCAAATTACAGAAGAGAAATATAGTGTTTAATATATGTACAGTCTATTCTGCACTGCTAATAACCTGTCATTTTTTAAAATTTGGATGTCATATCGTATTTCACTGCAGCAATACCAGACAGCATCACGTAGGCGAAAAGTTTTGGCAAATTGTGAAGAATATTCCGGATCAAACCATCAGAAGGTTAATGCAGAGCTTTTCATTTTTTCTGACCTCTTGATCCTGAGTCTGACACCTGCAAAATGAACAGCCCTTGAGCTTAAATTGTTTAACTGTGGCCTGATCAGTTTTATTATCTTGCTAATCCAGATATCAGCCATTTCATCAGAATGGAAGATATGCATATCATGAATTATTTTGACACTGAGACCTTTTAATTTTCCCCAGCAATATCTCATCCCACCAATCAGGGCCCAGGTTAGTCAGGCAGCTCTCCTTCTTGGGTGTCAGAGGATAGTGCCTCTCTGACAGAGGTACATCATCAGGGAACTATAATGAGTTAGCACAGCAATTATTATTCTTTCCCATATTCATGCATTTAATTTAACTTTAGCAAGCAGAAATTTCACAGTGGACGCAGCGAGACATGGCTAGTATTAAATTGATTTAATATTCAGAGTCAACACTCATAACCCAGAAAGTTATGTATGCAATCATTCGAATATCCATGTATAATTTTGGATTTTATTTTCATTGGAAAGTACCGGGTTTGGTGGAAAACTGTCCACTCTTGTCATTAAATGCAATAATAGCTGGGAATCTGCCCCTTCAGATCTTAATGCTTCAAGCTGACTCGGTGCTGAGAGAAAGTGAGGACTGCAAATGCTGGAGAGTCAGAGTCGAAAAGTGTTGCGCTGGAAAAGCACAGCGGGTTAGGCTGCATCCGAGGAGCAGGAGAGGTGACATTTCGGGCATAAGCCTTTCACCTTGGTGGGTTAAAGACAACATTCTGTACATTCTGTGTACAACTTTTAAAAAGAGGTTCAATAAAATGAATCGAATATATTGAAGGGAACAACAGAGTAGCCAACACTTTGATTGTTGTCTTTGCCCATGTGTCCATTGTAACCTGCATGAGCTGTAACAGTCCCTAAAAATATTAATGGCTGCCCTTAGTCTCACTTTTATACTGATCGCAAATTATGGCTCAATGTCATTTACATGTGAACAAAGGAAAAGATTAGCATCAATTCTTTTTACGCAGAGGTCTGTTACAACAAGTATTGCCACATCAGGAATAGATGGGTGGAAAGGATAGAGAATGGGACTTGGCCAACAGCTTCTGGGGAAATGGCCACCCATGGGACAAATCAAATTACCTTTTGTAAAGTTAGTGATTCTACAAATCCAGAATTTAAACACATTAGGCTCAAAGCTGCTCCCACTATTTTGAAAGACGTAGAACATGGTTAAACAAGGGTAAACATTTCAGCTACCCTTCCAGTAACGGTATGGTTGGAAACCAAAGGGCACTTCTGAGGATATTCATAGCCATATTGTTGGTTCGTACTTCCATCCAGTGGTGAGAGCTGAGCTACTGGAGATTCCATCACCCGGTTTCTCATCTGAAGGGCCTGTTCTGGTGGATGCAAGTGATATTGTGATAACATTCAGTGACGAGGATATAATTCAATTACTGCAGCCAAGAGTCTGTCCTTAGAGAAACACAACAAAAGAGGGTTAAATCACAGGCCATT
Organism: Chiloscyllium plagiosum; assembly: GCF_037043375.1. Classification (NCBI taxonomy): domain Eukaryota; kingdom Metazoa; phylum Chordata; class Chondrichthyes; order Orectolobiformes; family Hemiscylliidae; genus Chiloscyllium; species Chiloscyllium plagiosum. The sequence continues at coordinate 6,444,935 of NW_028270142.1, forward strand.
CAGCTGATGAGCTATTTGTTGAATCTAGCTGCATGTACATTAGCTACTTGTCAAAAAGACTTCATTTCTGCAGGGGAAACTTGGCCAGCATAGACGAGTTGGACCCAATGGTCTGTTTCCGTGCTGTGTGATTCTATGACAGAAAATATAAACAAATGGTTATCATTTGAAAGGGGGCGAAGGCGTAGAAAGAGTTGGGATAAAGGCACACAAAGGTAACAAACCCATCGAGTTAGTATTTAAAGACAAAAGCAGGGACATTTTGGTGAACCTTTATGAAGCATAGGTTCAATCTGGACACCACAGTTCAGGAGAAATGGCAAGGTGTCCAAGATGATAAAGGAGAAATGTTTTACTAGACTAAGACCTGGCATAAAGGACTTTGGTTAAGATGTACACCTTAAAGCAGAGGGGATGGATAAACCGAGATTTGTTAGAGGGGTTCAAAATTGTGAAAGAATTTGAAAGAGCAAATAAAGCTAAACTGACAGGTGGATTGATAGTCAGAGAAACAGGTTTTAAATGCTAGGAGCTAAGGGAAGCACTGGGAAATATTTTGATCACAGCAGTTGTGATCAGGAATATATTGCTTGGAGACAGAATCAGAAAAAAACTTCCAAAATATATCTGGATAAATCCTTAAAGGGAAAGTGATTACAGGACAATGGAAAAGTGGAAGTGTGTGGGACTAGTTGGACTGCTCTTCCAGAGAGTCAGTATAGGCATGATGGGTAGAATGGCTTCCATCTGTGCTGAATCATTTAGTATAATCTGCAAACTTACTAACCATGTCTCCTATAGTCTCATCAAAATCTTATATAAATGACAGACAAAAGTCACAGGCCTCCAGTCCAAACCCTCTACCATCATCACCCTCTGTCTCCTCCTCTTGCCAATCCCTCTCAGGATTGGCAAGCTCATCGTGACTCCCATGTGATCTAACTTTACTAATTAGTCCACCATGTGGAACCCTATCAAAGGCTTTACCAAATTCCAAGTAAACAATATCTACCGTTCAGCCCTCCTCAATCTTTTTGGTTACTTCATCAAAAAACTCAAGTTAGTAAGACATGATTTACCACGCGACACAAAGCCATGCTGACTATCCCTAATCAGTCCTTGCCTCTCTGAATGCATGTAAATCCCATCTCTCAGAATCACCTCCAACAAACGATGTCAGGTTCACAGATCTATAGTTCCAAGGTTTCTCCTTACGGCCTGTCTTAAATAAAGGCACGACATTAGCCACCCTCCAGTCCTCTGCCACATCACCCATAGTTATGGATCAAATTAGGCAAAACATTGAACAAGGCAGCTTCCTATCCTACCTTCTGCAAGCTGATAGGAACAAACTATTCTCAGGATTCAGAGCAGCTGACCACTGACTCCAGGTCACTGTGTACTCCAAAGGATCTCTATACTGTACACCAGGCACCAATATCTCAAAGTATACTCCATGGGCACCGTCCACACACAGCCCACATCCACAAACATTGGCATTTGACATGTGCCAGCCTCCTGGAGAGAATCTCTTGAGAAAAACTCAAGAAAACTGGCAGCAAAAGAAATGTAAAGATCAGCCCAATGTTTATACTGTTTACCAATGTAGTATCACAGAAAAGATCTTCTTTACAACATCGTAACAATGTTAAAATTCAGTTCTGTCATCGAAACAGACATTTCAGGCCTACCCTGTCTGTGCAATATTAGTTTCTGCACTGTCTTACTTGCACTCATTCCAACCCCTGCAATGTTACCTATCCTCTAATATCTATCTCCTTCAAATTCCCTTCTAAATGAAGTGAGTTTCATTAGCCAGTTGTGGTGATGCATCGCCTGTTCTAATAAACTTATGTTTGAAAAACTTATTTGAACTCCTGTTCTAACCAGCGTCACAACAAACAGAGCCGTCCTAAAATACTGGGGGTTCCTGACTTACAAACGTCTGACTTACGAACACAATCTTTTACAGGAATGTAATTTTGAAGACCCGACATATCTACAATGGCCCCTTTAGACTGTCCTGCATTGTGTTCTGAATACACCCCAGAACCGAAACCATTTGCAATCCTAAATACAGTCTAAAAGCTCCATATTAAAGAGCTACAGAGACTATGGCTACAATATCTGCTCAGCGGTTACAGCATAAAATGATTTTTTTCACATTTAGTTGTGCATTAAATCAATGAAGTTTTTTTTATTTTATTCATTCACAGGATGTGGTTGGTCCTGGGCCAGGCCAGTATTTATTACCCATCTCTAATTGCCCAGAGGGCAGTTAAGAGTCAACCACTTTGCTGTGGGTCTGGAGTCACATGTAGGCCAGAACAAGTAAGGATGGTAGTTTCCTTCCCTAAAGGACATTAGCGAAACAGATGTGTTTTTACAACAATCAACATTAGCTCCACGGTCATCACTAGAATCTTAATTCCAGACAATTTATTGAATTCAAATTCCATCATGGGATTCCAGCCAGTCCCCAGGACATTACCTGGATTAATAGTCTAACAAAAGTACCACTAAAGTCTTGGAGTCACAGAGTCATATAGCACGGAAACAGACCTTTCATGCTAACTCATCCATGCCAATCAGATATCCTAAATTGATCTAGTCCCACCTGCCAGCATCCGGCCCATATCCCTCTAAACTGTCCTATTCATAAACCCATCCAAATGCCTTTTAAATGTTGCAATTGTACCAGCTTCCACTACTTCCTCTGGCAGCTCATCCCACACACGTACCACCCTCTGTGTGAAAAAGTTGCCCCTTAGGTCCTTATTAAATCTTTCCCCTCTCACCCTAAACCTGTACCCTCTAGTTTTGGACTCCCCTACTCTGGGGAAAAGACCTTTACTGTTCACCCTATCACCCCTCCAAAAATGCTAATATTTACACGGTCAAATTAAACAAAGTGCCATGAAACATTTATTATTTGCAATAGATTGGTGATGAATAGAGGAAAGAGTAAAAATTAGTTACATTTCCACATTCCTAATTTAAAATATCGAAAATGGCAATTCTAAAACAAATCAATTGCCAGCAGATGTAGTTTTAGAAACAGAAATGGATATTTATCACTCAAATTTGAATCAGATAAAAATAGTTGCCTTTGAGACTTCACTTGAGTCAACTGAAAATTCATATCTGCCTGAAATTATATGAGTATCTGTCTCTGTTTTCTGACAGTGGTGCACGCTACAAACAACCATGAGCCTCACAGGACCAATCCGTCCTCTTAAACCAATCTACAGCAAGAACTGAGACTGAATTTGTACCAAAATGAATGTTGTCTATAAATAAAATATCCCAAAAGCTCATATGTAGCAATTTGTATGTAGAACATACAAATTCTATGTACATTCTACAAATGTACGTAGAAATTAGGTTACATATTTTGGTTCTCAGACTTTAGCTTTCTGAAAGATTACACAATGATTGTATACAGATTTGAACTCACATTGATATTTATGTCACCAGTCCCATCAAATCACTTTCAATGATATCAGAGATCCTTGGGGCAATATTTTATTTTTAAAATCCTGAATTGATTACATTGCATTTACGTTGTACATATTGAACTTTGATTTGATTTGATTTATTATTGTCACATGTACCTAGGTCGAGTGAAAAGTTTTGTTTTGGGGGCAGTACAGGAAGATCACACCTTACGAAGGTCGTAGAGTGATTGCACAGAGTGGGGAATTAACAGGATGTCTTGAAAGGACAAATGAGACACATATAATTTTGGACATGATGCAAGAATCTTTTCGTGAGAGGAAAATGCTGATTGTCATCATCCAAGGTCTTCTGTTTGCAAACCAATTTTTATCTGCACTTTATCTTTATTATGGGGGAGGTGATGGCCTAGCGGTATTATCACTGGACTGTTAATCCAGAGACCCAGGTAATGTTCTGGGGACCCAGGTTTGAATCCTGCCATGGCAGATGGTGGAATTTGAATTCAACAAAAATCTGGAATTAGGAGTCTAATGATGGCCATGAAACAATTGTTGAAAAAACCCATCTGTTTCACTAATGTCCTTCAGGGAAGGAAACTGCCATCCTTACCTGGTCTGGCCTACATGTGACTCCAGACCCACAGCGATGTGGTTGACTGTTAACTGCCCTCTGGGTAATTAGGGACGGGCAAGAAATGCTGCCTGGCTAGTGACTCCCTCATCTTGCGAATGAATAAAGAAAACAACTTTCCAGAGATGTACTTAATTTACTGTACACCTGAGGTATCGTCTTCAAACACCTTTCCTGATAAATAAAAAACGAAAGAACTGCAGATGATGTAAATTAGAAACAAAACAGAAATTGCTGGAAAGGTTCAGTAGGTCTGGCAGCATCTATGGAGAGAAATCAGAGTTAATGTTCCAGGGTCTGGTTAATTGCGATTTCTCTTCACAGACGCTGCCAGACCTGCTGAGCTTTTCCAACAACTTCAGTTTTTCTTTTGATAGGGTTTAACTTTTGTTATTAAGAATCTGCCTCACTTACCCCTGATTAGATAACTTACAGTGTGGAACCAGGCCCTTCGGCCCAACCAGTCCACACCGACCCTCCGAAGAGTAACCCACCTATTTCCCATTTCCCTCTGACTAATGCACCTAACACAATTGGGCCAGTTTCTCCTTGTGGCAATTTAGCATGGCCAATTCACCTGACCTGCACATCTTTGCACTGTGGGAGGAAACCAGAGCACCCAGAGGACACCCGCACAGTCACCCAAGGCTGGCGCTGTTAGGCAGCAGTGCGAACCACTGTGCCAGCGTGCTGCTGCCTAACCTGCTGTGCTTTTCCAGCGCTGCACTTTTCGACTCTGACTCTCCAGTGTCTGCAGTCCTTACTTTGACGTCAATCACTCAATCCATCGGGACAGCAATGATTCTTCACTGTGATTCTGTGAGAAGGAGCAAAGCGTTTTGGTTCCTGTTTCAGTACGTTTTCAACATCAGTGGGACTGGATGAGAGACCCTACTGTTGCAGCACACTGAGTGTGGAGTCTGAAACAGTTATACGGCCTGGTCATAATGCTGAGAACTTCAATTAAGTGGCCTTAAAATCTTCTTTTTCCAAAATTAAAATGATCTTCTAACTTCTTCCTTATTAATTTGAATTCCCATGCTTGCACACTGCTGCCTGGAGGCTGGTCTGGTGTAAGTAGCAATAAGAAAAGTGACCGTCTGGCAATAACTTCACAGGAAACCTCAGTAACCTCTCACTGGCAAAGATATCTGCCCTACAAATAGGTGTCCATAACTGCACAATGTATTCTGGATGGGGTGCTGTCACCAGTACAACACTTTTAGATTTGTGCTCTGTTCCTCTGCCAAGGCATCCCCATACCTCATTTGCCTTCTCTTTTATTAACTGCAGCTAAGCACTCTGCTGACAGTGTCCCTGGATTTATTGGCTCTAACTCTGAGAATGCTCATGATTAGCATGCTGTGCCAGAGTTCCATGTAACACATTACTTCCAGTGTTCTTTTACTAGTTGCTTTACACTTATTTATGTGCAAATTATGTGACGATGCATAAAGACGTATTTTACGTGATCATACCACATTTGTGAAAAGTTTTACAAGCACTGATTCATTTTACTAATGCTGCTTTAACAAAAGACAACAGCATCTGAATATTTAATTCATTCATGGCATGTGGGTTATCAGAGGCGAGGCTGAATTACCCTTCTCGTGGTGAACACCATTAGTGACCAGCCACAGATTGTGTGATAAAGATGTTCCCATCAGGCTGTGTGATAAAGATACTCCCATTGGGCCGCGGGATAAAGATACTCCCATCAGGCCGTGTGATAAAGATACCCTCATCAGGCCGTGTGATATACTCCCATCAGGCTGTGTGATAAAGATGCTCCCATCAGGCCATGTTGTAAAGATACCCCCATCAGGCCGAGTGATAAGGAATGAATCATTGAACTTTACAATACAGAAAGAGGCCATTCAAACATCACGTCTGAAAGAGGTACCCAGCTGGTCCTGGTCTCCAACTCTATCTTCAAATTTATCACTGTCCTTTGCAAACTTACTACAACATGCAAGGATTGCCACTGTGCAAGAAGACAGCTCACTTCTACCTCCTCCAGGCCAATCAGGAATAGGCAATAGATATTGGTCTACCCAAAAACATCGCATCCTGTGAACAAATGAAAACATTTAATTATGACTGGCTTGCTTTTTAAAAGAAGACAGTTTGGAAGAGAAAATGTTTTTATTTATGCAGGCAGGATGCCTCCCTCTGTCCTTTAACTCACACCAACCATGCACTCCGTAACAGTGAAAGATATTTGCAACATAGTGATGGTGACCAGCCTTCCAAGATTCCCTTTCTGTTGTTTAATTCAGCCCGTCAAGTCTGCACCTTCTGCATTGCTGTCATTCTGTTGGCGTTTTATAGAGTCCCTACAGTGTGGAAACAGACCATTCGGCCCAACAAGTCCATACTGACCAACCAAAATGCATCCAACCCCGACCCACCCTCTTCCCTATATTTCCCATGGCTAACACACCTAACCTGCATGTTCTGGACACTTATGGCCAATTCAGCATGGCCACTCCACCAACCTCCACGTGTTTGGACTGTGAGAGGAAACCCACACAGGGTTGACCTCCAGGGTTGATGGACATTGCTGGCAGCATGAATAATCAGAAAAATAAAATTATTTGACTGATTATCTTTCTCCTACAATACTAAAAGGGGACTGATAAAGTAAATGTAGAAAGGATATTTTCTCATTTCTAGAATGAGAGGTCACAGTCTTAGGACAGGGAGTAGCAGATTTATAATAGAGATGAGGAGGAATGACTTCTCTCAAAGGGTCGTGACTCCATGGAATTCACTCTCCCAGAGTGCAGTGGATGCTGGGACATTGAGTAAATTTAAGGAGGAGATAGACAGGTTTTTAATTAGTAATGAGTTAAAAGGTTAGGGAGAGCGGGCAGGAAAGTGGAGCTGACGCAGAGGTAAGATCAGCCATGATAGCATTAAATGGTGGAGCAGGCTCGTGGGACTGCTCCTGGTTATATTTGGTCCATTATTAATCACATTAATTCCAAAACAGAATTAGAATTAGGACTTCAGATCAACTTGGTTATCACTAATAACTAATGCTGTGCTGTACTCTGAAAATGTTTGTTTACTTCAAAAATATGTTTTAATTAGCATTAATCCTTATGTCTCACTAACAACTTCACGTTTACATATCACACTACATCATTTGAATATTGCACACATTGTCTCTATGATGTTGCTTTGTAATTCTCAAGACATCTCCATTTGTTCTTACATTTCCTGCAGAAATAATAAGCTGTAAATATAAATTTAAAGTTTCAAAATAAATATAATAATTAAAATGTTGTCCTCTGTACATTTGCAGGGTGGTTTAAGTTAAAGATTGGGGAGGAGGTCATTACCATGGGATCCCTCTGAAATCTTTAAAGCATTAGATGAGCATTACTGACAAAGCGAGCATTTATTATCCATCGCTGGTTAACTTAGTTAACTCTAGTTGGTAAGTTGTATTTTTCAGTTGTTGTCAGAGGTCTAATGAAGGTGAATGTATCAACGCATTAAGATAGGAGTTCTGCAGTGTTGACTCAGTGAACGTGAAGGCATGGTGCTGTATGGCACTGATGTACAGTTCAGAGAAGTTAGAGATAATAACATAAGAACTAGGAGCAGGACGAGGCCAACTGACCTCTCGAGCCTGCACCGTCAGACAATAAAACCATGGCTGATCTTCTCAGGACTCAGCTCGACTGACCCTCCTGTTCACCATAACTCCCGTTATAACACCATAACTCCCGTTATAACACCATAATTCCCATTATAACACCATAACTCCCATTATAACACCATAACTCCTGTTATAACACAATAACTCCTGTTATAACGCCATAACACCCGTTATAACGCCATAACACCCGTTATAACATCATAACTCCCGTTCTATCACCATACCTCCTGTTATAACACAATAACTCCTGTTATAACACCATAACTCCCGTTATAACACCATAACTCCTGTTATAACACAATAACTCCTGTTATAATGCCATAACACCCGTTATAACGCCATAACTCCCGTTATAACACCATAATTCCCGTTATAACACCATAACTCCTGTTATAACACAATAACTCCTGTTATAACGCCATAACACCCGTTATAACGCCATAACTCCCGTTATAACACCATAACTCCCGTTATAACACCATAACTCCTGTTATAACACAATAACTCCTGTTATAACGCCATAACACCCGTTATAACGCCATAACTCCCGTTATAACACCATAACTCCCATTATAACACCATAACTCCTGTTATAACACCATAACTCCTGTTATAACGCCATAACACCCGTTATAACGCCATAACTCCCGTTATAACATCATAACTCCCGTTATATCACCATACCTCCTGTTATAACACAATAACTCCTGTTCACCATTACTCCTGTTATAACACCATAACTTCTGTTATAACACCATAATTCCTGTTATAACTCCATAATTCTCATTATAACACAATAACTCCCATTATAACACAATAACCCCTGATCACCATAACTCCTGATCACCATAACTCCTGTTATAACACCATAACTCCTTTTATAACACCATAACTCCTGTTATAACACTATAACTCCCGTTATAACACCATAACTCCCGTTATAACACCATAACTCCTGTTATAACACTATAACTCTTGTTATAACACCATAACTCCTGTTATAACACTATAACTCCCGTTATAACACCATAATTCCTGCTATAACACCATAACTCCTGTTATAATACTATAACTCCCGTTATAACACCATAACTCCCGTTTTAACGCCATAACTCCTTTTATAACACTATAACTCTCGTTATAACACCATAACTCCTGCTATAACACTATAACTCCCGTTATAACACCATAACTCCTGTTATAACACTATAACTCCCGTTATAACACCATAACTCCTGTTATAACACTATAACTCCCGTAATAACACCATAACTCCCGTTATAACACCATAACTCCTGTTATAACACCATAACTCCCGTTATAACTCCATAACTCCTGTTATAACTCTATAACTCCCGTTATAACACCATAACTCCTGATCACCATTATTCCAAATTCCTTTACTGCTCAAAAATCAATCTATCTTTGCCTTAAAAACATTTAATGGTGGTGGCCTCAACTGCTGGACAGTGAATTCCACAGATTCACAACCCTTTGGATAAAGAAGTTCCTCCCCAGCTCAGTCCTAAATCTGTGCCCTCTTATTTTGAGGCTATTCCCACTCGTTCTAGTTTCACCCACCAGTGGAAACAACTTCCCTGCTGTGACCTTATCTATTCCTTTCATATGGTTCAATAAGATTCCCTTTCATTCTCCTAAAGTCCAGTGAGGATAGACCCACTCTACCCAACCTCTCCTCGTAAGCCAACCCTCCCAACTCCTGTTCAGTTCACTTTAGGGTCCTTTAGGGAAGGAAATCTGCCATCCTTTCCTGGTTTGGGTGACATGTAACTCCAAACCCAAAGCGATGTGCTTCACTCTTAAATGCCACTGAAATGGCCCAGCGAAGCTCTCATTCAAGGGCAATTGGGAATGGCCTGCAACACCTCCATCCCATGGAAGATTAGAGAGAAAAACTGAAACAAAAAAGAACGCTCAATCAACTCCAATATCCAGCTAACCAGATCCTAGAAATAGAATCCCTACAGTATGGAAAGAGACCACTCAGCCCATCAAGCCTGCACCAACATGTTGAAGAGCAAGCTGCCCAGAACCAGCCCCCCACCTAATTCCTCCATTTCCCAGCCTGCACATGCCTGGACACTATGACCAACTTAGCGTGGCCAATCCAACCACCTGCACATCTTTGGACTACAGAGGGAAACTGGAGCACCCGGAGGAAACACACGCAGACACGGGGAGAATGTGCAAACTCCACACAGACAGTCACCCGAGGCTGGAATTGAACCCGGGTCCCTGGTGATGTGAGGCAGCTGCATTAAACACTGAGCCACTATGTCACCTGACACCATCACTTCCGTCCCTCACTTTGACTCCTTGTGATCTACATTGGCTTCTAACACCCAACATATTTCATGTGAAAACATCATTATTACGATCAGATCCCTGCACACCAAAATTCCGTGAAGCCTTTGACATTTTTTGAAGCTTTCTGTAATTTTATACCTAGACTGCACTCATTGGCCTCTGGTCCACCATAGGATCTGTAACTTTATCCCAGCTACTAACACCATCATTCAGCTTCATTCAAATCCTACAAAGTTTCAGTCAACTCACCACATCTCCTCCCTCTTTCAAATACCTCCCCAAATTCCCCTTACAACCAACTCTCTACAACTTTACTATTCCCTCCCACCTTTATTACCTTCCCTAGCTTCATATGTGAAATCCTTTGACGTATTTCAAACCAGAGTCTAGATTAGAGTGGTGCTGGAAAAGCACAGCAGATCAGGCAGCATCCGAGGGGCAGGAAAATCGATGTTTCGGGAAAAAACCCTTCATCAGGACCTTTGCCCGAAACATGGATTTTCCTGCTCCTCAGATGCTGCCTGACCTGCTGTGCTTTTCCAGCACCACTCTAATCTAGACTCTGGTTTCCAGCAGCTGCAGTCCTCACTTTTGCCTATATTTCAAACCACAACTTTCATGTAAATTGCCATCTTTGTTGCTTATTTTCCAGATTTACTGTTTTCTTTTACAATGGCATGTTTAATGACCATGCTGCTGACCCAGATGTAAAGCTAGATTAATAAAATTACAAATTGTACTTGTGCCCGTGACACACTGCGAAACATTAATCAGCAACGCTTGTACGTACAAAGAGTTTCAGGGCAAATATGCTAATAAAACTTCAGATTTCTTCTGCAGAAAATCACAGAAATTGTATTCTCACAAAGATGAGTTCACCGTTAAATGAAACTGTGCTTTTATTTCCAGTTTATAACCATGTCCAGATTGATTAATTCAGCTTGAAATTGGTAAAATGAAAATTTCATCCAAGTTAAAGTATACTCTATCTATGAAATGCTGCCTAGAATTTATATAGATTGAGCTAAAAAAATGCTTAATTTCTAGGCTTCTGAACAATTTATTTAAATGATGGGAAGGCAACATTAGAGCAAAAACAAATGACAAGACTTTTGGTCTTTATTGGTCTATATAAATACAAGAAGTATTTATTACTTAACAGAGGCAATTGAGATCAATTGGAGCAAGTTGTAGGTGCCATTCAACAGTCCTACATACCTTCAAATGTGACTGAATTAATATTGGAGTTAGGATCAGAGTGGTGCTGGAAAAGCACAGTAGGTCAGACAGCATTGTGGAGCAGGAAATCGACGTTTCGGGCAAAAGCCCTTCATCAGGAACCTGAAACGTCGATTTTCCTGCTCCACGATGCTGTCTGACCTGCTGTGCTCTTCCAGCACTACTCTAATCTTGACTCTAATCTCCAGCCCTCACTTTCGTCTAGCTGAATTAATACTAATCTGTTAACTGTAAGCTACTTGTAAATAAAATATGTTTAATCACTTAGGGGAGAGACAGAGCTGAACTTTACCAGTTCAGTGGTTAGTGCTGCTGCCTCACGGCGCCAGAGACCCGGGTTCAATTCCTGCCTCAGGCGACTGACTGTGTGGAGTTTGCCCATTCTCCCCATGTCTGCGTGGGTTTCCTCCGGGTGCTCCGGTTTCCTCCCACAGTCTAAAGATGTGCAGGTCAGGTGAATTGGCCATGCTAAATTGTCCGTAGTGTTATGTAAGGGGTAAATGTAGGGGTATGGGTAGTTTGCGCTTCAGCGGGTCAGTGTGGACTTGTTGGGCCGAAGGGCCTGTTTCCACACTGTAAAGTAATCTAATCTAATCTAATCAGCCAAGTGGCTCAAAGGTAGAAGACAGAGGGTGGTGGTGGAGGGTTGTTTTTCAGACTGGAGGCCTGTGACCAGTGGAGTGGCACAAGGATCGGTGCTGAGTCCTCTATTTTTCGTCATTTATATAAATGATTAGGATGCGAGCATAAGAGGTACAGTTAGTAAGTTTGCAGATGACACCAAAATTGGAGGTGTAGTGGACAGCGAAGAGGGTTACCTCCGATTACAACAGGATCTGGAACAGATGGGCCAATGGGCTGAGAAGAGGCAGATGGAGTTTAATTCAGATAAATGCGAGGTACTGCATTTTGGGAAACCAAATCTTAGCAGGACTTATACACTTAATGGTAAGGTCCTAGGGAGTGTTGCTGAACAAAGAGACCTTGTAGTGCAGGTTCATAGCTCCTTGAAAGTGGAGTCACAGGTAGATAGGATAGTGAAGAAGGCGTTTGGTATGCTTTCCTGTATTGGTCAGAGTACAGGAGTTGGGAGGTCATGTTGCGGCTGTATAGGACATTGGTTATGCCATTGTTGGAATATTGCGTGCAATTCTGGTCTCCTTCCTATCGGAAAGATGTTGTGAAACTTGAAAGGGTTCAGAAAAGATTTACAAGGATGTTGCCAGGGTTGGAGGATTTGAACTATTGGGAGAGGCTGAACAGGCTGGGGCTGTTTTCCCTGGAGCATCAGAGGCTGAGGGGTGACCTTATAGAAGTTTACAAAATTATGAGGGGTATGGATTGGATAAATAAACAAAGTAATTTCCCTGGGATCGGGGAGTTCAGAACTAGAGGGCATAGGTTTAGGGTGAGAGGGGACGCAGAGGCTGGTACGTGTATGGAATGAGGTGCCAGAGGAAGTGGTGGAGGCTGGTACAATTTCAACATTTAAGAGGCATTTGGATGGGTATATGAGTAGGAAGGGTTTGGAGGGATATGGGCCGGGTGCTGGTAGGTGGGACTAGATTGGGTTGGGATATCTGGTCGGCATGGACGGGTTGGACCGAAGGGTTCGTTTCCATGCTGTACATCTCTATGACTCTATTAATATCAGGGACATTCCCATCATCCGCTCTCATTGGTTTTCTCAGTGCCATTCCAGCCTGCTCCCCTCATTTTGTATACACACCTCCTCGCTAACACACTGACACTGTCATGTGATCACTGCTGTCGGAACTTTCCCAGATTTCGACCACTAGTGCCATATTGAAAGCCCAATGTGCACTGGGTCAAACACTGCTAGGCAGGCAAAGCCCACACAGTGGAACAAGCTCGAAGGGCTGAATGGCCTACTCCTGTTTCTGTGTCTACTTCGTCGGAGGGAAACTGAAATAGAAAAGCCTCAGAGTGCAGATCGGTGACACGGATAAATCTTCATTGGAAACGGAAGCTCACATTTTCTAAATTTATCTGTATTTTTCATTACCACCTGTCGAATCAACTGTCATTGTAACTGCAGCTACAAGAGCCAACCTCTGCATGCTGCCTGGCTGTAGTGCTATAGCCTGGTAGTGGTTGGTCTAAAGGACTGCTACACTTATCCAGCAGAGTGTAACATCTTACCACTGGTTGATATTGGAGCACCATGTGTCAGACAGCCTTCAAATGCCTGAAAACATTAGCTTTTATTGAACATCAGCAAAAGTAAAGAAGAAAGAAGAAGCTACATTGTACAGGAACTGCTGACCTTCAAAACACCAATCAATTTACAGTCAATGAATGGTCACTGCACCCAGTTCAGGTTTATTGGAGCCGGGTGGTGACTGAGCCCCCATGTGGCCAACAGTGCATCTCTCCATTATGCTAAAAGTGATGTTCTTCCTGCTCAATGTCCTCGTCTTCCCCCTCGAGAGATGGCGGTCTTCCCTCAGCTCTTCAGGCCCATGAAACCCCCTCTTTGCCAGCTCTCAGTTGTGCAGATTACAGCATGTAAGCATTATGCAGCACAATCAGCCTGGAGAGCACTTCGGGATCCCCAACACTGACCACCTCAAACATCAGAACGTCATCTTCAAGGTGGATTGGCCTCTCCACCATGGCCATGGTGAAGGAATAGTCTGCACTGTATCTACACTTCACCTCACTCAATGGGGTTGCATAGCAGAGCAATCAGCCATGGTTTCAGATGGAGACATACAGCATGGAAACAGAGCCTTTGATCCAATTTATCCATGCTGACCCAGGTTTCTTGAACTGAATTAATCCCATTTGCCTGCATTTGGCCACATCACAGGATGCCTACAGGATGCAAGCAGGCTGTTCAGCCCATCAAGTCCATATTGCTCTTCTGAAGAGCATCCCACCCAAACCCATCCTTGTAACCCCACATTTCCCATGTCTGCATCACCTAGCCTGAACACTATAGGCAAGTTGGCATGGTCAATACATCTAACTTAACCATGCATTTGAACTGTAGGAGGAAACAGGAGCACCCAGAGGAAACCCACACAGACACAGGGAGAATGTGCAAACTCCACACAGACAGTCGCCCGAGGCTAGATTCAAACCTGGGTCCCTGGCGCTGTGAGGTAGCAGTGCTAACCACTGAGCCAGTGCGCTGCCCTCTCAACCTTCCCTATTCAGTACCTGTCCAAACATTTTTTAAATGTTGTGACAGTATCTGCATCTAGAGCGAATTATACTGTAAAAGGAAGAGTCTTGGGAAAAGTTGATGAGCAGAGAGACCTGAGAGTTCAGGTCCATTGTACCCTGAAGGTGACTGCACAGGTGGATAGAGTGATCAAGAAGGCATATGGTATGCTTGCCTTCATCGGACGGGGTATTGAGTATAAGAGCTGGCAGGTCACGTTAAAATTGTAAAAGACATTGGTTCGGCCGCATTTAGAATATTGTGTACAGTTCTGGTCGCCACATTACCAAAAGGATGTAGACACTTTGGAGAGGGTGCAGAGAAGGTTTATGAGGATATTGCCTGGTATGGAAGGTGCTAGCTGTGAAGAGAGGTTGAGTAGATTAGGATTGTTTTCATTAGAAAAAAGGAGATTGAGGGAGGTTTACAAAATCATGAAGGGGATAGACAGGGTGGCTAGAGGTAAGCTTTTGCCCAGAGTGAAGGATTCAATAACGAGAGGTCACGCTTTCAAGGTGAGAGGTGAAAAGTCTAAGGGGGATACACGTGGCAAGTACTTCACACAGAGGGTGGTGGGCATCTGGAACGCGTTGCGAGCAGAGGTGGTAGAGGCAGGCACGATAGATTCATTTAAGATGTGTCAGGACCAGAGGGATACAGATGCTTAGGAATTGGGCGACAGGTTTAGACAGTAGATTTGGATCAGCTCAGACTTGGAGGGCCGAAGGGCCTGTTCCTGGGCTGTACATTTTCTTTGTTCTTTGTTCTTTGTACTATTTCCTCTGGCAGGAATACTGTA
The DNA here is from genome assembly GCF_037043375.1 of Chiloscyllium plagiosum. Taxonomy (NCBI): domain Eukaryota; kingdom Metazoa; phylum Chordata; class Chondrichthyes; order Orectolobiformes; family Hemiscylliidae; genus Chiloscyllium; species Chiloscyllium plagiosum. The sequence continues at coordinate 6,460,250 of NW_028270142.1, forward strand.
GGAGATTGCAAATCCAGTTCGATTACTGAAATCTTGTCGTCCCCCCCCCCCCCCCCCCCCCCTTCTTCATCCAAGAACGACTGTGTAGCATGTTGCCAAATATTTAAAGTTGAAGGTGAGAGGAAATCAACTCCGTGTCCCTGCACAGCCTCGGAGATTTTGGATATTCTTTGTGAGTAGCTGCACACAGCTGCCATCTTTAAGGTGCCCTGGGATTACCTCAGCTTCACGCAGATGGTCATCATCAATCCACAACACAGCCATGTTCAGGATTGCAGTGGCCACGATTTGTCACCCACACAACTGGGCACTACATGCATTTCACACACAGGATTCTATGATCACAGATATCTTCATCCTGAGACGGCATTTGACCGAGGGCAGCATTAATAACATCTGGCAAAACAGAAATCAATGGGTATCAGGGGCAAACTCTCCTGGTTGGAGTCATACCTGACACATAGGAAGATGGTTGTGGTTTTGGAGGTCAGTCATCTCAGCTCCAGGACATCTCTGCAGGAGTTCCTCAGGATAGTGTCCTCGGCCCAACCATCTTCAGCTGCTTCATCGATGACCTTCCCTCTTCCATAAGGTCGAAAAGTGGAGATGTTCACCGATGATTGCACAACGTTCAGCACCATTCATGACTCCTCAGATACCGAAGCAGTCTGTGTCCAAATGCAGTAAGATCTGGACAATAACTCGCTTGGGCTGACAAGTGGTGAGTAACATTTGTGCCATATAAATGGCAGGCAATGACCATCACCAGTAAGAGACAAGCTAACCACCAGCCCTTGATATTAATGGTGTTACCATTACTGAATCCCCTACTTATAACATCCTTGATCATTGACCAGAAACTTAACTGGTCAAGCCATGTTCAAACATTCAGTGGAAAATTGGACTTTTATTTCTCGACATTAACAATTCCATTTCTCCAATCTCTCCTCATTTCTCCACCTGACTCATCATTATCCTCCCCATTCAGGACCTGAATGAAAAGTTCATTGAATTGAATTGAAGTGAATTAGCCTTATTGTCACATGGATTCAAATGAGTGCAGTGAAAAGTTTATAAATCACTGCTTTACAACACCAGGGAAATCCTGTCCATAGTTTTGATAATGAATCCCTGATCAAAGTTGCATGGTGATTTCATTATGCCATCTACTGTAGGAAACTGTGCAAATCTACTCTTTATTAAATATATTGAAATATATACACATTACAAACAGAAACAGGCCATTGATCCAACCAGACCATTCTGGTACAGGTATTTGTCCTTCCCACTGGGCAGTTATAAGCAGTTATAAGCACATTAACCCACCCAGTTCCAAATCTATTTAAATCTTATTTATTCTCACAGCTAAATGGCTAGCTACAATGGAATTGAATTAGGCTAATTCCTGATCCAACACAAGAAAACACTTAGCTCGGAATACTGTGTGCAATTCTGGTCTCCCTGCTATAATGTTATGAAGGTGTGTACTGTACCTTTAAGAGAGAGAGGAAGCTGACAAGGACTGAATAAAAGCACAGAGTGTCCTCAACAAGGTAAAAATGTAACACTTGGTTGAAACAAATTGCTGCATTGCCATGGAACTAAAACAAATTCAAATTCAGCAATCAGTTTAAACTATTCCTCAGATACCAAAATCCAATCAAACTTGAGTTTTACTGTTTGGGATGACATCAAACCAATGAACTGATCCGATGTTTTGGGGTATAAAACCAGACAATTTGAACAGTTAGGGGAGAACTGCCAAGAAAACCAACAGGTACAGACTGCTAACCGAATAGCTCTCTGAAAGGTACCTGTCCATGAGGAAAGTTGTGCAGCAGAAGACCGAAGAAAACGCAACCCAGGAAACTACAGAGGAGAATCAACAAAGCTGGCTGGTTTTGAAATGTGATTTTTCTTCTGTAAATCCTAATTGGGTTTTATTTTTAATCAGACCAGTATTGTAGAGTGGGAGGTAAAAGATAGGTTTAAGAGAAAGGAGTTGGAAATAGTTGTTCAAGGTTCTCTTTTGGACTTAAAAAATAAAATTGTTAATTTAAATAGTGAGATCTGGGATGGTTCTTTACCTTTCAAAACTTAACAGATTGAAGCATGAGGTGAGAGTCTCTGTGTGTTGGGTGTAAATGAACAGAGGGGTTTACTCGATGTCATAACAGTTTGGGGCTCATCTGGGATTGGAACAGGTTTAGACAGATCCGGTCTGAGATTTGGACAGATTTGAATAAGCCCAGTAAGTTTAAACACTTGCAGGTTAGTATCCTGGATCCTAAATAAAATGTAGGTGAGTCAATGTGTTTAATTTCAGTTACTTGTGGTAGGTTAAATTAAGAATTAGATTAAAAGAAATAGCTCCTAAAATAGCTAAAGAGATTCTGGGGTTTGAAGATGATTTCCAAATTTGCCAAGAAAATTTGAAAAGAAAAGGCCATACTTTTAGAATTAGCAAAGAGGCTAGAATTGGGTTGAACCAAGGACAGAAGTAAAGCTGAAATTGTAAAGGAATTACTCAAACACATAGATGTGTAAGAGAAACAGACAAGTGCAGGAGAATTAGAAAAACTTACATTACAGTTGAGGAAAATGGAGTTAGAAGATAAACAAAAAGAGAGGGAGAGAGAAAGAGACAAAGAGAAAAAGGAGAGACAGAGAGAAAGAAGATTCTTGGCTGAGCAAAAAGAGAGAGAATTTGAACTTGGGAAGTTGTGACTTAGTCAAGTTAACAGGATGGAGATTTGTATATTTGATATATACAAATATGTCAAGATTCTGATGGGAACGATGTCAAAGCCTTCTTTATTTCATTTGAAAAAATTGGCTAGGCAGATGGGGTAGTCCAAGGATTTATGGGTAATGTTAGTTCAGACTAAACTGGTGGACAGAGCTAGTGAAGTATTTGCTGCGCTGTCAGCTGAGGGGTCAAGAGATTATGAAGAGGTTAAACAGGTTATTTTATGTGCTTGTGAGTTGATACCAGAAGCATAGACAGCAGTTTAAAAACACAAAGAAGGAACCAGGTTAGGCTTGCGTTGAGTTCGAAAGAATTAAACATAGTCATTTTGATAGGTGGGTGTGTGCCTTAAAGATAGGTAAGACCTGAGGCTCTAAGAGATTATTCTGCTGGAGGAGTTTAAAAACTCACTTCCAGAGATGATAAGATTTCATGTAGCGGAACAGAAAGTTCAGGAAGTGAGAAGGGCAGCAGAATTAGCAGATGAGTACATGTTAGTGCATAAGACAAGCTTCCAGCCAGAATTTCGTGCTGTGAGGGATAGAAGTTCGGAGTAGGGGAGGTCCTACACTATGAAACAAAGAGTAGAGAGCACTGGTAAGAGTTTACCCGGATTTAAAAAAGAAGCCCAAGAGGGTGGAAAGGAGGTGAAAGGCCTCAGGTGTTTCCACTGTGGGAAAGTGGGACAGGTAAAGGTACAGTGCTGGTCACAAAAGAAAGGCGCTGTGGCAAAAGAGGTGGTAAAAGAAGCTGAGCCAGTGGCACTCGTGAAAGTAGTGAAGGAGACCCCAAGAAGAGCCGAGGAGCTGCAGGAGAGTGCACAGGTGAGGCAGGGGCTAGGGATGGAGTTAGTGGCTGATCTCTACAAAGAATTTGCCTCTGTGGGTAAAGTTTAGATTAGATTAGATTACTCTACAGTGTGGAAACAGGCCCTTCGGCCCAACAAGTCCACACCGACCCACCGAAGCACACCCACCCAGACCCATTCCCCTACATTTACCCCTGCACCTAACACTACAGGAAATTTAGTACGGCCAATTCACCTAATCTGCACATTTTTGGAGTGTGGGAGGAAACCGGAGCACCCGGAGGAAACCCACGCAGACACGGGGAGAATGTGCAAACTCCACACAGTCAGTCGCCTGAGGCGGGAATTGAACCCAGGTCTCTGGCTCTGTGAGGCAGCAGTGCTAACCACTGTGCCACCCTGCCGCCCACGGTTTACTTAGAAAGAACAAGGGGAGAGAGGCAAGAAGTTATAATTTTGAGGTACAGTATCTAACCAGCCTCTAATTGTAATAGATGAGTGAATTTGCAGTCTTTCTGATCTGTTACCCGAGAGTGTGGTGATTTGTGGGATAGATGGACATCATAAGGTACAGCACAAAGCAAAAGGTAAAGAGAAAGCTGAAGGAATGGAGGTTCAGTTAGCAGATACCCTGTTTGGTGTAATGATGCAGGAAAAACCTGAACAGGCAGGTGGCAGGTGCCTGTGGGCGGCACGGTGGCACAGTGGTTAGCACTGGTGCCTCACAGTGCCAGAGACCCGGGTTCAATTCCCTCCGCAGGCGACTGACTGTGTGGAGTTTGCACGTTCTCCCCCTGTCTGCGTGGGTTTCCTCCGGGTGCTCTGGTTCCTCCCACAGTCCAAAAATGTGCAGGTCAGGTGGATTGGCCATGCTAAATTGCCCATAGTGTTTGGTGAAGGGGTAAATGTAGGGGAATGGGTCTGGGTGGGTTGCGCTTCGGCGGGTCGGTGTGGACTTGTTGGGCCGAAGGGCCACACTGTAAGTAATCTAATCTAAGGCAGAGGGTCAGACAGAAGAGTTTCATCCTCAAATGTTAACAGACTTACAACAGAAAGACAAGACGATCAAACATATAAATGTGGATACGTACTCTGAAAATGAGGCAGAGAATATCCCTGAGGGTTATTATCTGAAAGATAAAATACTAAGACAGAAATAGAGATCAAGGCAGGTTAGTGCAGAAAGGAAATGGGCCGAAGTGTACCAGACTGTGTTGTCAGTAGCATACAGACAGAATTGTTATGGGTAGGACATGAACTACCTGCGGGAGGTCACCAGGGTTAGGGAAGATGCAGACTAAGGTACAAAAACATTTTTATTGGCCTGGAATGCACAAGGCTGAGGTTAACTTTTGTCATACATGCCAAATGGTAGGTAAGCCACAGGCATTAATAAAACCAGCACCTTTGTTGCCAATTCCCGCATTTGAAGAATCTTTCATGTGGGTTACAATTGATTGTGTAAGTCCCCTCCAGAGGGCTAAAAGTGGGAACCAGTACTTGTTAAACATAATGGATGTGTCTACCAGATTTCCGGACGTAATTCCATTACAGAGTATCAAGGCAAAAAAGGTGGAAGAGGAGTTAGTAGCTTCCTTCACATTGTTTGGGTTACCCAGAGAGATTCAGTCGGACCTAGGGTCAGATTTTACTGCTCGGCTGTTTAAGGAGGTTATGGACAGCTTAGGTATACAGCACTTTCACTCCAATGTGTATCATCCTGAATCCCAGGGAGATTTAGAAAGATGGCATCAGACCTTGAAGACCATGTTGAGAAATACTGTCAGGATTACCCAAATGATTGTGATAAAGGTATCCCATTCGTATTGTTTGCCATTAGAGATGCCCCAAATGAATCTACTCAGTTCATTTCCTTCGAGTTAATATTCAGTCATGAAGTGAGAGACCCTTTGAAATTAATTAAAGAAAAATTAACAGGACCAAAGTCGGAGATCTCATACTTAGATTGTGGTATCGGAGATAGGGCAAGACTAAATCGAGTAGGTGAGTTAGCTAAACAACATCTAAAGAGGGAACAGCACAGAATGAAGCAGGTGGCAGATAAAACTCTGAGACTCGGATGTTTTCCCAAGGGGATAACGTGTTAGTACTGTTACCAGTGATAGTAGATCCCATCAACGACAAGTTTAGTGGTCCCTATCAAAATGAGAAAAAGTTGAGTCAGGTGAACTATCTGGTAAAGATGACAGACAGAAAAGAAACCTGTCACGTGACATGTTGAAACCGTATTACACAAGAGAGAAAGAACTGGAGAAACAGGTGTTAGTTACTGCCCTACAGAGTGAGGAATCAAATCCAGATGATGTGGATTTTGAGGTGCCTCAAAATATGTTAAAAATTGATGAGGTCCTTGAGGAGTGGGATAGATTAGTAAACTATCTGTCTCAGGAGTATAGAACGGAGTTGAAAGAATTGTTACTATAGTATAAGGACATATGTAAGAATCAGATGGGGAGGACTAATGCTATTGTACATGAAGCAGACATAGGGAATACTGCTCCAATAAAACAACACCCCTATCGGCTTAATCCTCTCAAAGCCAGACAGGTCCAGATGGGGGTGGAGGCCATGTTCGACTAGAACATCATCGAACCAAGCCAGAGCGAGTGGAGTTCGCCGATTGTCTTAGTTCCCAAACTGGACGGGACTCAACGATTTTGCGTGCATTATTGGAAGATCAACGTCGTTACAAAATCAGACTCACATCCAAATCCTAGATTGAAGGATTATATTGAGAAAGTTGGACAAGCCAGTTACATCACCAAGTTGGACTTAATACGTGGTTACTGGCACCTTTACCGGAGACGGTGAAAGAAATTTCTGCATTTGTAACCCTCAATGGCTATATCAGTTTCAAGTGAAGCCCTTTGGAATGAAGAACACACCCACCATATTACAAAGACTCATGAACAGAGTTGTGGCTGGGTTAACAAACTGTGTAGGAGAAAGTGAGGACTGCAGATGCTGGAGATCAGAGCTGAAAAATGTGTTGCTGGAAAAGCGCAGCAGGTCAGGCAGCATCAAAGGAGCAGGAGAATCAACGTTTTGGGCATAAGCCCTTCTTCGGGAATGAAGAGGGTGTACCAAGCAGGCTAAGATAAAAGGTAGGGAGGAGGGACTTGGGAGAGGGGCATTGGGAATGCGATAGGTGGAAGGAGGTTAAGGTGAGGGGGATAGGCCGGAGAGGGGGTGGGAGCGGAGAGGTCGGGAAGATGATTGCAGGTCAAGAAGGCGGTGCTGAGTCCGAGGGTTGGGACTGAGATAAGGTGGGAGGAAGGGAAATGAGGAAGCTGGTGAAATCTGCATTCATCCCTTGTGGTTGGAGGGTTCCTAGGCGGAAGATGAGGCGTTCTTCCTCCAGGCGTCGTGTTGCCATGGTCTGGCAATGGAGGAGGCCAAGGACCTGCATGTCCTTGGTGGAGTGGGAGGGGGAGTTAAAGTGTTCAGCTACAGGGCGGTTGGGTTGGTTGGTGCGGGTGTCCTAGAGGTGTTCTCTGAAACGTTCCACAAGTAAGCGGCCTGTCTCCCCAATATAGAGGAGGCCACATCGGGTGCAGCAGATGCAGTAAATGATATGTGTGGAGGTGCAGGTGAATTTGTGGCGGATATGGAAGGATCCCTTGGGGCCTTGGAGGGAAGTGAGGGGGGAGGTGTGGGCGCACGTTTTGCATTTCTTGCGGTTGCAGGGGAAGGTGCCGGGAGTGGAGGTTGGGTTGATGGGGGGTGTGGACCTGACGAGGGAGTCGCAGAGGGAGTGGTCTTTCCGGAATGCTGATAAGGGAGGGCAGGGAAATATATCCTTGGTAGTGGGGTTCGTTTGGAGGTGGCGGAAATGACGAAGGATGATACGATGTATCTGGAGGTTGGTGGGGTGGTAGGTGAGGACCAGTGGGGTTCTGTCCTGGTGGCGATTGGAGGGGCGGGGCTCAAGGGCGGAGGAGCGGGAAGTGGAGGAGATGCGGTGGAGAGCATCGTCAACCACGTCTGAGGGGAAATTGCGGTCTTTGAAGAAGGAGGCCATCTGGGTATTGGAATTGGTCCTCTTGGGAGCAGATGCGGCGGAGGCGAAGGAATTGGGAATATGGGATGGTGTTTTTACAGGGGGCAGGGTGGAGGAGGTGTAGTCTAGGTAGCTGTGGGAGTCAGTTGGTTTATAGTAAATGCCCATGTTGAGTCGATCGCCCGAGATAGAAATGGAGAGGTCTAGGAAGGGGAGGGAGGAGTCTGAGATGGTCCAGGTAAATTTGAGGTCAGGGTGGAAGGTGTTAGTAAAGTGGATGAACTGTTCAACCTCCTCGTGGGAGCTCTTTGAACGACCATGAGAAGCAAAACTGGTGATAAACTTAAATAAAATGGAATTCACGAAAGCAGAGGTGACATTCTTGGGGCATAACATCGGTCATTGAAGGTTGACCCACGGAACGCAAAGACGAAGGCCATCGAGGAATTTCCATGACCAATCTCAAAGAAAGAAAGAGATGATTCAACTTTCGGGACTAAGTCGATTCTATTGGAAGTTTGTTCCAAACTTGAGCGGTGTAGTGGCACCGTTAACCAATTTGCTGAAGAAGAACACAAAGTTTCAGTGGACAGAACAATGCCAGGAGGCATTCAACCATTTAAATATTAATCACTGCACCAGTTTTAGCTACACCAAGAATTTGAAAAACCTTTTAAAGTCGCCATCGATGGTAGTGCCATTGGAGTTGGAGCTGTACTGCTGCACAAAGATGAGGATGGGATTGAACTGCCAGGAGAAAGTGAGGTCTGCAGATGCTGGAGATCAGAGCTGGAAATGTGTTGCTGGAAAAGTGCAGCAGGTCAGGCAGCATCCAGGGAACAGGAGAATCGACGTTTCGGGCATAAGCCCTTCTTCAGGAATGAGGAAAGTTTGTCCAGCAGGCTAAGATAAAAGGTAGGGAGGAGGGACTTGGGGGAGGGGCGTTGGAAATGTGATAGGTGGAAAGAGGTCAAGGTGAGGGTGATAGGTCAGACTGGGGTGGGGGCGGAGAGATTGGGAAGAAGATTGCAGGTTAGGAAGGCGGTGCTGAATTTGATGGATTTGACTGAGACAGGGTGGGGGGAGGGGAAATGAGGAAACTGGTGAAATCCGAGTTCATCCCTTGTGGTTGGAGGGTTCCTAGCCGGAAGATGAGGAGTTCTTCCTCCAACCGTCGTTTTGTTGTGGTCTGACGATGGAGGAGTCCAAAGACCTACATATCCTTGGTGGAGTGGGAGGGAGAATTGAAATGTTGAGCTACAGGGTGGTTGGGTTGGTTGGTCCGGGTGTCCCAGAGGTGTTCTCTGAAACGCTCCGCAAGTAGCCAGCCTGTCTCCCCAATATAGAGGAGGCCACATCGGGTGCAGAGGATGCAATAGATGATATGTGTGGAGGTGCAGGTGAATCTGTGGCGGATATGGAAGTATCCCTTGGGGCCTTGGAGGGAGGTGAGGGGGGAGGTGTGGGCGCAAGTCTTGCACCTCCTGCGGTTGCAGGGGAAGGTGCCGGGAGTGGAGATTGGGTTGGTGGGGGGTGTGGATCTGACGAGGGAGTCACGGAGGGAGTGGTCTTTACGGAATGCTGATAGGGGAGGGGAGGGAAATATATCCTTGGTGGTGGGGTCCGTTTGGAGGTAGTGGAAATGACGGCGGATGATGCGCTGTACATGGAGATTGGTGGGGTGGTAGGTGAGGACCAGTGGGGTTCTGTCCTGGTGGCGGTTGGAGGGGCGGGGTTCAAGGGCGGAGGAGCGGTGGAGGGCATCGTCGACCACGTCGGGGGGGAAATTGCGGTCCTTGAAGAAGGAGGCCATCTGGGTTGTGCGTTTTTGGAACTGGTCCACCTGGGAGCAGATGCGGCGGAGTCGAAGGAATTGGGAGAATGGGATGGCGTTTTTACAGGGGGCAGGGTGGGAGGAGGTGTAGTCCAGGTAGCTGTGGGAGTCGGTCGGTTTGTAGTAGATGTCCGTGTTGATTCGGTCGCCTGAGATAGAAATAGAAAGGTCGAGGAAGGGGAGGGAGGAATCTGAGACTGTCCAGGTGAATTTGAGGTCGGGGTGGAAGGTGTTGGTGAAGTGGATGAACTGTTCAACCTCCTCGTGGGAGTTGGTTACTTTTCGAAGAAGATCACCATCCACCAGAGGAAATACTCCACAATCGAAAAGGAACTATCGAGTTTGGTACTGGCCTTACAACATTTTAATGTGTATGTCACGAACAATGTGTCGGAGATGGTGATGTACACGAATCATAATCCTCTTACATTCTTGGAACACTTTAAAGACAAGAATATGAGACTATTTTGTTGGAGTCTTATGTTACAGACTTTTAATTTAGAAATCGTACATGTTGTGGGTTGTAAAAATGTAATCGCAGATGCGTTATCACTGATTTAATGATAAAGTATCAATGAGATTGGCATCCATTCAATGTTTTTATAAAAAGAAGGTAATAAGAACTTAGATTAAAGTCATATGTATGTCATGATAATGTGGTTAAGGAAAAGAGTAAAAAAATGAAGCCATCATTTCATTACGATAAAATAAGTAATAATCTACTTTTTTTATTCTTTCTTGGTCAAAGTGATCAACTTTGCATTGTACTCCATCTGTCGGATTTTAGCTCATTCCCTCAACTATTGGTGGACAATGGCCTAGTGGCATTATTACTGGACTGTTAATACAGAGGGCCAGGAAATGTTCTGGGGACTCAGGTTCAAATCCCGAATCCACTCTCGATTGTTGGAAAATCCCACTTGATTCAAGAATGTCCTTTACGGAAGGAAACTGTCATTCTTACCTGGTCTGACCTACATGTGACTCCAGACCCACAGTAACGTGGTTGACTCTCAGCTGCCCTCTGGGTAATTAAGGATGGGCAATGAATGCTTGCAAAGCCAGTGACGCCCATATCTCATGAATGAATTAAAACAAGTGATATCCATCTGTAAAAGCTCTCTTCACTACATACCGGTCCTAGAGTCACCTGCACATTTAGCCACTCAGCCTTCAATCCCCTTATCCAAGCCATTAGAGTATATTGCAAAAGGTTCAATATCCAGCACAGACTTTGACAGAATTCCCCACATCACATTGTGCCAATCAGTCAAAAACCCCTTTATGTGTATTCCATTTTCCATCAGCCAGCCTATCTTCTATCCTGAAGAAGGTTTACACAATTCCTGATGGTGCCTGGCTTGCTGTGTTCTTCTAGCCTCCTACTGCTCTACCTTAGATTCCAGCATCTACAGTTTTTTTGTCCTTAATCTTCCTCACACACTGCCCTTCACAGCACGTGCTGACAGAGATGAGGAGGATTTCTTCAGCCAGAGGATGGTGAATCTGTGGAATTCATTGCCACAGAGGGCTGTGGAGGCCAAGTCATTGAGTGTGCTTAAGACAGAGCTAGATAGGGTCCTGATCCATAAGGGGAGAAGGCATGATAATAGCATTGAGAGACATTGAGCCACGATTGAATGGGGGAACAGATTTGATGGGCCAAATGGCCTAGTTCTGCTCCTATATCTTATGATGTCCTGCACAATATCCTTTAATTCAGGACCATAATAAAAATGCCCTGAATAACTGAAGAATAACATCCTTACCTTTATGTTCAATTCATCTCATAATGGACAAAAATACACCATTCACCTTCTTAATTACTTGCTGTAGCTGCTTACTAACATTTTGTTACAGTATTATGCAAAATCTAAATATAATACATCTCCAGGCTTCCCCCTTATTCACAGCACACATTACCCCTTCAAAATGCTACAAACAATTACGTAAATATGATTTCCGTTGTAGAAAAGTGACTTTTCCCAATTATCTTGGGCTTTTTCCAAGTGACACTCAATAACTTCCTTCATGAATAAATGTAATATCTTCCTCATGACAAAAGTCAAGCTAACGGGTCTATAATTTCCTCAACGCTGTCTCCCTTTTTGAGTAGGGGGTCAGCTGCATGACCCGATGTTGTTGGAGTCTGAACCACTTGGAGATAAATCGAATGAAGCTCCTGCAATTGATATTGTGTAGATTCATCAGTAACACTCTTCACGCTGAAATCTGACCCCATTATCTGTATATATTTGTATGTTATGACCTGCCTGTGCTGCTCACAAAACAAAACTTTTCACTATAATTAGGTAAACATGACAACAATAAATCAAATCAAATCAAACAAAGGGTATGGAATGTTTAATTATCCCAAGGTTTATTTTCAATGAAAATCACATTGAAGGAGGATGTTTTTGTATTTATGAAAATTTGTCTTGGTCTTATATAAAAATAGTAGTTTAAACTTTTACAGAAACATATCCACTCTTAATAAGATTACAGCATTGAACTTTATATTTCATGGCTATGAAACAGCACCCTCTGCTGACATATTTGAGAAGTTCAACCATTCTCAGCTGAGAGTCTCTATTTTCTATTATATCAGAAATAATACTCAGATAGATTCAGAGATATACAGCATGCAAATGTGTTTAATATATTTTTAAAACTTCAAAAAGTATTGGTCTGGTCTTTTTAAGTTTGATAAATTCAACGTCGACATCAAAAGCACCTAAAATGATGTGAGGAAGGGTCACCAGGCACGAAACGTTAACTCTGATTTCTCTGCACAGATGCTGCCAGACTTGCTGAGCTTTTCCAGCAACTTCTGTTTTTGTTTCTGTTTCACAGCATCTGCAGTTCTTTTGGTTTTTAACATGTCAGGTTGCTTTGGCTGGTGATTGTCACTGTTAATATTATTTTAAACCCAAAAGGATTTTAAGCTATCAATGCACATATTTCACAGCATTTTTATAAAGTGTACGTAGGAAGAGAAGCAGCAGCAGCATAACCAAGCAATGCAATCCCACAGAAACAACAAGGGTCTTTCAAAGCTTGCAAAATAAAAACTAAAACAAAACTCTCACGTGGCAAAGTCAGCCACACAATACAAATGATGGATCTGGCTGTTACAAAAATCAGTTTTGAAACTTAGACATTTCAGAGGTTGTTAACCCAAATCATTTACAGAAACTAAGATTTTCTTTGAACCAACAGATATTAAAAAACTCCTCCTTCCCTAGCCCCCATTCCCACTCCCCTTTCTCCACAGCATAAGGGAAATTGAGAGGAGATGACTGAACTGTATAAAATTATGGGGGGAGTCAATGGAGAGCAGGAAATCAGAATTAACGTTTCGTACCATTTCCTTTGACAGAGGGGTCAATGACCAGGAGGCATGGATTTAAGGGAAGGTGCCCAAAGGTCTGGAGGGGATGTGAGGAAAGCTCCACTCACTGGAGCTTAGAAGAATGAGAGGTGATCTTAGTGAAACATACAAGATTCTTAAGGGGCTTGATAGGAATAATGCTGTGAGGATGTTTCCCCTCATCAAAGAGGGTGTGGTCTCAGAATAAAGGGGCACCAATTTAAGACTGAGAGGGATTTCTTTCTCTCAGAGGGTTGAGAGATTTTGGAATTCCTTGCCGCAGAGAGCTATGGGGGCAGAGTCCTTGTGTATGTTTAAGGCTGAGAGCGATACACTGTTGATCAGTCAGCAAATCAAGGGTTAGAGAGAAAGGGCAGGAAAGTGAAAGTGATACGCTCCTATAGAATGGCAGAGCAGGCTTGAAGGGCCGAATGGCCTAGCCCTGGTCCCAATCTTCTGATCTTATGGTGGAAAGACATTCTCACCCAGAAGGTGTTGGGACTCTGGGAACTCATTGAATGTAAAAGTTGTAGACAGACAAAACCCCCAACACATTGTAGAAGTATTTAGATGCGTATTTATGATGCCAAGGCACACAAGGTAATGAGGCAGACCAGAGTTTACATTGGAGTGGTGGTGGAAAACCACAGCATCTGAGGAGCAGGAAAATCAACGTTTCGGGCAAAAGTCCTTCATCAGGAAAATCGACATTTTGGGCAAAAGCCATTCATCAGGAATCCTGATGAAGGGCCTTTGCCCGAAACGTTGATTTTCCTGCACTTCGGATGCTGCCTGACTTGCTTTGCTTTTCCGGCACCGCTCTAATCTAAACACAAGGTAATGAGCCAATGGGATTAGAATAATTAGGTAGTGGTTTTTGACTGGTACAGGCTCAGTGGGCTAAATGGCCTATTTCTGTGCTGCAGACCTCTATGACCCTCTGACTTCATCTCATCAACTATATTATAAATCTGTATGTATGATGGAAAATATGTTACTGAGTTTGGAGAAGATTTGTAGCTCAGGTTCAGGTTCTGGATGTAGGTTTGCTCACTGAACTGGAAGGCTGGTTTTCAGACATTTCGTCACCAGACTAAGTAAACCTTCAGTGAGCCTCCGGTAAAGCACTACTGTTATGTCACACGTTCTATTTATGTGTTTAGGTTTCCTTGGGGTCCAAGTCGATGTGTTTGTTGAGAGAGTTCAGTTTGGAATGCCAAATTCTACAGAAGCAATCATCCCAACATCCAGAAACAAAGCTGCATTAGAACATATTTCAATAAGCCACCACACACTACAGGACAGAGGAACTACGCAGAGCAGAGGAAAATCACTTACACAGCATATTCAAACAGATCAGGTACCCAATTAACACAGTCTGCTGATTTCTGAGCAACAAATCCAAACAAGCAGACAAAACCCGCTCCGAAACCCTAGCCACTCTCCCCTACATCAAAGACATCTCAGAAATGACTGCCAGACTACTCAGACCCCTTGGCATCATGGTAGCCCACAAACCCACCAACACACTAAAACAGCAGCTAATGAACTTGAAAGATCCTATACAGACAACAAGCAAAATAAATGTCATTTACAAAATACTTTGCAAGGACTGTAACAAACACTACATTGGACAAACAGGCAGAAAACTAGCCACCAGGATACATGAACATCAACTAGTCACAAAACGACATGACCCACTCTCACTAGTATCCTCACATACAGATGAGAAAGGACACCAGTTTGACTGGGACAACACATCCATCCTAGGACAAGCCAAACAGAGACATGCACGAGAATTCTGAAAAGCAAGGTATTCTAACCGGAACTCTATCAACAAACACATTGACTTGGACCCCATCGACCACCCTCTGAGAAAAAAAGAACAGAGATGACATCAGCAAAACAGGAAATGACATCACTAACCCAAGAAAACCTAAACACATAAATGGAAAGCAGGACATAAGACCAGCACTTCACCAGAGGCTCAGTGAGCAAACTTACATCCAATATGCTACTGTTGAAAAGTCACAATAACAATGGCTGAGGTGGTCACATTTTTTGGATAATCATCTGGCTATTAGAGTCATCGAGATGTATTGGACGGAAACTGACTCTTCTGTCCAACCGGCCAGATATCTCAACCCAATCTAGTCCCATTTGCCAGCACTTGGCCTATATCCCTCCAAACTCTTCCTATTCATATACCCATCCAAATACTTTTTTCAATGCTGTAATTGTACCAGCCTCCACCACTTCCTCTGGCAGCTCATGCTATACACACACCACCCTTTGCGTGAAAATGTTGCCCCTTATATCCTTTTTATATCTTTCCCCTCTCATCTTAAACCTATGCGCTGTAATTTTGGACTCCCCCACCTTGGGGAAAAGATCTTGTCTTTTTAACCCTATCCATGGACCTCATGATTCTATAAACCTCTATAAGATTACCCCACAGTCTTTGATGTTCCAGGGAAAACAGCCCCAGCCCTGTTCAGCCTCTCCCTATGGCTCAAACCTTCCAACCCTGGCAACAGGGTTTATAGAAATCGATACTTAAGAAATTATCTATTTCTTAATCCAGACTGCTATTGTAAAAAAAAATCAACGTAAGAACTGCATATACCTGTTATACAAATGAATGGCTGATACTTCAAAAGCATCCTCACATGTTCTAGAAATCTGACTCGAGGATTGTGGTGCTGGAAAAGCACAGCCGGTCAGGCAGCATCTGAGGAGCAGGAGAGTTGATGTTTTGAGCATGAGCTCTTCACTAGTAATGAAGAGCTGCTCCCTCATTTAAAACAACAACTGATGATGGTTTAACCCAAGGGTCACCACATTTTAGGCGAGCAGAGAGGTTGAGAAGGAGAGTCCTTCATGGTAACCTCAGTCTGTCCAGAAATTGAACCCATGCTGTTATAACAGCAGGGAAACAGACCCTTCGGCACAACTCACCCATGCCAACCAGGTTTCCTAAACTGAACTCTGATGAAGAGTCATCTTGACTCAAAACATTAGCTCTCTCTCTCTCTCCACGGACGCTGCCTAACCCACTATGATTTCCAGCATGTTTTGTTTCCTAAACGGAACCAGCCCCATTTGCCTGCATTTTGGCCCATACCCCTCTGAACCTTTCCTATTCATGTACCTGTCTGTTACTACTTAGTAGCTTCATTAAAATTCTTTATTGTAGTGTAGATTATTTCAGTTCTCAAGACTTCGGTTCTCCAAACATGATATTGAATTTCTATTCTCACTGCTCTAATCACTGGTTGAAAATCACTGCTGTGTGTCTTGAATTAATCCATTTCAAAGAGGGGATATGATCAGGAATCACTGAATTATTTTTAATTCCTCAGATTCTGAAACAGACCATGTTCATACATAAGAGTCAAGAGTGTGGTGCTGGAAAAGCACAGTAGATCAGGCAGCATCCGAGGAGCAGGAAAATTGACGTTTCGGGCAAAAGCCCTTCCTCATTCCTGAAGGGCTTTTGCCCGAAACGTTGATTTTCCTGTTCCTCAGATGCTGCCTGACCTGCTGTGCTTTTCCAGCACCACTCTAATCTTGACTCTAATCTCCAGCATCCGCAGCACTCACTTTTGCAGATTTAAAGAGCCAAATGGACTATTTCTGTTCCTTTCTTCTGCTGAAATGGTTTTATTTATGATCTTCAGCTGGTTTACGAAACATTCTATGCATGGTTACAGAGCAGTGTAGTTGAATTCTTGCCACTATTCCAATCAGGCAGTTTTACCATTTACCAATGAAAAACTCTGCTGATTCATTAGTGCTCCTCTTAAACTTTAAATGTATGTGCTCAAACTCCCCTGAACTGTTTCTGCTCCCACTTTCTCTTATGGCTCCTTATCATTGCTTAGTTCTTCAGCAGAGTGTTTGGTGGTCTCCTTTCTCACATCAACCAGGATCTCATTGATCCATGCCTCAAGTGTCAAAATGCTTTATCGCTGTTCCTACGCGCTCTCCATTTCTGATTCCCCACAAGTGAATATTTCTATAATGGTGCTGCTGGAGACTGCACAGGTAGCTATGCCATAGAGTGACAATTGTGTCTCTATTTAAATGCAGCACCCCTTCAATAAATAACTGGCTGGCACAGTGGCTAGCACTGCTGCCTCACAGCACCAGAGAGACCCAGGTTCAATTCCCACATCAGGTGACTGTCTGCGTGGAGTTTGCACATTCTCCCCCTGTCTGCGTGGGTTTCCTCCAGGTGCTCCGGTTTCCTCCCACAGTCCAAAAAGAATGTGCAGGTTAGGTGAATTGGCCATGCTAAATTGACTGTAGTGTTAGGTGAAGGGGTAAATGGGTCTGGGTGGGTTGCTCTTCAAAGGGTCGGTGTGGACTTGTTGGGCCGAAGGGTCTGTTTCCACACTAAGTAATCTAATCTAATAGTACTGAATACAGATGTTGCGGTGTTGTGTCCATGAAGATGATGCAGAGAGTAATTTCGATGACCTATCCCCCACACACAAAAACAGACATACACAGAGAAACACACATATATGTGTCCACACATGCATATGAATATTTTAGGGAGCACTGAGACTGTAGGTCCAGTTTTGCCATTACTGGGGAAATCAATTCACTGAAAATAATATTGTAATAACTCCTACAGGAACTATTAAGACTTGTTATAAAAATGCTTTAGATGGAAATTGAATCAGGTACCATTATATCCATTCTCACGACCTTGTAATGTGGTCCAAATTTGTTGCAGTTATTACCTTTCATATCTTTCTGTCTCCTGATCAAAGACTTTCTGCTGCTGGATCCCATCTTACGCAGGAAATTCCAATTGCAAATTGCTTCTTTTCCTTGTTCAACATCTCAAGTAAATATCAAGATTAGCTTTCTGCAATACAGGAATCAAAGCTCATTCGTGGAAACAGTAAATCAACCTTTTCTACAAAATGAAACAAAAACATGTATATGCCACCTTCTAATGAGAATCACTTTGGAGCTTTGATTTTACATCATCCTGTTCAGAGTTATATGGCACACCGCCAGGGTAAATGGGATTTGGCCTGAATCTCCTGACCCAGAGGTAGGGACACTCCCACTGCACCAACCTTGAAAATGAATATAACATTTGAAACTATGTACATACTTGTGACAACAAACCTCTGAAGCAGATCATCTAGAGATTGGGATACTGCCACTGCACCACAAGGGACTTACTTTGGAATCTGTCACTAGTTCTTCAAATTTTCCTGATAGACACCTCATCCCTTTCCAATGAGAAAACTATTACACAGTGCAACTGAAAATTCGGAATCCCACTAGTGCCATTTCTGGTACAAGCTCAGACCATAGCAGGGAGAGCAGAATCTATATCCACTGGATACAGGTTCCTCAGCATTTGCCACTGAACCTTTTCAGCATGACCCAATGGCTGCACTGAAGCAGTGAGTGCATCTGAGAGACAATTCCCAGGCCAAAAGTCTCCTTAGTTAGAAAAGCAACAGGGTGGTGTGTTGAGCAAAATCATGTGATCAGCCTATTATAAAATATTTTGGCAATGTACCCAGACTTCAGACTAATTTGTGCCTTAATGCTACCTTCTGACTTTCAGCCTCATCTTACAGCTATTGGAGATTTACAGTTCAATCTTGCGTCCTTTCATTGCACATCTGTTGAAGAACTTTGCAAATTTCATAGAATTGTCACTACAGTTTTGTCATGCAAACACTAATATTTGTTTTGATTGCATTGTCATATTCAATTAGCAGCACCTGCTTAATAATCCAGTCCAGTGCTGCGTACCAATTTGTCCTAAGGAGAGAACTCAGTGCCAGTCCAATCCCACCAACCTCCTCCAATACAAGACAGAAAGATCACCTCCATCAGGCCCTCTGCTGATGAACAGTACTGCGACAAAAAAGAAGCTGTATTTAATCAAACTTATCTTACCAAATTTATAAATCTTTATTTAAAACATATTCCTTTTACCAAAGTTGAATATTCAACATACTGAAAATTTTAAATGATATAATTTTTTTTGTTAGGCATCTCCAGCATTCACTGTAATGGCTTGAATAATGAGTAGTTGTAGGTTTCACCATTCTATGAGAGGGCTATTAAATTGCAGTTACAATGGCTAGATTTGCAAAATGACTGTTTCATTCATAATACACCCAGCCTGACATGTTGCAGTGAAAAGATTTATTCCAGACAATAGGGACAAGACACCTTTGAAAAATGTTAAAATCTTCGTGGTTCCTACCGAAACATAAGATCATGGAAGTGACTAGATTTTTAACATCAAGTATATTGACATCGCAATTTCTAAAATCCATAACAAGTCAGTTTGGAGATGGGACAAAATTACTAAAACATGTAAACACAACATAACATTGTCAATGAGTTTAAAAGAAGCAAGTCCACAGATACTATTGTAGACCTAAGCTCAAGTTGTAAACATTCAATATGGACGAGCTTGAAAAACAGTGGAGGAATTTGCATTTGTATAAATACCAGGGCAAAGCAGCCTACTTGATTAGCTCCACATTCACAAACATCCACTTCCTCTCTCCCGTGTGTACTATCCACAGCACGGCTCGGTCAAGGGCAGATCATGTCTGACAAATCTAATTGAGTTCTTTGATGAGGTGATACAGGCAGTGGATGAGGGTAGTGCTGTGTCACCTTGATCGTGTCATGTGACAGGTTAGTCAGCAAATTAGAAATGCTAGGGAAAATTATGAATTGCGAGGATGATGCTGAGCAATTTCAGAGAGACATTATCCAGTCCAACTTCCTTCTCATCCATCTGCTCCACCCTCCCACCGACCAATCACAATCACCTCCTACCTGCATCTGCCTATCGCCTTCCCAGGTATTTTCCCCACAGCCCCACCAAGACCTATAGCTCTCAGCCCCCTTCAGCCTCCTCCACCATATTCCTGCTGAAGGGCTTATGCCCAAAACGTTGACTCTTCTGCTTCTCAGATGCTGCCTGACCTGTCGTGCTTTTCCAGTGCCACACTTTTCCACTCAGACATTGCAATTCATCTGCTAGGTATTTGTCAATGGGTTGGAGGTCCAATCCTGTAGCCCCCATTTAGCATGGCCAATCCACCTAACCTGCACTACTTTGGACTGGGGGAGGAAACCAGAGCACCCAGCAGAAACGGACATTGACACAGGGTGAAAGTATAAACTCCACACAATCAGTCACCCGAGGATGGGATCTAAACCAGGTCCCTGGTGCTGTAGGGCAGCAGTGCTAACCACTGTGCCAACCAAGCTTGTGGACATTGGAATTGGGAAGGATGAAAGGAGACTTATGAAACAGATCAGATCCTTTCGGGATTTGACATGCTAGATGCAGAAAGATGGAGGACAGGCTGGGACCAGAAGTCATAATCTCAAAGTAAGGAGTCATTCATTCAGAAATTGGTAAATACGAGGCTTTCTTTACCACACAGGGTTGTGGAGTTAAGGATATTCAAGATGGAGATTAACATCGGTCTATCAGTAAAAGGAATCATGGGTTATGGGGATAAGGCAGAGACATGGAATTGAATGATCAAATTGACTGCTCTCATTGAATAAGAAAACAGACTTGATGGGTCAAATAGTCTACTTCTGCTTCAACATTTTATGGTCTCACTACTGGCTCATTTACATAGCACACTGATTAGATTAGATTACTTACAGTGTGGAAACAGGCCCTTCGGCCCAACAAGTCCACACCGCCCTGCCAAAGCGCAACCTATCCATACCCCTACATTTACTCTTTACCTAACACTACGGACAATTTAACATGGCCAATTCACCTGACCTGCACATCTTTGGACTGTGGGAGGAACCAGAGCATCCAGAGGAAACCCCCACAGACACGGGGAGAACATGCAAACTCCAGTCAGTCGCCTGAGGCGGGAATTGAACCCGGGTCTCTGCCGCTGTGAGGCAGCAGTGCTTACCACGTGCCGCTGGGGTTGGTATATAAGAGAAAGGAAGTCTTAATGTGATTGTACAAGGAGCTGGTGAGATCACACCTGGAGCACTGTGAGCAGTTTCAGTTCCTTGTCCAAGGAAGGATGTCATTTCATTGGAGGTCGTTCAGAGAAGGTTCACTACGATGATCCCCAAGATGGAGATATTGCCTTGCGAGCAAAGGTCAAGCAGGTTGGGACTCTACTCACTAGAGTTAAGAACAATGAGAGGGGATCTCATTGAAACATATCAGATTCTTAAGGAGCTTGACAGGGTCAATGCTGAGAGGATGTTTTCCCTATTGCAAGGATCTGGGACCAGAGGTCATATTCTTAAACTGAGAGGAGGAGGATATTTTTCCTTTGAGGGTTGAGTATCTTTGTAATTTCCTGCCACAGAGAGCTGTGAGGGCAAAGACCTTGAGCGTATTTAAGGCTGAGAGAGAGTTAGACTCTTGATCAGTAGAGGAATCAAGGGAAAAAAGGAACAAAAGTGACATATCAACCCTGATCCTATTGAATAGCATAGAAGGTTCAAGGGGCCAAATGGCCCACTCGTGGTCCTATTGCTTACGGTCCCACTATAGATACAGTAGGTTAGTACAAATGGACGTATGGTTCGAGTCATTGGGTTTGAGGCAGGGCTTTAGATTTCCTTGGTTTTTGGGTCAGTTCTGAAAGAGATTGGACGTCTAAAAACAAAAGGTTTCCCCTTGTACAGAATGGGACCAATATAATAGGGTCCAATTTGCATGGTTTGCCGGACAGAGTCTAAACAAGCTCAGCAGTGGATTGGAAACCTGAGCATAGATTCAGAAGCAAAGTTGTAAATGGGTAAAAGCAACTTTACAACTGACTGTGGAAGGCAGAAGAAAGAAAGGCTAAAACGTAGATGAAGGAATTATGACTGATGAGCTGAGACAACAGGTAAGCCCTTAGAAGTATGACTAAAACTTGGCTTACAGAGGGGCAGAAATGCCAATTCAGCATTCTTAACAGGATTTTCAAACAAGGTGCAGAGAGGGGGTTTAAAAAAAAAAAGAGGGTAGCAACAGTGGCAAAAGAAACAATGAAGTTGTCAGGAGAGATTATACACTAGAAAGGAAATCAAATTTGGCCATTTGGCTTGAACTGAAGAACACAAAAGGGGAAAAACTGAGTCAGAGTGTGTACACAAGGTCTACTAACAGCCAGTGGGAGACAGGTGAGCAAACTGGTTACCAAATGTGCGAGAAGAACTGAAACAATAAGGGGAATTTTGACCACTCTGATGTTAACTGGGATAGAACCAACTTAAGATATAGGGGGACAGAGTCCTTAAAATACATTCACGAGAGTTTGTTGCGTTAGTATTTAACTAGCACAACAGGAGAAATAGTTCTGGACTTAATTTTAGTGTTAGGGAATTAAGCTAGGCAGGCAGAAAGGATGTCAGTGAGGGAGCATTTTGTGTTGGAGAGATCAGAATTCAATTAGATTTCATGTTTTTACAAAAAAGGCTAAAGAAAGACCAGGAATGAAAGTTCTTAAATAGGGAGAAGCCAATTTTACAAAGCTGAGATACAACTTTTTAAAATGGGGACTGGAAACAGCTACTTGAAACAAATTATTAGCAGGGCAGTAGAAGGCATTCACGGAGATTGTAAGCATTCAAGACAAGTATGTTTCCACAATGATTATGGATGATCCTCCCTAATCTACAGCCTAGGATCTCAAAGAAGCATGCAGGTTAAGATAAGGCAACAGTAACAGGTCAGTCACCGACAGCTCAATATGGTAGAAAACCTAGAAGAGTAAAAGACGGAGTGAATTTAAAAACGAAATTAGGAAAGCAAAGAGCAGATTTAAAGTTCATAGTTAAGCAAAATGACAGAATAAAGAGGTTTTATAAATAGTTTAGAGCATAGGAGGTTAAAGGGTGACCTTTTTTGAGGTTGTTAAAATCATGAGGGGCATTGATAACGTGAATGACAAGGGTCTTTTCCCTAGGGTGGAAAGTTCAAAACTAGGGGACATATTTAAGATGAGAGGACAAAAATTTTAAAAAGACATGAGACTTTTTTTTTTTACACACAAGGTGGTTCATGTGTGGAATAAACTGCCTAAGTGGTAGATGCAGCTACAGTTATGACATTTAAAAGACATCTGGGGAGGTTCATGAAGTGGAAAGGCTTGGAGGGATATGGGCCAAACACAGGCAGTGGGACTAGTTTAGTTTGGGAGTGTGGACTGGTTGAACCAAAAGCTATGTTTCTATGCTGTATGACTAACTCTATAGCTTTACATTTGCCCTCATTATCCTCCATTTGCCAATGTTTTGCCTGACATTTAACTGTTCAATCTCTATGAACTTGAAAGAGGCAGATGGAGTTCAACTAGTGTGAAGTAATGCATTTAGAGGTCAAACAATAAAAGGCAAGGCACAATAACTGGGAACATACTGAGAGGGACAAAGTGAGAGATCATGGTGTGTATATGCAAAGGTCCCTAAAGGTAGCAGTACAGGTAGATAGAGTTGTAAAAAAATTCAATGGATTACTCTCCTTCATTGATAGAGGTAGAGAATACAAAATTCAGAATACAATCCTGAAAACTTTATAAAACACGAGTATTGTGCACAGTTCTGGTGACCACATTACACAAAGGACATAATACTCCAGAGCGACTGCAAAGAAGATTTACTGGAATGTTGCCAGGCTTGAGAGGTTGGGGTTGTTATTTTTGGAACAGAGAAGGCTGAGGGGTGACATGGTTGAGGGCTAGATATAGAGTAGACAGAAGGAACCAGAATCCCTTTGCAGAAGGTTGAAAAACCAAGGGTCATAGATTGAGGTTGTGTCAGAAGGATTAGAGGGGATATGAGGAAAAACTTTTTTTTAAACATGAAGGTGGTGGGTGCCTGGAATTTGCTGAGATGGTGCTAAAGACAGATACTCTGAAGTCCGTATAGAAAGTACCTGGATCTGCACTTTAAGTACTGCAAAATGCAGGACAATGGGCTGTGTGCAGAAAGATGGAGTTAAAAAGGGCATATGGTGTCTTTGGGTTGGCACAGACAGGATGGGCCATTGACTCCATTCTCTGCTGTATCATTTCCATCGTTCTAACCTGGAACTTGATGCAAAATTACAAAGAACCTAAGCTCAAAATGCACATGTTGAGATCACGCACATGCCAGAACTATGGGCATACAATCTTGACATCGATCTCTGGGACACCGGGGGCATTTACAGCTCTTATGCTTCTGCTATTTCTCAAAACGTGTTGCACTTATATCGAAACCGTAACTAAAGTACTGTAGATGGTGTTGATCAATTTTGAACTTGTACTAAAAAGGAGTCTTGGTCTGCTCAAACAGATGTAAATGCCTAAATACCGAATCACCGCATAATACAACACAAAAACTGGCCTGGCAATGACAGTATTCTCAGCTTATAAAATGGTTATGTCATTCTTCCATAGGGGAGAAAATAAAATGAAATGAAATTTGTGAAAATAATTACAGAATAAGTATTGTACCAGAAAAGTTAAAAATAGTCAGCTTCATCTAAAACAAAACTGGAAATATAACAATTCCAAGTGACAGCATAGAAACGCACTGGTGCATAATTTCAGGAAAAGGATATGCAGTTCGGCAATTTAAATTAACTTAAACATAAATCAATGATTTTGGATTTCATCACTATTTTCGCCCAAAACTACAGTGAAAATAAAACTTAAAAGCCAGATTACAGGCTATATCTATAACCTCCTTTACAAATTGTTGGTCATGTCCTCCCAGTGATGAATTAACATCTTTTCATACGTACTGCACTTACCAGACCAACTGATCAGTGCCAGGCAGAAATGCAGATTATTTTTCATTTCAAATGATTTACAAGACTGAAGAGAGTACGAGTGGGAACCTGCTTTCAGGGTATTAAGTTTAATAGAGTACTTGTTCCTAAAATGTATGAGAAAGTGTGCAGAAATGACATAATATTAAGAAACTCATCTTTTGAAATGTGGAAATGTAGTCCATATACAATAGGTTTAATGGAAAATGTAGACACACAGTGGAACATACAGGCTATTGGCACAAACTAAATGTTAATTACATGAATGTAAATTAATAACAAAGATTTATATGCTGAATATTGTACATAGCTATCACCTCAAACATTTCAAATGTCAAATTATCCATTGTTTTAATACATGTCATCTGACAATAAAACAAAACGTTGCATTGTAACAGCAAGACATTGAGTACTCAAAGTGCAGTGAATAGGCTTTGACAGTTTTCCTTTACTGTTGCAAAATCAGATTAAAAGTCAGCACGCTGTACATTGACCAGGGTGCAACATTTATGTACAGAAGAGACTGAATATTAATAAGTTTCAAGAATAAGCTGCACCAATAAGCATAATAAACTTCAGCATTCAGATGGAAACAGAAACCAGAAAGGCATATGTAATGAAGGCTTTAGAATTTGAACAGAGAAATTAAGGCATATGTATGCAATCCTTTAGGTCTCAAGCAAACTGCAAGTACTTGAAATGTCATTGAGATATGTAACATCAAAAAAAGGCATAATTCATGCACAATACTCTTTATATTAACAATGAGATTTTCTGTACAACATTCAAGTGATAGAGCTGAACGTGGGTAGCCGATGTAGGATGCTGCAGAAGAATCCATCCAAACTCTGGTTTAAGCTTCACTTTTCATGTCATTTGGTATTGATGTGGAGCCATTGGAAGAAAATAATAAAACACATGATTGTGAGTCAATTTAAATTATAAAGGCAGAAGGGATGTCTTCTATTGATGATGGCTTAACTTTTCATTTTAGTGAAAACGCAGTATGTGAAAAAGCCTCTATAAACTGTTTCTGCATTACTGCAAATTGCACTTGACAATTCATCACAACAATGGGAAAACAGGCTCCCTGTTTCCACAGTCCTACTCATACCCAAGTCCGGCGCGGCTACAACCACCTGTCACCAATAAAATGACCTTGATAAAAAGTTTGCTGCTGTACTAAACCAGCCACCACCAACTTCCTGCTTACTCCCAACACGGGACACAGCATTGTCCTCATCCTTTGCAGGACTCTCATCTTCAGGCAAGTAGTCTGGTAAATCTGTATTCTCCTCTACTTCAACAGATGCACCTTGGAATGGAACCAGCATCTATAAAGTAAAGATTAAAAACTTCAAACAATACCGGTGAACAGCATTTGGAGGGGGTGGAAATATTTCCTTTGGTTGTTTTAAACGTATTCTTTTAAAATATATTTTCTACTTAACACATAACAGCAATTAGATATGCCAATAAAACACAGCAAAATATACATCAACTCTTTTGTGCAAGTTTTATTCTAAAGATTTTAATGTTAACATTATTTTGATAAAATACAGTTGTACAGTCTAGTTACTGCAACAAGCATTTTTTTCTATTTCTTAACTTTTGTTTTGAATTCCACTCAACTCAACCATGGGCAAGTACAAAATCCAATCCATAATAAATGGGGAAACTACTCATAACACACTACCACTGAAACAAAACCACTGGACATACACAAATGAAACAGTATGGATAATTGCTGGAAACAATATTCTTTTCTGTACATTACAAACCTGAACTTGGGTATAGAAGGTATTCATCTAAAGTTTGCATTTGAATCAGAACCTTAAATGCAGTAAACAATGAGGAAAGTGTAACAACTTCAGGAGGATACGGACAGACTGGTGAAAAGAACAGACAATAGAGTCAGAGAGATGTACAGCATTGAAACAGACCCTTTGTCCATGCTGACCAGATATCTCAACCCAATCTAGTCCCACCTGCCAGCACCCGGCCCATATCCCTCCAAACCCTTCCTATTCATATACCCATCCAAATGCCTCCTAAATGTTGCAATTGTACCAGCCTCCACCACATCCTCTGGCAGCTCATTCCATACACGTACCATCCTCTGCGTGAAAAAGTTGCCCCTTAGGTCTCTTTTATATTTTTCCCCTCTCACCCTAAAACTATGCCCTCTAGTTTTGGACTCCCAGATCCCAGACAGAAGACTTTGTCTATTTATCCTATCCATGCCCCTCATAATTTTGTAAACCTCTATAAGGTCACCCCTCAGCCTCTGATGCTCCAGGGAAAACAGCCCCAGCTTGTTCAGCCTCTCCCTGTAGCTCAGAACCTCCAACCCTGACAACATCCTTATAAGTCTTTTCTGAACCATTTCAAGTTTCACAACATCTTTCCGATAGGAAGGAGACCAG
Organism: Chiloscyllium plagiosum; assembly: GCF_037043375.1. Classification (NCBI taxonomy): domain Eukaryota; kingdom Metazoa; phylum Chordata; class Chondrichthyes; order Orectolobiformes; family Hemiscylliidae; genus Chiloscyllium; species Chiloscyllium plagiosum. The sequence goes on from NW_028270142.1 coordinate 6,487,258, forward strand.
AATTGCATGCAATACTCAAACGGTGGCCTAACCAATGTCCTGTACAGCCACAACATGACCTCCCAACTCCTGTACTCAATATTCTGACCAATAAAGGAAAGCATACCAAACGCCTTCTTCACTATCCTATCTACCTGCAACTCCACTTTCAAGAAGCTACGAACCTGCACTCCAAGGTCTCTTTGTTCAGCAACACCCCCTAGGACCTTACCATTAAATGTATAAGTCCTGCTAAGGTTTGCTTTCCCAAAATGCAGCACCTCGCATTTATCTGAATTAAACTCTATCTGCCACTTCTCAGCCCATTTGGTCCAGATCCTGTTGTAATCGGAGATAACTCTCTTTGCTGTCCACTACATCTCCAATTTTGGTGTTATCTGCAAACTTACGAACTGTACCTCTTATGCTCGCATCCAAATCATTTATGTAAATGACAAAAAGTAGAGGGCCCAGCACCGATCCTTGTGGCACTCCACTGGTCACAGGCCTCCAGTCTGAAAAACAACCCTCCACCACCACCCTCTGTCTTCTACCTTTGAGCCAGTTCTGTATCCAAATGGCTATTTCTCTCTATATTCCATGAGATCTAACCTTGATAATCAGTCTCCCATGGGGAACCTTGTCAAATGCCTTACTGAAGTCCATATAGATCACATCTACTGCTCTGTCCTCAATCTTCTTTGTTACTTCTTCAAAAAAAAAATCAAGTTTGTGAGACATAATTTCCTACGCACAAAGCCATGTTGACTATCCCTAATCAGTCCTTGCCTTTCCAAATACATGTACATCCTGTCCCTCAGGATTCCCTCCAGCAACTTGCCCACCACCGAGGTCAGGCTCACTGGTCTATAGTTCCCTGGCTTGTCCTTACCACCCTTCTTAAACAGTGGCACCATGTTTGCCAACCTCCAGTCTTCCGACACCTCACCTGTGACTATCGATGATACAAATATCTCAGCAAGAGGCCCAGCAATCACTTCTCTAGCTTCCCACAGAGTTCGAGTACACTGATCAGGTCCTGGGGATTTATCCACCTTTAACCGTTTCAAGTCATCCAGCACTTCCTCCTCTGTAATTTGGACATTTTGCAAGATGTCACCATCTATTTCCCTACAGTCTATATCTTCCATATCCTTTTCCATAGTAAATACTGATGCAAAATATTCACAAGGCCAATGAAATTAAAGACAGTCTATATGTGATTTATCTATCAAGTTTTCAGTAGCACAGAATTTGAATATTACTTTAAAGAAACGTGTTGGCAAAAATGTATAACCTTCATACATCAGGACAAATGCAACAGTGTCAAATTTCAAACAATCACAAAATACAGGAGAAAGAAAATGCTGACTGGTTGGCCAATCAACTTACTGAAGTTTTAGAGTCATAGAGATGTACAGCATGGAAACAGACCCTTCGGTCCAATCCGTCCATGCCAACCAGATATCCCAACTTAATCTCGTCCCACCTGCCAGCACCCGGCCCATATCCCTCCAAACCCTTCCTATTCATATACCTATCCAAATGCCTCTTAAATGTTGCAATTGTACCAGCCTCCACCACATCCTCTGGCAGCTCATTCCATACAGGTACCACCCTCTGCGTGAAAAAGTTGCCCCTTAGGTCTCTTTTATATCTTTCCCATCTCACCCTAAACCTATGCCCTCTAGTTCTGGACTCTCTCACCCCAGGGAAAAGACTTTGTCTATTTATCCTATCCATGCCCCTCAATTTTGTAAACCTCTATAAGGTCACCCCCTCAGCCTCCGACGCTCCAGGGAAAACAGCCACAGCCTGTTCAGCCTCTCCGTGTAGCTCAGATCCTCCAACCCTGGCAACATCCTTGTAAATCTTTTCTGAACCCTTTCAAGTTTCACAACATCTTTCTGATAGGAAGGAGACCAGAATTGCACGCAATATTCCAACAATGGCCTAACCAATGTCCTGTACAGCCGCAACATGACCTCCCAACTGCTGTACTCAATACTCTGACCAATACAGGAAAGCATACCAAACGCCTTCTTCGCTATCCTATCCACCTGCGACTCCACTTTCAAGGAGCTATGAATCTGCACTCCAAGGTCTCTTTGTTCAGCAACACTCCCTAGGACCTTACCATTAAGTATATAAGTCCTGCTAAGATTTGCTTTCCCAAAATGCAGCACCTCGCATTTATCTGAATTAAACTCCATTTACCACAGAGAAAGCTACAGGTAGCCAAAAGGTTTCTGAAATTTGCAGGTAAGTTAATAAAAGTGCAATGCATTCCTTCTGTTTGCAGAGAATCAGTCCCCACTTGTCTTAAATTGGTAGTTAGCATTGCTATTAGCATACTAAATGGTTATTCAGTAAGTAATGTCCAATCATGGAATCACTAGCAGTAAACATTTAGTTTGGGCCTTGCATGTCTGGGCTGAATGAGTACAGTCAACACTGCCTGCTACAAACATCCAAAGGAACAAATTGTTGGATTTGATTGCCAGTTGCTGGGGTATGTTATCTATGTAGTTGGCATTGCATAGGCGCTGAAATTGATACACAAGAGATTGTATGGGAGGCAAGACCTGTTATTGGAAAACACCATTCACGTAGCCAATGCAGGGAGGCAACGTGAAACTCCCTTTCACTGGTTATTAAAATCCATTTAACTAACTTGTACATGATGCAGAAACGGCGTGCAAAGGTATTCTGCTGGACAATAGCTATATAGGCTGTCCTGCTATAACACACTTTTCACCAACACAAATTTGCTGTAATGCGATTGACGAATTGGGGACGCTGTTTCTAAAGCACGACTTTTTTAGAATGCAGGGGTGCACAAGAACGTAACCACCATGTTATAGTAGAACTTACTGTACTGATTAAACATGTACCATAAAAATGGGCCAAAGACTTTAGGTTCTGAAGAGTGCCTAGTCTACCTCAAATTAGGCTGGAAAACAAGGTGATAGAGAATCTGTGGCATATTGAGTTGTAGCATCAAGAAAGCATCCCTAGATATACGAGAGGATTCCTGATGAAGGGCTTTTGCCCAAAACATCAATTTTCCCGCTCCTCAGTTGCTGCCTGACCTGATTGCTTTTCCAGCACCATTCTAATCTAGACTCTGATTTCCAGCATCTGTAGTCCTCACTTTTCCCTAGATATACAATTAGCAATGGTGTGACATGACTTTAATTTAAAATACTGTTAATAGATTGATAGCCTACATAGTTTAGCAAAGATAGAGTCATGGATGAATGAATCCTTACATGGGATAAGATATAGACAATATAGTTTTATACAAGCTGAAGTTGAGAGAGACTGGAGGGGGAGATGCCTGCCAGGGAAGCAGTGAAGTAGTGGAATCTGTAGCCGCCGTGGGTGTGTTGTATTAACAACTTTAACTCAAGGCTCAGTCAAATCAAAGACTTCACTTTTACCTAAAAAATGTTTTCATAAAAGATTCTATTCCGTGGTCATTTATTTCTGGAAACATTTAGGACACTAATTGCTCTCTGTTTATGACAACTGTTTTATTGACCACTGCTGGGAGGAGAACACACTCCTACAAAACATACAAACAAGAAACAAGAGGAGACCACTCAGCCCCTTGAGCCTGCTCTGCCATTCACTATGGTCATGGCTGATTTGATTTTAACCTCAACTTTACACTCCTGCATATCCCTGATAATCTCTCAGCCCTTTGATAACCAAGAATCTACCTCTGCCTTAAAAATATTTGACAATTCTGCATCTGCAGAATTGAGGAAGGGAATTCCAATGGCTTTCAACCATCAGAAAAAGCATGTTTCCACATCTATTTTGAATAAGTGCGTCCTCTGACTCTAAAGTCCAGAGGATCCAGGTCTAGCTTATCTAGCCTTTCCCTAAAGATGCAATCCACTCAATACAGGTTATAAAGTAAACTTTGAACTGCTCCTAACTCGTTAATATCCTTCCATGAGTATTGTACATAGTATTGCACATACGGTCTTAGCAATGCCTTGTACAACCGCAACATTCCTAATTGCTTGTTTCTATTAGAATTCAATCCACCCAGTTTCACCCATTACTTTTGTCGTCTCCTTTATTTCACAACAGCACATGAAAAGCTTTGATTTTCTAAAGAAGTTTCCAGCTATAAATAACAAAACTATCTACCCAACTGTTTGCTTAATACATTATCTTGCCTTCCCAAAACAAAACACACCAGAGGAACAATCAGATTGTAGAATGCTTATTTACCTATCCAGGTCCCATCTTCTTGTAAGTGAGGCATGCAATTCAGCAGAACAATACTGGGTGAGTTGTCAGCAGAAACATCTCCATGTTAGCCTTATCTGGAATACTGTAACAATTAATGGACTCTCATATGCTGGGTGAAAGAAGCCCTGGTCAAGGCTCAAAGGCGAATAAACAGGATGATCCCTAGCTTTAAAACCCTTAGTTATTACAGAAGAATTAGTCTTTTTATTGTATGTTGACAGAGTTTTGGGGAGCATTACCTGAAGTATTTAAAAAGGAAAATGTTGTAGAAACCAACTATTTGAATTCAACAGGTTAGCAAAATAAAGGCTCACACAATAAACAAAGAAAGGAACCACAAGCAGATTTTCTACATTTAAAGGAGGAAGGTGTTGCAGGCAGAAAAATGAAAAGCAATGTTTTAGTCAGCTATAACAAACAGACTGCAAGATTTCCCTATGATCATCTGGACAATTTTATAGTAAAAGAAATTTAATGCTCTCAGCCGTTATCTTTTTCATTCTCCTCCTGCTAATTTTCACTTGTCTTGAAAGCCTTTATACATTTTCTTCCCTTCCCCAACCATAAATTTGTATTAGTCCTCTTTAATGTGAAATCAAATCTGATGAGGTAAATTCAATGTTCAGACTTCAAAACAATCAAGGAATCTAAAATAAAAATGACTTATGCACAAGTTTCACCTCAAATGCTTCTCAATGCTGACGCACAGCTTTAAAATGCGAGTGTTTAGATATTACAAAACATCAGACAGCTATTTTATTTGGGTATTAAGTACAGGTTTGTACACAGTAGTATAACCTTTCTTTGTAACATTAAACACTTGCTCGTAATGGGACACAATATCAGAGCAAGTGGAGTCACTTATCAGATAACCAAAAGTAATTCCACAAACTGACTCAAGTTTGAGAAAATTTATCAGTCTGCAGAAGTATCTTATCACCAGGAAGATTTTTTATTTAAACTCTATAAAAAGGTTGACCTACAACTACACAATTAAGAACTTTAGCTATAAAATTTATGTTCATAAAAGCCATGTGTAACCACAAAGGGCAATACGTTTTTAACGAGAATCACTTAGGACAAACACAATGACCTATAAAGAGTAGGACAAGTTCAACACATAAATCACACAGAAGACTTGTTAGATAATCTGACAATACTTTATACTGTGATTATGTCTACATTAATGTTAAACCCTCTGTATTATCCAGAATACAGGACACTTCGACCACTTTTTTTAAAAAAGTGGCTCCAATAATTTAACCAAGGATTAAATTAGAAAATCTAGACCTAGAAAATTTTCGGATGAATAACAAAATGTCTACTATTTATAAAATAATGCATGGAAGAAATTTACTGCTAAGTATAAATGATAAACATACTGTTGTGCAAATGCCACATAAGAATAGAACTACGAGACAAGGTATTGCGTACATCTCTATTGATTGCGCAATTCAGAGAGCATTAATCTATTTTATTAAATAAAATGTAGGCATTTTTAGGGTCCAGCAAGTTGGTGGTATAAAGCAAAAAAAAAAGCACACAACATCCAGAAAGAGAGAAGGATAAATAAGAACGAGAGTTAAGATCTAGTTCCTCCCATGTATCCTGTAGGTGCTCATTTTTGATTCGACCAATGCTTATTAATACCAAGAATACATTGTTCTTATATTGCCACAAACGACACAAGGGTCTTGGGGCTAAAGAA